>NC_060250.1:126302522-126607838 GCF_921293095.1 Ischnura elegans
AAGTTGTCCACGTGGATAGGGTGGTTGCCATGGTAGCTGAGGATGTGGGGTAGGGGTGAGTGGGGGGAAGGGGGGAGGAGGCTGTGGTAGGTAACTATGTTGGAAATGGGGCAGATGAGGAAGGGGTCTGTTTGAACGCTCGCGATTTTCCGAAGGCGGGTACAGGTGAAAAAAAGCAGTGGCATTCTGGCTCTGAGATATACCCGCATGCCTGAAACCTACACCCTATCTATAACCATATTAATCCTTCCTTCAAGAGACGGAATCCGCTGTCGTAAGGCGAATTCTATCGTTGAATGATCATGCGCGATTTTAAATGTTGCAAAGATAAAAAAGTTTTCGTTAAAAAAATAAGGCGAAGTATTACATTATTGATGCGAAAATGCGTGAGTTGAAAAAAAGTCTATATCTTACATAAAAAGCACGCCCAAAATCAGTTCGGATCGTATGCCGAATCGATCGCAAGCCAAACCCATCGTAGCGTGTGATTGCTGCATTATCAGGAGGCTACCTATCGCAAAGAAGGGAACAGAAATTCGTAGTGGAGAAGGTAAACTGGTAATTGGGACTCAGGAAATTAAGTCTTTGATGAGACTATGTTTTATGCGCTATTAATAAAGACGAGACTTGACTAATTGTGAACCCCACCATTCAATGAAAAATTCCATTAATCACATAAAAAACAGCCGATATTAGGACTTTCCGCAATTTCCATTCCTATTGATGACTAAACTGTCTTCCACGCTATTGGTTAATTGCTAGAAAAATTGGACCTTTCTTCAACCGAGGACATGCCGATTAGTCGATTATGATAATTTAACCTGTTGTGAACGATCAGGCAATCTTTTTTAATTTTCATGAATCCGCCAAACAAAGTGAAATTAAACTGTTGCAAACATGGCAAAAGTCCTTGACCATGGGCATAAAATGTTTCTTTCAACCCAAACAAAAATCCTGAAAGTCTGATGTGGTCCAAGAAATAGTGTCTGGCTCTACTGCCATGAATTTCACACTCCTGTGTTCTAGTCAGGGATGAGCCCAACCCTACGCTATACAAACCAACTCTGAGTGAGCGTTATCATTTCTTGATGACTGCTAGTAAAATGAAATACCTATTAGTAGTAGGTAATAGCATAAGTAAGTGCAATAACAGCCACTGTTCTTATTCAACCACTTCAGCACATACTTTATTAGTGTTTGATTTTTACGTGAATACAATTAAGCCTGAGATTTTGTTAGGATATTTATCGATTATTATTCGATTACTTTCTTAGTAAATTTATCAATAAATTAGTTCAGTTATTCTCTACAGTAATTTATTTCACCGGCACGCATGGAGCTCTCCTTTCCATTGTCATGTGAGCGTAGCGCTGTGCTGTGGCTGAGGTCGGCCTTGCAGTATCGGCTTGGTGAGGGAGAAGTTTTCCCTCTGCCTGACTCGGCTGAGTTACCTTCGCTGAGGAACTTGGGAAAATAGCTGCTCAAAACTTGGCATGTGTTCAACTCAAGGCATTAATGGCCGTAATTTACACACCACCTGAGAATGCTCAATGAAATGCATATATGCAAGCTGGTTGCTCATGTAGACCCGCTTTGGACGAATAAAATTGCTACTGGATTGCATAAAAATAATCATTAGTTCGTAATGCGATTTCTTCCTGCCAATTAGTTTTGAATATATCGTCATGAAGTCTTCTTCAATCTCTAGGTCTGAGTAATTTTGAATTTCCTCAGACGTTAACCGAACACTGCCCAAAAGTATACGTTTTGCTGAGAAAATGAACATTAATATGTGTTGGAATTTCACGTTTGTAAAATATCATTATTTAAATTTATCGGAATTGAAATTTCGCGTCCAGTGGGAATATTTGGGATATCTCCTATTATTTCACTCAAATTTTTGTTTATATAATGTGAAAGTAAACATGTGGAACAACAAAGTAGTTAAGATTCATCAGGGACCATCAACAGTTCAATATTTCGTCTTTGGCAATAATAAAATGAAATATCATATAATGTAAAGAATCGCCACAACACTACTTTTTGAGATGCGAATGCTGTAAAGGACCTAAAATCGTTTTATTTACATAAAAACAGACAATAGTGTTGGCTCAAAAAGCTTTAAAAATTATTAGTTTTAAAATATGAGCTCTGAGTTCATTTTGATTTTTAACATCCATATTTTCCCGTTTACTGGAAAGTTACTTACATTTTTAGTAAAGTTCCAGGATTTGTCATTAGTTGATAGCAGTATTATGTATATATTTTACCAGCTTAGGCTGTTTCATCATTCATTCTCAGTCTTATGTTTATCTATACCAGACGTTGACGTGCCACATCGAAACCTAGGTCCTACATGCTACGCGGAATTACAAATTTTCTTTACTTTTCATTATGTTAAGTTGATTCCATTAAGTCACGCCTGAAACAACTAATTA
Source organism: Ischnura elegans (assembly GCF_921293095.1). Lineage (NCBI taxonomy): Eukaryota > Metazoa > Arthropoda > Insecta > Odonata > Coenagrionidae > Ischnura > Ischnura elegans. The sequence goes on from NC_060250.1 coordinate 126,304,961, forward strand.
CAGCGAAGGCTGGTTTGCAATAAGTGTCTCTTTTTCCCCTGAACACCCAAATATCCAACTCGTCCAGTCTTTTTTTCCAACATCAACCAAAATTAAAGGAATATTTACTGTTATTTCTTAAAAATAAGTCTGCGATGGTCCATTTCAGTACTTGATCGACCGCTTTCGTTTTAAAAAATATTTTGACGTGTTTTTTTTTAATTATGTAGAAACAAAATATGTATGAAATATTTTTTTTCGAGTTCTCTAGTCTCCGAGAAAATTCCCTGATAGATTAGAGATTTTCAAAGATTGAAAATTAAATAGATAAACCTCGATGTTAAAGCGTCGTTCACTTACACGTGAACCTTCAACCGCGTGGAAGTCGTGTTCGCGTCCGTTGTGTGATGAAAAAAAGAAGCAGTCCATCGCAGGCTTAAATTGGTTATAATATAGCGGCGGCGAGAGAGAGGTCGCTTCTCCGCTCTGCGTCCTTCCAAGCCACGCCGTAAATTCCACTCGACCTCCTCTCCTCACTTGCCTCTCCGGATATCCGATCTTCATTACGCCGCCACACGATATGATGCAATTACGGCGGACTCTGTCCGCCCGCCCGGAGATCTGCGGACGGCTGGGAAAAATCTCCATCCACCCTTACCGTATCACTCTTGTTTGGCCTTCCGCGGACGATTTCGCTTCTTCCTTCCCTTCCTAATATGTTAATTATACGTTAGGTATAATAATTTTATTGCTTCCTTTTACACTACTAAGACTGCAATGTTTGAATAAAATATGAAACAGGCAGCTAGTTTACCTCATTTATTATTAACTATCGGGGACAAAAAAAGGAATATATTCAAATAAATAACTACGGTCCCAATGTTACTAAATCGCGCCATACAGAATTGCAATTTTTAACGACAAAATTTGGAAACTAAGGCTTTGATTATGTTTCTTTACTTCACCTTATCAACTACGGTAAGATAGCGTGCCCATGAGACCCCACGTAATTCCGTTTTTTATTAAAGTCCTCAATTCATGTTCGTTGCTCTAATTTATCGAATGACCGAAAAATAAATGCCATGCTTGGCGCATAGACTAGCCATTTGTTATTTTTTCTATTCGCTAGTGTCGTTATAATAGCGAACATGAAACTTACTCCGGCCTTTATTCTTATACATGAGTGAATCTTCTTATTCAAACAGAATGTAATGGAATATGGTTTTTAAAATCATTTCATTTGCATACTTCTTGGCGGATTTGATTGGATAAATATAACAATACCACAAACATACATGTGATGCAAGTAGAACGAGCTGTCCTTTAGAAGGTCTGCGGGGATAGCAAAAACTTCCATTTTCTTTAACCTCATCTTCCCTTCTCTCATGCTTCGTATTCCTAGTACAATTTCTTTACTTCTTTCCTTTCCTATCTTAAAACCTTGCCTATACTCTGTGGAACACACATATTTTCCTCCTTATTCTCATTTTAATTTTTTTTTCCGTTGAGGGAGAAACTAATTACCCCCAGCAGCAGGAGCTGAATTGCATTTTGCGCAAGGAAAAAAATTTACAAATAGAGGCATCATATGGAAAGGAGTGGAATGGAACTAAAAATCTCGACAGACTTTTTTATGAGAGTGGTTTTTGAAGTACATGTGGTGTGCATGGGATGCCGATAAGGTTTCCTGATTGGTAATAAAATCGGTTATCGATAATGTGCTAGTTAGAAAATTGGGGAGTCCCAAGGGTGAATTTTATCCCTGGGAATTATTCCCTCTCTCCTCACTTCCTCTTGTAATGCACTCTCCTGATATCGCGCCCATTTCGAAACATCGAACAGGAGATGGTAGTCTGCTTCGAGATCGGTGGCGAGAAAAAAGTTTTCGTGGCTCTAATTGAGTGAAATTGAAGTGGTAGAAATACAGCCATGATATTAACTGAAATATTTAGTGTGGAGGCTGGTGATGCACTTTTTGGAGGCAGTTTTTCTGAGCTTAAGAAACGGTTGAGAATGTATTTTTTTATTTATGATATCCAAACGCTATTTTGACGTAGTGACATGCACTCTCATCTCCTGATCAGAAAGTATGGAAGTCAAACAAAACTTATTTTTAGATTATTTTAGATTAAGAGTAAAAATTCCCTCGAATTTACACAGTAGGTAGCCATTCCTTCCAGTGATTAATTACGCACGGAATGCATGAGACGGTGATTCTTTAAAAGGAACTGTCTCCACATGGACTGAGTGAATACCTGATTATACATGTGACGAATATGAAAACCGATATTTTAGCATTAATTAAGTGGGGAGTTGCATGCGCCTCTCGTCTGAGTAAATCATTTTTATTGTAATACATGTGAAAAATAACGATGCACAGTGATTATCCTTTTTTCGGCTGCTCTGAAGCCAATAGGAGGGGGTAACAAAACGCTGCGAAGGCCGTGAAGCATGAATTACGAGGATGGTACTTCGGACGACTGAACAGAGAAGCGGAGGGACAATATGAGGAAGGATGGGAGAATGAGGGTAGCTGGGCATTGTCCTCGCCGTGGAGGTGAGCGGCGTGTGTAATTGACAGGCAGTGATGGACAGGAATGAGGAAATGGTGTAAGGGAAGAATTGGTTTTGAATGCCCCAGAAGGGATCGAGAAGGCGCTTTCAAATGTTTTAAAGGGATGGGCTCTGAAAGAGAAATACTCGAAAGAAAAATCCAGGGTTAAAAAGGATGACCTCTACCAAGGTCCCTTTTACGCATTCCTAGAGTTCATATATTTATTAAGTATTCTGCCTATTAAGGTAGATTTCCCTGGCGTATTTAAGAAGCATTCTGGTAGTCTATCCTCCCTTCATCGACTTCTCTCTTCAATAGGGTAGTTTCCTCCATCGAGGAAAACGAAAGGCATTGATTGAGATTCATTATCTCGATTTTATTTAATATTAAAAATTAGACATTTTTGTGGCCAAGGCAAAAGTTACAGTTCGGATTTAAATTCCGATGACGATGGAAATATTGCAGGGTTTGGACACTGAGTGATGTGCCCTCGAGGAACGACACCCCTTTTAGCAGATGAGATATTTCATCGTGTCCCCTTGAGTGCATTTCTTTAAGAGCAGCCTAGCAACGATACCGGGACCTCTCCCGTCCTCCTATGCACTACCGTTTCCAAAGGTCTGCGTGCATATATGCTCCAACAGGGTAGTTTCCTTCATCAAATAAAAGGAAAGGCATTGATTGTGATTCGTTACCCACCATTAGTGTATTCATAATATAAAAATTATTTGGTTTTAGAAATCCCAGTTACGACGAATGGCAGTGGTCAATTTTAACCGCATTTGAAAAAGGCCAAATTGGCGCCCATGCGATGCCATTCCACGTGACGTCACAGGGACCTAGTTTCTATACGAGTAGATAGGAGTTTTACATCGTCTGAGATTACCAATGCATGCATGAGGCACAGAACTCAGGGAAACATGTCTTAATAATCACCTATTAAAACTGGCTAAGGTCGGAAAGTTTTCTTCGTTTGATAAGGTATTAATAATCCTTATTTAAGCCAAGCGCTACCAGCTAGCAAGGTACTCTGCTACCTGCCAGCATCCTGCGTCGTATTAGCGCTCATAGCGTCGCCCCAAGGTCATCTCACTTGCGGCAGCGGGAACCAGAATGACGTCACGTGGGCTTTTCCCAGCATTCATACTTAGCCGTCGCGTTTTCGCGCTCTTGAAAATTTCACTTTTCATTTGATCGCGAAAAATAGATATCGTCATTTAAAAATCTAAAAGTGTTAAATGCGTACTCCAGGAGTAATAATCTTTCGATTTAGGCAATAAAAAAATAATAGGAAACAGCCCTTTTCAAGGCGCCAAAATACTCTCTAGCCGTCATCTATGTTTTATGCGGTTGCGACCAGCCGTAAACCTACTTTTCATAACTTCTCATGCATTTCATATTCAGCATGAAAGATTCACGAAAGTATTGGAAATAAGGAAATAAAACTTTATAATGTTCACTATTATTTAATTATGGGCACGACCCGGGTTTCGTAACCTGGTACCTGTGTACCTTAAGTAAGTAACGAAACCCGGGTCGTGCCCATAATTAAATAATAGTGAACCTTACAAAGCTTTATTTCTTTATTTCCAATATGGAGAGGTTTCACAAAGTAAAGCCTGAAGTTATCAGTTATATTCACGAAAGTAGCAGATATTCTTGGTTGCTGAGTCGTATAGAAATTAATTTTTTTTCGATAGAATGAGCTAATTAAAAATTCGTCCAAAATCAAAAGAGGCCGGAAAGCAATTGAATACGCCTTTACTGGCTTCTAATGGAAAAATATTTTCTTGGGCTCCACGGGTGGTAAAAAGACTGGAGACGCTACAGATGTGAGAGTATAGGAGTATGGGTAGGGGATATGGATGCGGACTAAAGGAATGAGGTAGTGGTAGAGAACTGGCAGAGGAAATTCGCTGGAGACGGATACTTGGGTGTGATGAGTGGTAAGCGGCAATCGGATGCAGAAAACTATGTTGCTTGGAAAAATTGGGATTTAGAAAGTGAGGAAGGGAATTAACGTTTAAGGTAGAATTAAAGGAAATTAATTTGATAATGTGTACGAGTAAAGCTATTTAATTATGATACATTCAGCCAGTACTGAAGGGTGGTGCTTATTCTTTATTGTTGCTCTATAATGCAAGACGAAAGTTTAATATGGGAGGGGAGACTGATAGGATGATTTGTAAAGTGCTCCTCGTAAACCTACTCTAAACGGTAGAATATTTTAACAATAATAATAATTTAAGCTTCCGGAACCTTTTTTAAAGAACAATTTTTTTTCAAGCAAACACTTTTCAGTAAAAATGACTCATTCACGTGCGTTAGCTCATTCGTGACGTGGCTTTTTTCTGATCCCCCTCAATTCTCACGTCAGAGCTATCGGAGTATGGAAGAAGAAGAAATCGATCAATCTAAAGGACTTTCCGCAAAAATACAAGCGTCAGACACTTGTTCCACTCGGGGAGATTCCAACACATCTCTCTCTCTCTCTCGCCTATAACGCGATAGGCACTCTGAACTTTTCACTCCGGAGGGAAAGAGGCAAGAAAAAAAAAAACGAAACTCGTGGAGCGGTGAGATCTCCCGAATGAAAACATGAAACGTTGAGGAAAGGTGAAGGAGAAACAGCGACCGCTGCCGAAAGGCAAGAGTGCAAAAAAATGGGCCTGGACAGACGGACACATCGTGCGAAAACGCATTTCTCGCGGTCTGCGAGTGGTGTGGAGAGATGGTGGGATGGAGAGTCAAGGTTATCTTCGCGTTTCGATCGAAGTAGCTTCCATTTACGGAATTCCCAGATGAGCAGTTTTTCAACCACAATGATGCTGAGGGGTGCTCCCTCCCCTCCCCTTCCTCCCTCCATCCCTATTTCCACCCCTACTACACTTCACCATCCCTCTTCTCACAAAAACTTTGGCTTTCCCTTTTCCCTGAGGCATACACTACACCCCATCCTTATACATCTTTCCATCCATCTCGCTGTCCTCTCTTGCGAATTTGCAAAACTTCCCTTGACAAGGGTTTTCATTCCCTCTCTCTCCCTGCTCCTATGCCAATATCAACCTTTTGCACTGAAGGCCAATATTTTTGTTTACTTGAAAAACTTACTCTTCTAAATGCTCACGATGAATAAAATAAGGGGTCATTTGCGTAGATGAGGGTGGAGTTCATCCCGGAGTGAAGCACAGTAGCTTGATTTTTGTACATTCTGGGTAGCTTGGAGTACCGCTGTGTTTTTTTTACTCGAAACGTCATTTGACTTCATTATGGATTCAGGACCATGGAAGTATCGGCGACTGCCCGTATAAATAGCCACCTGGTTCTTCCAGGATTTTTGGGGATATCCGAAGACCTCATCTGTGATGTGAACCCAGGACTCGTTTCTCAGTAGCCAAGAACTCAACCCGCGCTGCAAATGCCTTCCAGTTCTCTCAAAAACGTAGACTTAGTCCGTAGACATATAGCACAGTCCTAAGAACTTTTTTTGATATTTCTATACCTAAATTCTACGATATCCCATGATAGGCGTGCAAAAGACTGCTTATTTATACATGACGACATGGTTTTTCTGCATCTTTTCCGTCTAATATTTCTCTGAATCAATTTTTTTCCAGAAAAAAAAATTCTCACATCAGGTGTATGATTGATAAATTTTGTTGAAAAAAAATAGCCCAAACCACAATTTTTAATATATTGACGGTTATTGCAAAAAGGAGCTAGTTAATTCACCATGACTTAGTTGGTTTCTTTATGTGAATCTGTATAACCAGTTTCCGATATTCCAAATACATATATGGCTTCAATAATGGCAGAAAAGTTTTCTGATCTAGGTCAGGAAGCGCTAGGTTCTTGTTATTCAAATCTAAACTCTTCTTAAAGGATTCAATTTTCTCCATTGTATTCATATTTAACTCTCAAATCACGCTTCCGTACTTAACTATAATTAATCTTGTAAACTGATCATTGAATTGAAGGAAACTGTCTTATATGCGCTAATGTCAAGCATACATGATCCGACCTGGGTCACCAAGATCATTGGCGATGGCCAAGATAACCAAGACCATTGGCAGATCCAGAGAGAGGCTAGGGGAGGCTACAACCCTCTCTTGCTATGCAATGTGCACTAGATAAAATGGTAAGTTTGATCGGACCACCACTACTCCTGGGAGGTTACCCCCCTGGGTCCTCACCAAGCCCCCCCAGTCCCCTATCCTGCATCTATCGCTGACCAAGATGACGGTGCCACTGCGTTGGAGCTCGAGTCTCCTTAGCAAACAAAAGTATAAATTTAAATCTTAACTTATTTTTAAACATGAATAAACTACTTTACCTAGTGTCCAGTTTTTCTTCCGTACTTGAGAATGGAATAAGATTTCTTCCATAAATTTAGGGTTAAGTATCCTAAGATTAATTATTATTGTTATTATTTTATGATACAATCTGGCTATTTGCCTGGCGGTAACAGTTAATATGTAATGAAAGTGGAATAAGTGAAAAGAGACCACCAAAATAAAACTAGTTCAGTGAAATTGAAGATTTAAAAGAAACAATGAAGTTAGTTTTCCATAGATTCGATTTCCATTGATGGAATAGTAAAGTAACTAGATAAAATTTTTGCATCTCTCCTTGAAAATCTATGTTGCTAGGTTAGGGCTGAAACAGTTCTGCAGGGAGTATATTCTAATCAGTAATCGTCCTATTGAGATGTGAGAACTTTTTGAAGTTGTTCCTGTGCGGATGGCATCTCATCTTGTTTTGGTGATCTTTCTTACCTATATAGCATGGGTTTTCCATCTTATCTAGTGGTCCCCCCATGCTTTTCCCCCGAATGGGTGCGGACGAGTGCGCAAATCCTATTTCTTTTTCTTCTCCCTCCTAATTATCATGTATCCAATTATAAAGATCGATTGCTCGTGGGAAATAAAGTTCCGAGAAAGGTCTGTCCGCCATATTGTTCGTCATTATGATTCAGTTGCCATTCTCATCTTCCTCCCCCCCCCCGTCACCCTCGCCTCAACTCATATTCTGCGAACCAATTACGTTTCGCCCGCTCTCCCTCGCCCTTCTTCGGGCTGCTCCTGTTCGCGGTACAACGATGGAGCCTCTCTCGCTCTCTCTCACCCTCTTAGCGGCTCACCGCACCCTCTAAAACTTCCTCTTCTTCCCCTCTACTCTCCCTCGATCGACTCCTCAGACCTGCGCACCCCTAATATGCCTTCCACGATTTTCTCCCCCAGGGATCTTAGCCAGCCTCACCCATGCCTCAGACTCGATGAAATTATTTCTACCCGATGCCCACCTACTTCGCAAAGGCTGTCTTTATTTCTAAGAAAGAGTTTCAGCGCGGATAACTTCATCGTCTAATATTTACGTGGGTAAAAATACCTCTTTTGTGGTAATAAAAGTCTGTATGGTTACCAAGCACCCATTTTCATCTAATAAATTATCAAAAGGCGTTTTGCGCAGATAAAACGTGACTTTGGTAATGAATGCATTTAGTATTTAGAATGCATCATGAATCTCCAGAATCCTAAGTCAAGTTTAGCGTTTCTGATTACCTTCTTTCGCTCGAAACTCATTGAGCGTCGAAAAAAAGCTAACGATCTGCTCTATATGGACCTATCTGAGAATCGATCTATCATCATATACATCAGGTTCTCCTTCAGATCTACGGTGTTTCTTTCCTACGATTGTTAATTTTCTTCTGAAGATGTTCCGCGTCCTGTTCTTTTTGCGAACCTGAAACCTTTCGGAAATCATATTCACTCGTGCTCCACCTTTATTATGAATATTTAACGGCCTTTTTTAAAGGTGTTTTGAATCGATAAATTAACGCCACAGATTTTACTGCTGTTTCAAAATTATGATTTCTTCCCGCGGGTATGTGACACCGGTGGCAAAAAGACCAGGATAACGGCAGGTAAAACACAAGGGATTTTCACGAGTGTTTTTTTATTTTTTGTCTTTCTGTGGTACTCAACGTGATGCTTTCAAATGTTAATTTTGTTTCTGATTGTGGGTGAGAAATCGCATTGATGAATGAAGATGAACCAACACTTCTTCGAAGCACGCGTTTATTGTCTTTCACAGTATTGCATACTGAAAACAGAGTGATAGGGCAGCATTTAATTCATCTATCGAAAATGACGGTTCTGGCGCCTTTGGTGCTAAACTTTTGTTGACGGGCTCCGCATCCCATACGTTAGCAAATTTAGCGATCCCAGCTTCCCTTTCTTTGTTGAGAACCCGTTCTCAGCTTGTACTGGTTCCTATTCTGTCAGTCTCACCAATCACAGCATCCTTTGATTCGCTAACAGAGAAATGTTGACGGCACGTGGCAGATCGAGATGAAAGTAGTGAACGGAGTGATATGGCGCGAGTTCTGCTATTTTTATATGAATTGGGTTCGTTGGTGGAGGTCATAAAGAGAGAAAAAAGAGGGAACGTTATCAACCTCACATCTCGCGGTGGATGGAGGAATCGGGAAAAAGCCGGAGGACTAATTCTGAAATAAAAAAGAGAGAGAGGAACGGGAGTTGAGACCAGTGGTGAGTGAAGATAGGCTGAAAGCATTTTATGTTTGTTTTTTAAAGAGGTGGATTTTGAGGGAAATGATTAGAAGAAGTAATAGGAATGGTGGGAAGGGGTAAGAAATAGAGAGAATATGATAGAAGCATAGGAAGAGTATAGATGAAGACTGGACATCCCGAAGACGGGATACTAAACTGTTGGTAGATATTTAATTAGAAAATATATTGTGTATTTAGCGGAATATTGCCCCTTAGAGCAACAAAACTGATTTGTACAGTTTTTTTCTGAAGTTCTTACACTAATAAAATATGCGTAGCATAAAATTATGATAACAATATTCGTCTACAATATCTCAAAAATAAAAGAAAGGGAACTTTGTAGCCACACAATAAAAGGGGGGAAAACACTTGCGGATGGAACTTTTCCTTATTCGGAGTTAATGAATAGGATCATGGGTATTATGCCTTGTTTTCTGTTAGTAAGGGAAATACAATGCTTGAATTGCGTACGTGATGAATAAATTGGTCTGTCGTTCCTTCGATAGGTTGATTACCAGTTGTTATAGCTGTGGGAGTGAAGGTGAGAGAAATAAACAGGAAATTTAACATTCTTATGTAAAAGTGAATAGATGAGGCTCTACTTTAAATAGTAATAATACTAATTTCATACAAATTTTAAAAATATCTCATCATCAATCAATTGTTTTTAACCACACGGACATCCTCAAGTGAGGGGATTTAGAAATTGAAATATGACGTAAGAGAATCATTAGCTGTGCACAATCCATGGTGTCATTTTACAAATTAGTTAACGATAAAAATATACGCATTTGTAAAATTTGAATATGATCGTCGTTTTAGAGGAAAAAAGATTGAGCTGAGCCATCAGAAAAATGGACAATATGAATAAAATTGTAGTCACCCTACCTTTTTTTTAATTTTTTTGAATTTTGAAGTCAGGGTAAATTTATGATGTTTTTAACAGAAGACAATATGCTCCTGCTAATTTAAAGTGACGACCAAACCATCGGCTCAAACTAAAAAAATAATAGTTCATTCGAGTGCAAAGAAATAGTCTAGTACATCTACCTTGCATCGTGATTTTATTTCTGACGTGAAATAGTTTCTTCCATGGCAGTAGAAATTTATTAGCTGCAAAATGCGAAGATGTCGGAATTCAGTAAATATGTTTTTTCTAACATGCATAGTCGCGGCGGGCAGACCCTCCAGAGAAGGCAGCTCTTTATCTTGTAAGATGAAGTGCTCCAAAAGTCGTCACCTATTGCATTTGGAGTACATCATATCTTATCATCTAATCTTACAATTCCTATTTAAGGCCGTAGAGATCTAATCCTTATATTCAGCTCAATTTCATGTTTGGAATGGTCTTGTTTCTTTTTCATCAGCGAGCGGCGTTTATCCCTACGCCATTATTTCGGTTATATTTCCCCAAATTCTTCCTCTCTCTGTCTCCGTAACCTTGTCTCCCTCCCGCGTCGGCACACTTGGGACAATGAGACAAAGGAGGGATACCGAAAGAGATGCCGCCTCTCAAGTAGCTGCCTACAATCTCTCCCTTCTTATGATCCACCAGTTACAAATCACCGCTAGCCATCTCCACTTGATGACGTTGCGGTGTTGTTTCTCTGGTTGTCTGGACGACGCGACGGTGCCGTGTGCGGCGCGTCGGTCGCGTCTCGCGTCGTTCTCTCCCTTCTGATTTTTCGAAGGTTCGATGTATCAAAACCGTTCGCTTATCAAAAGCTCTTAAAATTGGCGAAGCCTATTTTATTACGAGGCTATCAATAGGAATTCGTTCTTCCCCCAAATACGGTTGTTCATGTGTTTAAAGTTATCTAATCTGTATTTAATTTATCGAAAGACAAGAATCACTTGACGATTGTACTTGTGCAAATTTATTAATTATAACCAAGACCGTAACCGTAAGGCGCTGCAAACTAGGAAATGAAGTCAAGCCAAAATTTCAACGTGGACTGCGGCTTAAAAATTAGCCACACGTGAGATCCTACTCTGAAATTAAGCAAAATTAAAATGACAACTCCGTCACCCCCTCCCCTTTCAACCACCTTCCCTCCATGAACAATAATAAATACCCTCCAGGGAAAATCTATCCTTGGTGATGGTTTTCCGGGTTTACACCGCGTTGATACATGTTTTGCGGACGACAGTTTCGGGCGCGTTCCAGCTCCCGTCTTCGGGTCCAAATGATTTGCAGATCTGTGATCCTTATTTATTTACAGCTAGTCAGACGGATGTTGATTTTTAATTCCATTGTTGGAAAAAAAAATCAACATCCGTCTGACTAGCTTTCCAACAATGGAATTAAAAATCAACATCCGTCTGACTAGCTGTAAATAAATAAGGATCACAGATCTGCAAATCATTTGGACCCGAAGACGGGAGCTGGAACGCGCCCGAAACTGTCGTCCGCAAAACATGTATCAACGCGGTGTAAACCCGGAAAACCATCACCAAATAACTAACCGCGGAAGCCTCCGTAATAAAATCTATCCTTATTCCATAAGAAAAAGGAAACAGAAACGGCCACGAAACGTCGGGCAACAAACCGAATAAAACGCGGGCATACCCGAAAAAAAAAAAAAATTTCATAAAGGGTTTCCCAGGCAGTGTATGTGTCTCTTGGATGGGGAATAAGTACACTTCGTGTGAGGTCCACCATTGGTCTGCATCCACCAAACGCTCCGCGGGTGATTTGAACTACTCCCTAGCTGGATGCGGCCTTGATTTTAACCCACAAAATCCGATGGGACGAAGACTCCATCGGGGAAGCATGCTAATTGAGGCTCAGAAAGCGTGACCTCACTTCCTTGAACTTGAGGAAACTTTTTCTATCTACGCGATGTCTGGAAGATGGTTGCTGTAACCCTTGTTCACTGTGAGTTTGGTATGTATTTTTCGATAAGAAGGAGGGTCACCAGATGGTCACATTGGGAGGAGCAGCAGACGAAAACTGGTGCATCGATAAGGAGTTCAGGGAAATGAGGCAGCGACGCAGTGGAAGTGAGATACCGCTTAATGGCCGGGAATGTATCCACTGGATGCCGAGAGTGCAGACAATTGCCGGCATCTCTCTGTGTTTTTGGATTTATCTACCCGAATTCTCCTTCTTGGAGGTCTGACAGAGAAAGGCTATCCCAATGATCGAGATAGAGAAGTGTTTCGAGGATTGGAAGAAGCACTGGCATAAATACATGATATCTATTGGGGACTATTTTTAAGGGACAGCATTAATTTAGAGAAATAAATAGATGTTCTTTTAATACTGAAATTCCCGTTATTTTCTGAACGCAGATCATACCTCCACTCACACTTATTCCTTTGCGGATGGGGCATAGCCAAATCGAAGTTCGACATCCTCACGAAAGCCGTAGGCAAAATTTGCATGTGTGATCTAAGACCAGAGGACCAACACTATCTCCCGTTTTAATGTTGTGTGGAATGAGTGCGTTGAGATTAATGCTTCGAGCCGAGGAGAACGGAATCACTGACCCAAACCGCAAATTGACGGGGTTGTTAAAAAAAATGAGAAAGAAAAAAAAAAAAAGAAACCGGACCTGCTTAACACTCGCTCCCGAGAATCAATTTTCTTCTCGGCGACGCACTTTTCCTTTAACGCGGAACGGGAATGGACATAAATATGTATCGGATTTCTTTCTTTCTTTCTCCGAGCAGCTACTACCACCACGCATTGAATAGAGAGACCCCCATCCCCCCCCCCCCCCTAACTGCCGGCGAGGTGTGAAAATACTCCCGCGGAGCGAAAACGACCCGGGCTTTCGCGGGGCTGTTTTGTTGTTTGCCTCCCATCGCTACGCTTAAGGCCATTTTAACACGCGCAGTTTAAACTGTGAATGGGTCGGTCGTGCGGCAAATTGGAGAGAAAGAGATTTCTCCCCACCTGCCTTGTTTTTTTTTTGGGAGGGCGGGTTGGATAGAAAACGAGGCTAGTATTTTGGTGTGGAAATGTAGGAGGGAGGATTGAGCAGTAGAACGATAAAAAACTGTACTAATTCTAAAATAGAGATATTTTGTGCTGCTGTTGTAACTTAAAGTCTGGCATGCCTTTCAGGAGTCTCCGAATTCAAATCCAGGTTATTCATACGCCTAAACGTTACAGGATATTTTTTGCTCTTAAATTATCTCGATAAAATGAAGCATTTTGTTTATTTCTAGCGTTGGAGTGAGCCTGTTTGGCATACGATGCTATGAACTCATTGTTCTTGAACCCACCTCTTTTTTAAGGAAAACATTGTCAAAAAGTGTAGTTGTTGTTCAGGCCCGTGCTGGAACCTTTCTTGGGGCGATGGACGGCCAGAGGGCGAAGGCACTATACGTGGGGAGGACTACAGGAATGTTGTAGAATGTATTATATAATAGTCTAAATTATTATTTTGATTACTCAAGACGGTATTAATTATGCTGTTAAATAATACATCATTGAAATGTAAGTAACTGCTCATGAGCGTACCCAGAGTGGGGCGGCAGCTTCCCCCTCCTAGAAGCAAAAGTAAATTTAGTTCAAATCGAAATTTTGAAAAAATTTCTTTAAATTCAAGGAAATTGACATTAGTATGAAATTTGTAATTTAAATATTTTCTTGAAATTTTGGTTTCTTAATCTTTTCTGTATTATAACTTGAACGACCCCTTCTAGTTTTGATCCTGGGTACGCCCTTGTAATTGCTCAATGTTGGTATTATGAGTGTAAAATTTTTCATTTTCGGAATAGGAGGGCGCCAAAGATTTCCAGGCTGGAGGGCGCACCGGGATTCGTCCCGGCGCCCCAGATCGGGCCTGTTGCTTGTTGTATATGAAATTTCTCCCATTTTCGATGGGAGAAAATTGGGAAGTAGCGCGATAAATAATTACGAATTCTGAAATGTGAAATTGTTACAGTTACTGGAGTATCTAGAGGTCCAGGCGGTGGGGGAAGTTTACTGGGGTGCACCTGATACCAATTCGGGTGCAATGCGCAGGTAACTGAAAGTTCAACTCTTCGAATTGGACGGAGTTAATGGAAATTGGAAGAATGGAGTTTGGCGGGAGAGAAAGTAAAATATTGGATCCAAACCATATCCAAGCGCTCTAAGAAAAAATGAAGGGCGAGGTTTTCATACGTGGTCGTGATTAACGCAGGTAAGTACTATGCCACTTGACACTCTGAAACAGCTTGCAAATGATTTTTCGAAGTAGGAAGCTTATTATCAGTACTTTACATGCTGTTCAACTTAAAATGAATGCAGTGGTTTCCTACTGCAATAAATAGTTGTGAAAATTTTGATTCATTGAGCTTTTACCCCGAGAACTCTCTAAATTATAAATTTATAATGTAAGAAACAGAATGTCACGTGTTTTATGATATTCATTCTCAACATATATATTGTTCCATCTTTCATTTTACCAGGTTTCTCAGAAGCGTTTCCATTTCAAGTATTTATGCAGCTGTTTAAATCGATGAATGCAAACTCTATTTATGCTATTACGTAACCGATAGGTGTAATTTTAGGTTGATGTTACCAATTTAGGGCAGAATAATATTTTGACACATTTTCATCTCTATGCAAGTCCAATATAAATATAAAAAAACATTTTACAAGACGCTGGAGACGCTTCTCAAATACAGTATTAAAATGTAGTGTAAGTTTAAAAAAAATAATCCTTGTCTAGAAAGATGAGACACGCAACAAGCATAACTCTTGTAGAAACAGGAAGGCCATTCAATATTTTCGTTACTCGTGATTCGACTGAAATTCTTAATTAAAAGATGAAATCAGCGTACGTTGTTGTAATTATTCCTTCTTCGCATCTTTACAATAGAAATTTACTCACAGCGTGGTGTTTTTAAAGTTTTTTTTTTAATTTTATCATCATATTTATTACTGGTAGTTCGAAACCAGATACATGCGGTCCTTCTGAACATCCTTTAAATATTCCCCTCTCTCCCCGTGGCTCATTTCGATGAATGATTTATTAGGAACGCCTGCTATTTTACATGCTCACGATGATGGAGGGGGAGAGAGATTCTCGTGATTTTATGCTCTTCCCTGCAGTAAGAGGTGATGAGAAGCTTTCGAATATGTAACCAAATGGGGAATCGGCGGTGTTTTTCGGGAGGCAACCCCGAATTTATTACGATGCTTTTATGGGTCCAAGGTGGTTTTTGATGCACGCCTTTGAATGGGCGACTAACGGTGAAGTGTTTTAACGGATGGAGGTCGCCACATTCTGCCCATCTTATAACCGCCCTTTATAATAATTCATTCGCGTGAAACACATTCACTTTGCCGAACGTGATGTGAATTTTAAAACCGGACGCGAATTCCGACAGTAGGAACCTTCCGTGATTCTTCACCCCCTCCTCCTCCACGCACCCCCTGCCCCACCCACGGCGTTTCAATTGATATCGGGAGGTATCCCTCCAACACTGGTAACTCGTTAAATGCGTTATTGTGAAGGTACAAGAAATCACACTTACGACGGATGAATCTCATTCCCACTCTGCTTTGAAAATTTCACATGCTTAACTGTGAATGGTTTCGGCTGAAATTTTATTCACAAATTTAGAAAAACTAAAAAAAAGTGAAAACAAACACTGTGGGGGACACAATTACGTTGTTTACTAGAACGCAAGAAGTTGCGAAATGCGATCAAGTTCCTATATTTTCGAATAAATATTGTCGGAGATGGGTATCAAGGTCTCAAATCAGTCAAAAGCAAAAGTTGTAGTTGTAGAAAGAGTAGTTCAAAATGGTTTCAAATATTTATCTAGGTCATCAGAAGGATGGCGTACGAATGTTGCTAGGTGTGTTGGTATGACATCAATAATGTTAAAAAAATATGTTAAAAAGTTTAGCTGGGAGTCAGTGCTTGTATACATTATGTTTCACCGAAATCAGTGAGGACAGTGCGAATACAAAGAAGTGAATTATTTCCCGAATGCTAATTCGTGATTGTCGTGCTAAAGATTCTGCATTATTTGTTTTAGGATAATCATATGGAATACTTTTAAAGAGCCGAAGGAGCTCTACAAGATTACCAATCTTCATCACTCCCAAAAATTATTGCCAAAGAAATTACATCCAGATTTTGCCAAAAGTCACAGTCGTATGATGGATGCCATCGACACAGCGTCACATAAATCGCTCTGTTTTAGAAATTGTTATGTTAATGGATATTTTATCGTCAAAAATGTAAAAACCCGCGAATGGTATAATGCAAAATTCACTTCTTCCGTCTTTACACCGTTCGATGTTATCAATTGCTACCAAAGTTTCGGGAGACATGTATATTATCTTTCATGCTTGTCAGCTATAATTCTTAGAAAAATAGACTGAATATTAATTCAAATCGCATATCCCTGTGCGAAACACGAGAAATATATTACGCCTAAGTACACCGGGAGAATGTTAAATCTTTTGTTACCCACGACTTATAATTGGGAAATTGTGCAAATAGCCCTGAAAAATTGGATCGAAATCCGTGCTCGTCTTGCGGAGACCACGTGACGTGTAATTCGCAGCTTGGCGTGTCGTTTCCCACGTGATACCCCACCCCCTCCTCCGCAGAAATCACCTTGGAAACCGCACTCTTTGTTTAAATCCCCGTTTGCCGAACACATTTCCTTCGAGTCCTGCTCGGCGTCTCCTTCTCTCGTCTCGTGGAACAACTCTTCCCCGAGGGTGTCTCCACTTCGGCCGCAACACGATCCCCTCGGGGGTTTAATGAGCCGGGGAGGGGGTTGGGGGTGACGCGGGGATGGTGTTAACTATTAGAATACTGAGGTTTCACCCCCCCTCCCGCTCCTACTCTTGCTGCTTTTCCTTTTCCTCCCGGGCGTAGACACTTCCGACCGTGCTCGCGAAGAGTGAGGGAGGTAATTTAAAGATCTGAGAGCATGAAATAAGCGGTTGGCGGAATTCGCGAGCGTGACCCGCCGCGCGTGTGGTAAGCGTGCTGCCGCCCGTTCGTGAGCCCTTTGGGCAAACTTCACTCCCTCCTCTCGCGAAACGGTGAGCGTCTTAGTGAAACCTCATTACTACGTTTTTCCGCACGTGAAGTGCCTGCCGCCTACCTCTCTCGCTATTTATTTAATAAGCCCGCATTCCTTCACCACCTTAGCAACCTCATCGCTAGGAAAATGCTAAAGATAAGATCTAAATCGTTCATCATAAATATAGCTACTTTGCTTTCCATCGGGCTTAAATAAAACTTAATTAAATAGTCTGCCAGTGTCTCTTTGCTGTAGAAATCTCCAGATTAACAACCAAGCAACAGCAACGGTATGGATATTCGGATATTCTTGAATTCGGAGTCGGTTATTGATCATTTGTATTGTACCTGAAGATGACGCCGCAGCGTCGAGAATAAATTGATGGAATATCACAGTTTTTCTTTTCATTTACGTTAAAATGCACTTCCACAAGGTTGAGCTTGAGATGACAGAGATAATCAAGAGCACTCCCCGAATTTTTAAATACCCATACTGTTGCTGAGGATATCTGAAGATGACGCTGCTGTGTCAGATATAATTCTTAGAGACATAGACTGAATATAAATGCGAATCACACCTCCCTGTGCGAAACGCGAGAATTATTTTACGCCTTAGTGCACCGGGAAAATGTTAAATCTTTTGTTACCCACGACTTATAATGGGGAATGCATGCAAATAGCCATGAAAAATTAGTTGTACCTGAAAATAAATTGGTGGAATGTAAAAAAAATTTCTTTTCATTTATGATATTCAGAGTGGATACTGGATTCATTAGGGAAAAATATGATATCTTAGATTTTTTATAATGGGAATAGGCAGAGGGACTGTGTTTAAATAAGATTTTCTTTCAGGATATAAAATCTGCCTATATATTTATTTGATTCATATTTTAGAATTGAATTTCAAGGAACTCACGACCTCTTTCGTTCATCGAAATGACTCCGGTGTACTTGCTCACATTCATTTTTTGATGTAGAGCACGAAATTCGAATTCGTGGCACACTTTAGTCTTATTTACCTTCCAATGCATTTATTCTAAAAATGCGAAATATTGTAGCTGCAAATAATTATTATAGCGTAAAGGCGGTTGGTTTAATCCTATACATTCTTACCTGCTATCCTTTCCCAATTTATTTCCTCATACCTATTATTCCCAAGTTTTTCTTAAATGTTCCTTTAAACTCCACCTCATTATTAAACGCTAGAACTTTTCCTGATTTGCTCCCCAATTAAGTTTTAGATTCATTTATTGCCCCTCGACTAGGGTGGGCCAAACACATATAATTTTGGTGCATATTTATTTTACATCACAACAGCAAGGCTCAGTAAATACAAAGGAAAAAACAAAATTTAAACGTATGCAAGCATATACATAAAATTCTATCCGGAAAGCGGATACCCGGGTATCTAGCAACACAACATCTCCAGGCATTTTAAATACGTTGTAAGCACAATCATTATTTATTCAGAGGAAAACGTTCAGGTCTAACAGAAAAACGTAGAACAAATGTAAAATTATATCATGAATGCAAAATTTATTTTCCCCTCATTACATCAATAATCAAACACGTCAGCATGGCTATTTATACTGGAAATTGCCATAAACTATCATGAAAAAACTTATACACTTAAGTCTTAAATACGTTAATTGAGGGCAAATTTCTTAGTTCTATCGGTAGTGAGTTCCACATTGTGGCAGCTGTTACCATGAATGATTTATTAAGGTGAGATGTTCTATGCTGAGGGATATGAGGCATTCCGTATAGTTAGAGTTCAGAAATTTTAACCCATAATCTATTTCGGATTTGTTTTTTCAAAATCGATTGTCTAAAATTCGACTTTTCGCCCAAATTAATTGGCATATCAGAATGGATATTTTTAGTATTAAAGTAATATTGTAATAAAATAATGATTTTCTTTAGTATCAATATGCAAAATATGGGTTAATGGAAACAGGGATAAGAACTGGATACTGTGAAATTTATACGGTAAGTGCATTATTTTTCAGACATTGACCACTGTTAGCACGCGCTTTTTGTCTTGCGCAATAGCATGATGGGGAGGGCAAAGATTGACAGTCGCGACGGATGGAATGCAGCCACGCAAGCATTAATAAATAGCGCAGTGGTCATGTACCTATTGGGTACTTTCGGTGAACTAAATATTTGTTAAACATAAAACTGATTTTTAAGATTTGAAGCTACAATAAATTACGGAGGTAATGAGAAATTGACCATTTTCAGTTTTGAGCGTATGATTTGTTTTTTTTTACGTCTCAGTTTTTGGCAATTTTAGATGTAATTGAGCATTTTTTTATTGAGCATTGAGCAATTTTTGGCATAGGTTTGGCAATTTGGCCATTTTGGCAATATTAAACGTAATTGAGTACTCAGTGCATATTTTTGGTCAACGGATTTTTACAGGCATTGAATAATTTTTTTCCTAACGTTCTAGATGGACAATGAAATACTACAATCTTTCAGCAGGAGGGCTCCTTTTTTGCCGCTCTCATAAAATCTTACAGTTTAATTCGCACTCACGTAATGACAGAGACGATCGTATCTTTCGCAGTATCTCCCATCGTAGCATGCAATTTCTGGTCAAATGTTTCCTACAGAGGCAGTAGGTTGACTAAACGATTTAAAAAATGTACAGTGTACACTGTCTATCGTGAAGTTGCAAAACTCAACAATTTCGTTTTAATTGGATACTATATATTTTTTTGATTCAGACCAAAATCTCAATACATTGTTGAAAAATGTAAGACTATTTGTCCTTGTCCTTATGCGATTAGTATGCGTAATTTATTCTTAGAATACTAAAAATAGTGTTTCCAACAACTCTCTCTCTTTCAACTTAGCATATAACTTTAGTGTTATCTTACCCTTATTTTTTCTTATAGTACCCAATTTGGTATTATTCCTTAGAACCGGTTTTTTCCTAGCTGAAATGATAACAGATACAAAATGAACAAGTAGTCAAGAGCAGAATTTCTCACAATTTTCTAAATACCTTGAGCAAGTATTTTCGCCGCAGAGTCTGGCTAGTAATCATTTCATGTAGGTCGCGATTTTGTTTATAAATATATATATATATTCTGGCGGTGAATTCTTCTCGGGTTTCCATCCGGGTGAGCTCCATCTCCATCGCTGCCGACGTTTCGATAGAATCCTTTTCTATCGTCATCAGGGCCGATGATGCCAGTAGGAAAGTGCCAGGTTTATATATCCTCGGTCGTTATGTTGGTTGGTTGGTCGTATGAGAAGAATTCACCGCCATAATACGCCGGGAAAAAGTGAAATCTTACATATATATATATACTGCCTATATTATATGTCTCTGCGAGGAAACTGCATATCTGTTATTTTGATGATACAATCATTAGGAAGTTAGGTGTTTAAACACTGAATGTGCATCTACCGCGGAATAGCGGCTGCATTGTAACTAGTTCTCTCATACTGCAAGAGTCCCGACCAGTAGATACACAAAATATATGGAAAATATGCATTTTCCTAATCGGGAAATGTTTTTTTTCTTGGACTGTTTTAATTGGTGAATGTAATCACGTCTTAAAAATAGTTGCAAAAATTTGAACTCGTTCGCGACCGTCACAATTCTGAAAAATTCATATCCTTAATATATGTGTACTTAATAGAGATCAAAATATTTCATGGTTTAATTTTTGCACTAAGGTCAGTTGTGATAATCCCCAAAAAACATGAGTTAAGTGAGGATTAAATCTCCCCAACAAAATGTTTTCCTTGCATCTCTTCCACGCATAAAACTTGCCTACATACTTCGTTTTACAAAATAGATAATCGGAAAGAAAGTTTTCCCAATATCCCAAAATATCAGTGATATTTCAGATAGATTTTATGTTAAAAAGCTGCAATTTGCATCATCGTCATCACTGGCAACAATCCTAATCATCTCTCCACTCAATTCTTCTATAAGCTTATCTTTTCACATCTTTGTATCATACCTCAATGAGTTACAGGGAGTATGGGCGCCATGTAATGCAGTGCGTGGAATCATTAGAGACGAGCCGAGAAAAAGCCATTGTTGGGTGAAAATTCACGTGAAGCCGGGTCGTCAGGGCGCAAACGCCATCATTAGCGCATCGTCCGCCTTCCCCCTCCTTCACCCTGGCGAACTGAGCGCTGCAGCTACTACCCAAGTAGTACGAGTGGGCGGAGTGGAAATTATTGGCCATATTCTTGCTCTTCATCGTCGATCGCAAAAAGCGCCTCTCCTACGTCACGCCGCTCTGGGGCGATCTGAGTAAAAAAGATGGCTCGGGGGCACGAAGAAAGTTATGGAACGGGAAAAAAGAATATTCCCCCCTCATTTATTCATTCATCTCGCTCCCGAGGAGAGGAATTTACTTCATGCTCCGGCGTTTTTACCTCGAAAACAATCTTCTCCCGTCGCTTTATATGCGGGGGTAAAAAGTTCAATTACCTTCCAAGGAAGAGCATTACTGCAGAGCAGTTTTCTCACGGGGAACTCTCAAAAGTATCTAGCGAAATGGAATAAGTCGAGGGGAAGGAAAGGATATGAAGGGAATTGATGACATTTTCGGATAGAATAATATCCTTTATCGCATTTACTAAACATAACAACCAAAGAGCACCTCCCTTGAATAGGCCGATAAACATTCCTCAATCGCCATTAAAATATTATAAAAGTTATCATCGCTCTTTTTGGCTGAAATATGGTGGTACTATATTTAATAATCTCAGGCCAATTATGTCTCTTGGTTTAACGGTTTTTATGATTGTCTTATAATTTTCTCCTCATACTCTGTTTTTAATGGCAGTTATTTTATTACAATATCATGCAAAGGTATATACCAATTACAAGGTGAGAATGGTTGAATCCTCTCTTATATATCAGTGTGAGAGAAATGTAAATCATTATTTATCAAAGCAAGAGAAAGACTATGTTTACTCCAACCCATTGACATGGCTTTAGTGTATGTACCTCGAATTTTGGAATGGTGCTCACTGATTATCTCATTTACATTTCCTGTAAGAAATTTCATGCTTCACTATCTTAAAAAAATATGACTTTAGGTATGACCTGGAGTTTTTGGAAAATGATGGATGGAACGAATTTAATACATTTTACTCAAAGATGAGTATGTTTTCTGAGTTTTTGACCAATTTTAGATGTATCAAGAACTCGGAAAGGCTCAATTTCAAAATTTCACCTGAAAGTAGTGATGAGTGGGCAAAATATCACAAGTTTAAACAAACAGCGTTGTCATGAAAATGGTAAGCGATGGAAAATACCGGAAAAGCCTATAATTGTCTATAACTTCAACCAACGATGAGTGCTTGCCGATTTGCACCCGATACCGTTATCTCTATCTCGATCGTTAATTGTTATTTCAAGCTCATATATATTAATTATAGCAACCCGACTACCGTGATGGGAATGCGTTCATTTCTGCTAACGTTGCGGAAGACATGGGTTTTTCACGAACCAGGGCATGGATCACTGTGATGGCTTGCCATTTGCTAGAGAGAACTGTTTTTCTAAATTTACCAGTTTAGAGAAGTGTTGGATGAATTCTTCACGGGTTCTTCACGGGGTGAGAGGCTCCATAATAGATCTGAGCTTATAGTAGTAGTAGTAGTAGTATTTGGATTTAGGGTGCGTCGACGGCAAGGTCATTTTGCACAGCTTATAAGTAGTCATTAAAGGAAGTAAATATGAGGCGCGTTTAGAAAATAGCGATGATTTTGAAATTTTGCTGTTTTGAAGAGTTCGATTATACATTTTTTTATTATGTTGGAAGCATGATAAAAAATTTCAGCCGTATTCATTGTTTACTTGTCAGCCGCTTAGGTAAGACGTGTTTTTATGAGCTAGGCGATTTTCTTTTGTTAAAAGAAATGGATCGAAGAATGATCCGTAAATAAAGTGTAACAAAGTGTGTGAGATGTTAAAGAAGACCTATGGCGAGTGTATTATGAGTAAAACAAGAACTTACAAGTTGTATAAGCGTTCCCAAGATGGCCGTGAACACCTTGAAGATGAGGGACGCCCCAGTACGTCAACAATCAGAGTAAACGTGAAAAAAGTGAATGAGATGGTTATGAGCATGTAATCTATTTAATATATAATTGGAGCTATTTTTAAGGCGGGGATATTAATGTAGAAGAATAAATAAATATTTTTTTCAAACATCTAAAATTCCCGTAAATATTATGAACGCACCTCGTATCTACTTTTTTTCTACATCGCTTTTGGTAGCTCTGATTTTTTCCCCTCGGCGCCAGGCGAGAGAAACATTGCTCGATCCCAATTAGTTACGAATTAATCCACCCTCACGCGCGCCGCTCGTTGCCTCACCATTTTCCGATGTCACCCGATCGCCCCACTTCCACCCCTTTCTCTGCTTTCACTTTTCCCTTCCTCCCCCTTCATTTTACACCCCCTCAGTCCTTCCCCAGTGGAGAGAGATCATCCGAGACGGTGTAATGGGCTAGTCTCGTGGGTTAATTGCCGACAATTACGACTCCACCGCCAGCCTGCCTCGAGGGGAAGATTATCTTGAGGCGGGAGTCGTTCCCGAGGTCACAGACGGCGCCATTCTTCATCTCTCTCGCACAATGCGAGGCAAACTCACTTCCCCTTCGCATTTTCCGACTTCCGTCACTTCAACATGCATTTCACCCTCCGATCACCGGATAGTTGTGCCTCTCAGATCATATCAGCCGTGCGAAATCAGCTCATTTAGAAATTCTACCCCGCGTGTCATATTTATATATCTGGGCTGTCCACTGACACTTCCTTCGTATGCGTCGGCTTAATTTTCGAAATGTGGCTTTCCAATACGGAGAAATATATTCTTTTCGGCTCCTCTGCGACCCGTTTGAGAATTATATGTATTTTGTGAAACTGAAAGGATTGCTTATTAGTGACTCAGTCAGTGCTTCAATCCTTTGGTCGGTTTGGATCGGTGACGGTGGAGTTTTCCTTTTCCTTGGCCAAATATCTCCGCAAAGGTCATTTTTGGGAGTGTACAAAAGCTGCATCCAGTTTGGATTCCCGTCTTTTTGTATTTTGTGTGAGAGTTATAAGAAGAGCAGTTATAAAAGCACTACAAGTAGTTTAGAAGGCATCATTCAAGTGTCCTGTGTTAATTATAAACCATTAACTTCTTCGTACAATTTAGTTTTATGTGTTAACATACGTTCTAGTCGTGTCTCGCCTTTCCATCCATAAATTATGTGCTGTTCTAACACAATAATGATAGGATATTGACTGAGTCAATAATCATACATATATAATGAAAATATGTTATTGAATATTTATAAGAGTGTGGAAAACTATTTCCTTTTTTATCTTTTATTACGGTATTCAAAAGTTTTTTTTATTCCTATGACATTTTATGACTTATTTCTATGACTTATTCCTATGACTTACTATGGTTTATCGTGACACACTTTCATTAACTCTTCTTTCTTATTTTGTACGCTATCAGAAAATATATTTTCCGCCTCCTTAATCACTACTTATCTTAATGATTTCCCCTTTTATCCAATTCGTGAAGAATGCCAATTATTACAATCGTGAAATGTTGTCCTGATACTTTGAAACGAGTTTGACGGCGTAGGCAGTTCCAATCGCAGTAGGCGTAGTGTTACTCATAATGTCAAAATATTTCAAGGTATATCCAATAATATTATTTTTCTGTTTGGTTTTGTTACAGAAGTAGGTTGTTAGTACTACCATAGAGTAAGTATATGCTTACTCTATGGTACTACGCTAAAAAGAATGTCATGTCCTGCTAGTTGCTCATTAAGAATAAAATGACTTAAAATGACTAATGTTGAAACACAGTCAATTTTCACCTCTGAATTATGATAGCAAGGATTGTTTTTACTATTCCCATTGAATATGGCTTCTGCTTGGCATCTTGAATCGAATTTTGAATTTTTGTAGTGAAATTAAGTCATCCCTACGAACTGACGGATGGTCCATATCACCTGTGGAATTTCTCGAATCACCATTCCTGGGGCGGTTATAGTTTTTTTCAAAGAGAGCTGCGCTTGATCGTGGATTCGTTGGAAAGATAAGAGTGCGCTTTTGAAATTCCTGCTTTTGCGATGGGAGGGGCCGTGTCAACTATTATGCCGTATTCTCAGGTAAGGATTTGAAAATTCGGCGGCTAGATCGTTCGAAGAGCAGCTCTTTGATTATACGATAACTCCTCTCTTCTCAGATAACCTCACCTTTGACATCCTCCATTTTTTCGATGGAAGGCCTCGGGAGTTTTAGAGAGCTCGTGGGCCCCTCTCTAAGTCGCCTAACCTTCATACTACCTGGTTACAAATGATTGCTGGATTGGAACACACATTTTCCCCTACCATTCCTTGCTCCTACGCATTACGTTGTTTCCACAAATGAAACTCAGAAATATTTCCTTAATTGCTGATGAGTTCGTATTATATTTGCTACACTGTTGTACTTGAAATTGTTTTTGTCTTGTTTTCATACTTCACTATATTTTCATCCAAGTTTATTATCTCTTTAGTACTTGCGTTTGTAAAACATACATCATCGATTTTTCTTTGTTTTCCAAAAATAATGCCGTTTCCTCGCCAACCACAATTGGGGACTTTGATTGGGGACTTGAGTCACAATACTAATTGATGGCAAAAGAAAATAAGAAATCAATTTTTATATTAAAACTGAGAGAAAAAGAGTGATGTACTATTTTAGTAAGATAGGAAGACTTATAACCCTATAACCCTATATAAGGGAATAAAATGAATACGATAAGGCGTAAAGGCTGGACCGATATTCTGCCAGGAATGCGCTAACATCTGCATTAAGGGTAAAATGAAAGCTTGTTGTTGTAACTCTTAGCATACCTGACTGACAACCGTGAGATCCCGATTCCAATTCTGGCTAAGCCAAATGATAACTTTCATTGAGAATTTCTCTCTATATATAAATAACTGAGTACCCGTGCGCCTTTCAAAGTTGTTTTTGTTAGCACTTCGGAATGTGGTAGGTACCATGTCTTTAGGGCGAGATTTTAATTGCTTCTTAACCTTATCCATAATGTTAAGAATTAGCTAAGTTTTCAGCTGGATTTGAAATGACTTTTACTTCGATTCTATCGCCTAAACACCTAGTCACCGCTGAGTCTGTTTTGGTGCGACCAGGTATGTACAAAGTCCTAGTCATAAATACTGTATAGCATGGCAGCTCAACAGGATGGGGGAAATTTTCCGCAGTCATTTGCGACACCTATTCTTATTGTTGTTGTTAAATATAATATTTGTTGCTATAAAAATGTATAATTCAGCCATAACTTTCAAATTTACGCAATACTGCCTTTCCTTATGATAACTACAAGTCCCTTTACAAAGATTTATATTTTTGGTGAAGTCTTAAGTCTCAGAAAAACAAATGAAGGTGACATCCGTGTCCTCTCATGTGAACAGTGTTATTGTTGTTGTTTCGGAGTTCTGATTGAAATCGAAGAATTTCGGCGATTGCCAGCGTTTATCGCATCCTAATAGATCTTCAAAATTTGTGGTCTCCTAAGAAATGCTCGACTCTTGCGCAGTTAAGGACTGTCTCCCCCCTAGCTATTTAACGATTTGATCGGTGGATCCTTCTTCCTCATAGAATGGTCCTCCGAGATCGTTAGAATATTAATTGCGTATGCATGGTCTCGCTTATAGTAGGACCCGCCCGCCTTTGTGACGGTGCGGGATTTCTCGTCCCTTCCCTTCCTTCCCTATCCCCTCCCAGGAGGCGTCGTCGGGTTCCTATCGCGGCGGCGCCTCCTTCCTTGTTCCTTCCAGTCCTTCCCCTTCTGCGGGCAGAGAAAAAAAAGGTCGCGCTTAGAATCCCTGCCCCAGGAGTGTAACCGGCGAGCCCGCCCTGGAGTCTCGTTTCCACTGCCCTTCCAAGGGTTGAAGTTTTTCTGTTTTCCTCGTACGGTAGCCGTACATAGTATAGTAGTATTACAGTAGTAAAAAATGTATGTAGCACTGAACTATTCGGCAAATTTTTGTTATTCTCATAAATAATGCACTAGTTGAAAATAAATATTATTTTTGTCTTTTTATATTTGATTTAAATTTATGTGCAATAATCTAAGATAAGCGATAACCTACTGCCCTGAGGCATTGGTGGCTCTTACCTCCAAATACAAATACTATGAAATTCGATTTCTCCTGAGAATTCGCTCATGAGAATTAGTTATTTGGTGCGCACGATTTTGCGGGCATTTTGAGCTGAAGCAAATAGACTTGAAGTAATGGAATGGAAGGGGAGGTCGCGTTTTAGTGATTTGAATTTGGCGGCAAATGCTGAGCTGCCGTCGCTAGTGCCATCTGAACTTATAGTAGGCGGAACTCTTCCCTGTCAATGACGTTTTGCGTGACGTTGGAAGTCTATGCCAGTGAAGTTCAACAGGATAGGGGAAATTTTTTCTCAAGCATTTGCGACACCTATTCTTGTAGTTGTTGCTAAATATAATATTTGTAGCCATAAAAATGCATAACTCAGCCATGAATTTCCAATTTACGCTATATTGCCTTTCCATATGATAACTAAATGTCAATTTCTAATGATTTTTATTTTCGGTCGAAGTGTTATTAGAAAAACAAATGAAGGTGACATCCGCATCCTCTCAAGTGAACTGTGTTGTTGTTTCGGAGTTCTGTAGTGAAATCGAAGAATGTCGGCATTTGCCAGCGTGTATCGCATCGTAATAGATCTTCAAAATTTGGAGTATAGTAAGAAATACGTTACTGTTGCGCAGTTAAGGACTGCCCTTCCAAGGGCTGTAAGTTTTTCTGTTTTCCTCGACAAGTAGCCAGGTAAGTCTCGTTCATTTTCATTGCACCTGCTGTCATGTGTTGTGAAATACTTCTCAAGAACGTAGTTGTTGGATGTTTAAATTTGGGTAACTTAATCCAACTCTTTAGAAGAACAGTGACATTTCAGTTTATTTCCTCTCAATTGATAAAGACATATCTTTCCCGTGGAGCAAGTATAGGACTGTTAAGAATGATCAATCCAAATGTAGTTCATCTGCTTGAAGCGATTATTATTAAATTCCAAGGATCTCGAAAAAGGAATGCATAATTTTTAGTATGCTTAGTTAACTTCCATCCTTCGCTCGTCACATTGTTTTTATGCTTCTATGTGCTTGCTCCAAACATCCAAATTCGGTGGTTTGAAGTTACTATGTATTAGAATTACTGTTTAAATCTATTTAAGTGAAATCATTTTTAATTAATGCCTTTATTTTTCACATATCTACACCAAATTGTTTTGTTAGTGAAGTTAACTTTATGAATTTTTGTGTTGGTGTCATGTGAATCTTTCTATAATTTTAACCTGGTATTGAAATACTCTTAGTAACACTCTAAGATAATTTTCGTCTAAGAAATTACTGAGCTGTATTTCTAGTTCCTTAAAAAGTTTTGAATGATCGCATCATCCATGCTGCCATTCAGAGGCGTAACTAGGACTACGCTTTGGGGAGAGGGGATAGCCTGGGGTGGCGATTCCCCACCTTCGTTGGGGAAATTTTTTGAAAAATAGCATGCCAGGAAATACATTTCACATAATTTTCGCACTAAAAAATTAACCATATGCAGACGCAGTTATTAAATTTCAAAACTAGACAATTTTTTTAGCTTCTCTGAGGTTTTGGGGGGGATCTATCCCCCTTCCCCCCCTATAGTTACGCGTCTGTTTCCATTTTTGTCTTACAGAACTGATTTTTGTGGATATCGTCTAAAAATTGTTTAACAGTGCAATACTCATTTATGGCCAATTCACTCAGCTAATTTTGATTGAAAGTCCTTGCATTTCTCATAACTTTCTTGTGTTTTTCATAGGGAGGTGTAATTTTCCTTTAATTTCTGAAACATTACAAGTGATGTACTCTAATTGTGTTTCTTTCTGTTCTTTCTTTATCCAGGAGTTGATGAATCATTCTTCAGAACTTCATCATGAAAAAAATATGTAGCACAGAACTATTAGGCTAAGTTTGTTATTCTCATGAATAATGTACTTATTGACAATAAATATTATTTTTGTCTTTTTATCTTCGATTTTAATTTATGTGCAATAACCTACTGCCCTGAGGCCTTGATTGCTCTTTCCTCCAAATAAAAATGATATGTAACTACCCATTCGCTCCTGAGAATCGGTTATTTTGTGCGTACGAGTTTGCGGGCATTTTGAGTTGAAGCAAATAGACTTGAAATAATGGAATGGGAAGGGAGGTCGTATTTTAGTGATTTGAATTTGGCGGCAGATGCCGATGCTGCTGCCATCTGAATTAGTAGTAAAACTCTTTAGTGTCAAAGAAGTTTTGCGTGGAGTTGGACATCTATGGTCTATGCTGTATAGTAATATGAACTCTATGGCCCTGGTATTCCGGGAGTACTTATATCCAGCGCCAGCAGTTCTAGGAAAACTCCCCTCCACACCTGTCTCTCCCTCTCGGTTGACCTCGGAATCGCCTAAAGTCTTGATCGCTCAGCTTCTGTTTTCATTGGAGAGCAATGGTTACGAAGCACGAGGTCTCATCGCCCCATTCAACCAACATCCTCAATGGCTTCATGACTCTCCCAGTGCGAGAGGTTCTGTCTTACGTCAGTCATCGATTTTTACGGAGTAACACGTGCCGCGACGGGGTTGCAGGCTGGTCAAGTGGGGTCGAAACGTAGCTGCTTCTTTCTCGATTCAAATTCGAAGGCCAAGTCGCGAGTGGGCGTACTTGCCTCGGTCAGTTTGGGAGTCAGTCTACACCTTGAAGTGTTGGTGGTGCATCGCGGGTGTCGAGTCACGTCAGTCTTCCTCGGCCGGTCGTAATTGAAGTTGAAAGGTGTGCTGCAGTGCCTGAGGAGCAGCGACGTGTGGAAAGGCACGGACCAAGAGTATTCCCCTTCCTGGGGAAGAGTGGCTTCCTCATTTCCTTGCTATGTTTGGAAAAATTTCACGTGAGTCAACTCTACAGTCCACGAATAATCAATTCTTTTAGTACCTAAGGCTTTTTTATTCAGTCCTGATCGAGTGTTTCACGGTAGCCTTGGTTATTGGATTTACCTCCACGGGTCTTACTACGCATTGACGATATCTTCTCCAGAGGTTTGATAAACTCAGCTCCATCGCTATGGTTCATCCTATGTCCGAAGAACATTTTAACTGATTCAGTTAGTACATCGTCATCGTTATGTTTGGTTGCCTCTTTGTGGAACCTTTAACGTAATTATTGGTGTTATAAATGCAAATGCTATTCTAAAGCCTTGAATTGATCTCTTTCCCATTAAAATTCCTACTACATTTTCTCCTATGTCGTTTTTTCTCCTCTCCCTTCTGAAAGTCTTTTTTTTTAAACTATATGCCAATGCTTTGGGGTGCGTTTAGCCTATCAGGTTGAGTATTGGGCTGCAAGCCAGAAAAATATTTCGTGGATACTAACCTGCGTATTTAAATAGGTTGGGGTTCGTTTAAGACTGTATCTCCCAACCTTTAATCGGGGTTGGGTCCCCTGTTCCCCTCTCACTACGGCATGGTGCGGGCCCACGAAGGTAGACATGAAGTGCACATTCAAGTAACATTTGATCCCAGGTGAAGTCCTTGAACAACCCATGATTCCTCAGGAGTGAAGTAGCTGAGGGAATAGAATTATACCCTATCCCTCAATGCGTAAAATTACGTTTGCGTTTTGACTTCTCTTAGTGAATTAGTCCGAGGTGAGCTCTTACGTCACCTATCGGAACCCAATATCGGATATTGAAGTGGGTGTGATTTTCGTCTAAGTCAATCACATAGGACTCTTAATCTGATTTTTTTTCTTTCATTAAGTTTTGCGCCACACAGCTTACATTTTCATTAGAAATCTCCATTTTTGATCTAAAATGCAATTACTTGAGTATAAATGCTGAAGACAAGCATCCTGCCATGTGTTGGTACAGGTTAGGGTCTTGAAGGATACCGTCCTCTTTAATTATCTTCACCCTGGTTGGATGAGAACGATGCATAATTTTCTCCCACATATTCGTAATCAAAATTGAGACATTTCAATCTACTGACCTATGTGAGCTACGTTTTACACTTGAGCCTTTGGGTATATTTATTATGCTCAGTCAATAAATTTTCTAAGACCGTGCAATATTTGTATAGAATTAATTGCCCAAGACCATACTATTTAGTGGGCAAGTTGAGAGGTTGGATGTAGGAAAAGACATGGCATCAGGAAGGCGAAGACGTAAATCGTTTAACTTTACAACTGACACGCTTCTTTGTCTTCATTCTACCGTATCATTTCCAACGCTGAATCCTTTTAACTTTAATACTGAAAGGTTCGGCCCTCAGGAATATATTTTTGTCAACTCCGTTGTATTCATTCCAATTTCCTAGTAGTCGTTTCATGTTATAATTGCTAGTGTGAGTCACTGGGTGATATAATGCTTCGCCAAGTCTCTGCTAGACTTATTAGTAAGCGCGAAAGGGATTATCTCCCAAGTGCAGTGCATCGGCGGGCAGTTAGAGATAGCATCCAGGAAAGAGTGATTGGGGATGGAACGGTATCCCGTGAGAAAATGCTTCTGACCACCGCAGGAGAGCGGAAAATGCATCCCGCACTTTTTCCTTTCCCTTGTCGTTTCCATTCCTTTTCGAGACGCGATTAAAATCCGGCAATCTGGCCCGAGGAAAGGAAGAGTGGGAGTTGGATGGTTTAGACACCGAAGAAAGGAATTTCAGCAGAAAAAAATGTGCTTCATAAAACGTTTTTACGTTCGAAAAATGGCACACGGATGCGATTCCTGGAATGGGACGAGGATTTTCCGTCTTCTGAAGACGAAAAAGGTTCGACAATGCAGATGAAAATCATCTGTAAAAGCAATTCCCGAAATAACTGCAAAAAGTTTTTAAAAATCCGAATTTTGGTTCACCCGTATGTATGTAAGTTGAGGATTTATCACGATTTATCTTGTGTTTGCTCTGCCTATCACGTTGGCCAATTTTGAGTGATATAAGAGCGTATTAAACATACTTCGCACGTGAGGACTGTTGGAAATTAATAGTATCGATGCATATAGATGAGTTATTGATTTGTTTTTCTTTGAAGTTTAGAGTAAGAAAAACTTTTGTTCACGCCTGGAGGCGAAAATATTTATATATTGTATAATGTGATAAATATTTAGGGATATTTTTTTAAATATTTGACTTCCAAATATTTCTGCAAGTCGATCCTGCCTGGAAGGCGGATGGTGTTCACCCTAAAAACCGTGCAGGATTTCTGACTAAGCAGCACATTCATTCACCTACATATTGAAGTTTCTCAGCAGAGCCAGGGGTGTTTCAGAGTCTCCCTTTCCGAGCGGATCGGGAGACTTGACGCGGATTCTAAGTCACTTACTATCGGCCAGGCAATCCGTGCGTTTCAGACTGGCTTCCTATCGACTCAAGGCCGGCTTCCCGATCGGATAGAAGTGGAGTGGGCTAGAGGTACCGGAGACTCATTCCGGTTGGGAATGGTGATATGTTATAATGCTGTTTTTATTAACTATTTGGCTCTAATAAAATAATACCACTTTATTTCATGAGTGCTGATATTGTGGATATTCTAATAGAGTAATATAGGTGTAAGTGACTTTAATTCTCGTGTAAATTCGACGATAAATGTGCAGACTGTATCACTGTGGGTGCAAGTTCGTTTGAGTTGTTATTTGGACGAGTAATTTGGCAAAAAGAACGGGAAACAAGTTGGACTGCGTGGAGACTTACAAATATGTAGGTAGCATAATGCATTGAATACGTGTCCGTGGGTTTGGAAGTATAACAATTTGTATTATTAGATATGATTGTGTGCGTGACTTGGCATAGTAGTTACATCGAAATTAGACGTGGGTATGTACCTAATTCAGTTGATTCCATGGTGCACATTCTAAATATTCGTTTTAATATGAAATATTAGTTAAAGCATAACGGGTAAAGATTAATGGGTAATAATTAATGGTGGCGCAGCGGGTAAAGGAAAGAGGCGGAGAGGCAATGGATAGGAGTTCAAATCCATTTTGCAGCGGTTATTTTTTTTTCTCTGTTGAATGATCACACACTGACATACAATTTACAAGCTGTATTTAAAGGTGCAACAATAGGGACTGTTTGTCATTTTCGTACGAAATAAAATGGTGTTATAAAAATAACCGAGTACGTGCAAAATAGATAGCAAATTAACCACATTATTTTGCGTTATTTTAACGAACATAACTCGATTACCATTACTAATAATGGAAACTATTCAACCTAATTGAATCGCTGTATTTCCTTCCAGCGTACCTCCGCTTTCACGGACAATTTGTAAGACGTTTACGGCATATAATGAAGGCGATAACATCATTTATAATGGTCAATATTCATATTTAATTGAGATACTGAATGAAAATATGACACTTTGGTTAAACAATTGAGTAAGTAAACCATATGTTGTTGGAAAAAATGATGGATTTCGCGACTGTCTGTAGTTTAGTTCTTAAGAACAATCAACTATGCTCCCACAAGAATGAAAACAAACTCGTTCAAAATTTTCCTTCATTCCCGTAATTTGCTCAAAACAACAGGGTATTACATTTAAAAAACTACAGACGAACAATTCTAAAATAATTATACCCCGCAACAACGTCAATGATGTGACAATGTATCAATTAGCATTTATTTATGCCCGTATATACCTTTCGCCTCCCTTGTGAAGTGTCAAACCTTGCGGAAGGTTATTTTCGCTGAAACTTGTCTCACTTGTCTCTTGAAAATTGTGACGTTTTCTCGTTTCCCGTTTAGGATGACTGTTGACGACATACCAAAGCGGAACGCTTTCCGATAGTATGTGTGTAACGCACGGAAGACGAGCGTAGGATAGGTTCCCGATCGACTCGGAATGAATCCGTTTCCGACGCCGCCAATCCTATGAGACTCTGAAACACCCCCCAGAAGTCGAACCTCATTTTTTTGACCAGCAGCATCAGTCAACTCAGTAGAATTCTCCCTGGTAGGCACAAGTTAAAATATTTATCACTAACTAACCAATAAATTAGTATGAAAAATAATAATAATTTTGAAAATATCATGCTGAGCCTTTGGTACTTATTAGCTTTCCTGAGAAACATTTTGATGAAATCTATCGCTTTTTTATACGTCCATAAAGACAACTGTGAAACAATGAGAGAGCACTCACAGATTATATAAATATAATTTTATAGTCCGTTTTAAAAAATTCGTATTCGCGCAGGATGATTAGTATTTCATTTTTGCATTCCTTATGCCATGAATGTTTTCTCCGAGTACAAATTCGCTATCCACTTTATCAATGTTCTTTGACGAATCTGTGGATATATTTCAGGATGAAGTTGACACATATCTATCAAAGAAAATTGCGGAAGCAATGAAAAAGCGTAAAATATACCTAAACAATTAAATCATACCCAAGGTATCTTAGGTATATGGTGAGGCATTTAGGAACTTTTTTGTAACTCGCTGAGAAGAATGTGTATGTGTCTTTGATTAAGAGTAGCTGGAAGGCAGTTGGAAGAAGGTTGATGGTATTCCATTACGCCAATGCCATATATTTTCTCTCGTTAAAAAAACTTTCAAGCCCCCAAGCAAATTTTAAGAGCATAAAAGCGATGAAAAACGAAACTTCTGATGTTTGGTGAGAGATTTTTTTTTGGGCAAGCATCCGGGCCGCTTACCCCGGCTAGCCCAAAGTCAAATGTCTGCAAAAAAAGAAAGGTTTAAAAGCCTCCGGGATGGATTAATAGCGTGGGAGGTGTAGAGATGGGAATTCTTTTGGGAGAGCGAGAGTAGGAATGGAAAGAAAATTATTTGGGGACAGAGCTTGGTCACTGCAAACGTCCTGCATTCCAGCGTTCTAGCGTGGATTGAAAATAAAAGGCCTGTGGCCAAGTTACCAAGGCACATGCCGACTTGGGCTCTAATGATATAAGCTAAAAATAGGTGATGCTGACCCTTTGATTTAGAATGCTTTGGCTAGATGGGTTAGCTACACAGTAATATTTAATGCAGTGATGGTCTTATAGTACGTGGTCCCGAGGAAACGAAATAAGTAATTTTGTAAACGAAATTTTTCTCATTATTTTTTCCAAATAATAACAGGAAATTATAAAAAAATAATGTGTTGTTGATGATGCAAAAATGATGTATATTAGAACCAATCTTTCCACGCATAATTGAAAATAATTAATGGTTTATTGTACTTTTCGAGGAAAAAATAATATAGCACAAATTTTATAATTTTATTAAATTATATTGAAATAATTGCATTGCTTGTAGAAAGAAACTAATGTTTACTAGGCCTATATCCACCATCATTTTAAAAAATGAACAAAAAAATCAATTCTTGAGGATATAAAGTTAAATGCCAGCATTTACGAATGCCGTGATTGGCTGACATGTATACAAGCAAAAAATGTTTGATTTAGCGATGATATTAGTTAACCTTTTGAATCAAAGGAAAGATCTTTTTTTCAACCGATGACGCTCAATTGTTTAATGATCTGTTCGTTTGGTCAGTTAGTGGGGATATCATAGATGTTGTCGTAGGTTACAGCTGGTGAGAACAGGGAAACGACCTCAGTTTTCTAGGAGATAATATTTTTCCTAAGCTGCCATTGGACAGAATAATAATTCACTCAATGAGATGTGGATTGGTGTTACGGTGGTGGCGAATTTAAGTACATAATTTTAACGGTTGTAAATTGAATCATCAATGAAGAAGTCTTCCTCTAACTCTCTTCCAAGGCTAGTGTCCGTTTCCCTCAGTTCATTTCTCTTTGCCCACATCCAGGTTATACCTCCAACTTATCCCAAGTTATCCCCAAGGAGGTTGTAAAATATCTGGAGGGGGAACCACTGGTTTCAAGCGTGGAGCCAAGTGTAGCCGGAATGGGAGTGCTTGGGTAGGACATACCACGCCACAATCACATAAGGGTCAATGCTTACTATTTGGTGAAATTTTTGGACATAACTCGTTTATACATTAAAATAACTCATGGAACACACAATGCAAATCTTTTTTCTTCCTTAATCGGTAGGCTTCCTGAAGTTATGACTCAAAACTTTTTTCCCGGGAAAAATTATTATCAATTAACCCAGTTACGTTCTACAACTAGCTTGGCTGAAAATAAAATTTTACGAGAGTAAACTAGCCTTTTGCCTGCACTTATACTGGTATTTAATCTTACCATAGTCAACGGAAATCTAAAAATTACAGTAAAAAAGTATATTTTCAGCGATATCCCTCCAATAAAGCGGCTAACAGACACAGAGTTTATACATAAATAGGAGTATAGCGAATGATGGTGTTTGATACCATCGCATCCTTCCCCATTTTGCAGCGGAGGATTCATAAAATTAGCATTTTTTCGGGGAGATGGCCTCATCGTATTTCTGGCTTGGTATGAAATGTTTAAACATTAAAAGTGATTCAGGATTTAACAACTGGAGGACTCATTTCGCGTGAGTTTTTTTTAACATTGTTACTCCGATGATGTGTCCGCATAGAGTGGGAGGTGAGATTAGCGTGCGATGGAAGATTCGGGATTTCTTAGGAGGAAGCAGGAGGAGGAGGAGATATTGAGTGGGGGAGGAAGAGGAAGTGGAAGAAGGGGCTGATGGGAAGACGCGAGCGGCGCGGCGGCGTTTGGGTTTTTCGAGAGCGGTCGTATCTGTCCGTAAGGCGAGCGGATGTCGAGATAAGCGCCCTCTGTCTCTCCTAATACATACATTTCCCACGCGATACTGAGAAGAGTCGAGGATAACTGGCTCTCACTCGGACATCACAACATGCGCACGAGGCCCCGTTGCTTCGAAAAGGCCACGTCGCGAAACATCTGAGAAATTCTGCGTACTTGAATCTATATTTCTGAGTTCAGGTGGATGAGAGGTAAATATTCGATTATACTGCGTACCATTTTTAGAATATCTCTCGCGAATTCTGAGGGATATTTTTTCTCTTAAATAATTGTCAGTCTTACCGAATAATAAATAATAATACTATTAGAATTCTTGATAAAGCCATGCCAAAGCCTAGTACTAGGCGTAGGCGTAACTTGACTGAGGTCTCTTCTTAGGAGTTATTCATTGGTCCAGAAAAGCTATGACCCGGACTTCTTTCATTGACAAATGATACATGGTTCAGTATTGTAGTATTTACTTAAATACAATTAATTTTAATCTATGTGGTATTTTCTGGGAGCAGTCGTTATTTATCAATGTAGCGAATGATAAATTCATAGGAGTTAAAGTTTTATGGAGTCAAAGTGGTAAGCGGGCGTTAATTCTTGGAAATCCTTAATCGTAAGAATTTTTCAAATAATTTAAAATTCGTTAATTTTACATGAAGAATTAATATCATCGGCAATGGTTTCGTGCGAGGGGTAAATTTTTACAGCGTTGAAAATGTTTTTTTTTGTGATAACAAATTTGAATCAACTTCAATAGTTCCTTCGATGAAAAGACTACTACTTAAAACTGTGTTAAATATAAATTTTAATGTGGATGAAGAAAATGGTAAACTTTTACAGCTTAGTGACTTGTAATGCCTGAAGTCATGATAGTACTCGGTGGTGTTTATATCATGCATGGAGAGTATGATTGTTCTTCTAAAGAATATTAAATTAATGATCTCTCGTTTTTCCTTATATTTATACAAAAATAATAAAATGGAAATTACCCCTTATACATGAGCTCTGAGGATTTCTAATGGATACCTAGTGATGACAATGAATGACCATGCCTACGAGGAGGTTTGAAATGCACTGTAGGCTTCAGGATGGATTGTGTGGTACTCGGCAGGGTCAGCAAACGCCATATTTGACCTCATGATTACTTACGACTTGCTCAGTTGCATTTTCAAAGAAACTACTTCAATCAATCCGTTCCCGACATTTATGTATTCGCATAAATATCCATTCCCTTTTCCTCTGCTGAGATTCTGTCTACCTTTGACCGAAGTCATTTCAACAAGCATCATCATTTCAGCATCAACAGATAAGCATGCTAATGACAAAAGGCTCTGCCAGTCGCCCGCAAAAATTACCATTCCTAATTAACAGACTTATCAGCTCGAATGAAAAGCCATCCTATATCGCCTTCATTTTTTCAGAACTCCTTTATAGATGCACAATGGAATGCTGTACCCCTGTGCGTCAAAAAAACCCTTGCATTTTCGGATTTTTGGGATTTACACTAAGCCGCCGCGGCCAAGGTTGGCAGGTTCGGTAATACGCTGACTGAATCTCATATACATTTTACCTACGGAAATATTCGTGCTCTTAGTTGAGGCGTTTCCATCGTGACTGAATTAGGCAATGAAAAGTTCTACTTTGTATGTATATTTCATCAAAACATTTTTCCATGTATACCAGCATGGCATTTTGATACTAAAAACCTAAATTAGTGTGGAAGACATTTGGCAAATTCTATGCATGTATAGTCGATTTCACACTTTTCCCCGAAGTTTGAGTCAAGTCTGGCGTCATTTACCTTAAATTATTTTGACTTCATTTGCTCCATTGATTTGAGATCTATTCAAGAGAATAGTGTGGTGTGGTGCCTATATTTAACGTTTTGCAGAGAACAGAATTTTTCCACCGCTTTATCTACCCATATGCTTCCAAAAACTCCGCAGCAAGACACCCCAAGTGGAATGACGCGCGGGTAATGCTCAGTAGACGCGAAAAACGACGCATTCGTCCGCGAAAACATAGCTCTCTCCGCTCCCCACACTCTATCCTCAGGACCGGTTCTTGACATTTTTCTAGTGTAGGCAAACAACATTCCCCCTCAAAAATAACCTGAGAAGTAGTTGGGATTCTCTCTGGATTCATTTGAAAATAAATACAGATACTTTAGGAATAAGGGTCGAGACTTAACATTTTCGTGAACTTTTAACGATATATCCTTACTTCTACAATAATTTTGTGGAGTAAACCAATCCTCAACCTTTATTCTCCTTGTTTGATTAGAACTGAAGTTGAAAATTTCGGATGAGAAAGTGAGGACTTAATCCGCGAGCTGAATAAAATACAAAGAAAGGCTGCGCGGTTCGTCAAAAACTGCTACGGGCGTACAGACAGCGTTACCCAGATGTTAAGTGAATAAGGCTGGGAGCCGCTGGAGACTCGGAGGCTGCACGATAGGCTTAGATTATTTGAACAATTGAGAATAAATATCTTTAAGAACGATAAGGAGAACATAATAATAGAGCCGTACTATATTTCCAGGTCCGACGGAAGCGATAAATTAAGAGAGATATTTTGTCGAACGGATAGATATGCGAATCCCTTTTTCCCCCGAACCATTAATGACTTTAATAAATGCCGTTCGTAATTTCGTTGGAGCGTTTCCTTTTTATGTGCAAATGGCTGGTTTCCTAACATCCCTTGCTACACGCCTTTTAGACGACTTGCGGGGTAGTATGTAGATGTAGATGGACTGTGCCCTTAGGCGCCCCCTTTTAATTGGCGCCCTACGCGGCCGCGTAATTAGATTACCGCTAAAACCGGCCCTCTATCTATCCTCACCTCTCTTCACTTCTCATTGCACTCCCCATAGTATACCTTCAACAGATGCTCCATTTTTTCGTTCGGACACTTTTTCACTTTCGCTCATGGTTTTCCCCATTTTTCCTACGTCTTGCGCATCCGATGGAACCACTCAGTATCATCATTTAGTTGCGAAATGAGAATACGAAGAGGAATGCTGGATTATATCACGCTTTCGACCGTCGTCGCCTCTCTTGCCTTGTGAACTTGACCTCCAACAACCTCCCTCCCCCTCTATTCACTCCCTTTCCATTGACTTCCCTCTCCACCGTCTGTCTTTCCTTGAGAGAACACCTCCTTTTTCTCTTTCGGACTCCCATTTTTTTGCTCGTCGCGAGGCCGTCTGTTTCCGCCTTGACGAATGCCATGTCGCCCACCGCGCACATCTCCAATTGCTACAGGCCTGGCTTGGTCTGATGGCCTCTAGAAGGGAGCATTTTTTCACGATTTTTCAAAACGAATACTTATTCTTCCCGGAGACCCTGTGGTAAGTAACGAATCAGAAGACTTAAAGAAAAACGAAATTTATTGCTCTTGTAAACGGGTCATCAACCTGCTAACTGCGGAAATCAGTGGCGCAGCGAGGGGAGGTTTTGGGGGATAAACCCCCCCCCCCCAGAGCACAGGGAAATTTTAAGTTTAATCCATTTTACTTAATTTGATTGATATTACTAATGAAATAGAGTCAGGATTTATAAAATAGCTATCAGAAAGCTGTAAAACTCACCATTTTGAACCATTTATCTTAAAATTCCGCAATATATTAATCTCGTATCTACCGCTTATCCTGGTGGGTATTCCATACCTCCACACACACCGATATTAGTTGCACCTAAACCCCCCCCGCATCTTAATTCCTAGCTGCGCCCATGGCGGAAATATCCCTCGTTGTACGCATATGAAAAAGCATTTGTTGTGTAAAAGGAGTCTCTTACAGCTGATAATGTCTCTAGAATATTATCTCATACAAAAGTAAAAAAAATTCTGAGAATAACACCTCGAAGGCTGTGCTACCTTTGGCACTTGAGTGCTGTCTGCTCACCCCCAGAGCTTTTGCGCGTTTATCTTCTGACCTACTCTACACCCTCACCTCGACTCTTAGCCTCTGGGGCCCTCCTTCAAGACTCCACTTCTGCCTCGTCTGAACTCTCCAAGCAAAGATTTTGTAGATAGAAGAGAAAGATGAGTTGCGACGAAAAAATCTTCCGCATTCAGCCATTCCCTCGAAACGTCGAAGTAAAAAAAAAACGCTCGTTGCCACCCATTGTTCATGAGTTGCTGACGTCATTTTTTCAGTGGTTTATCCGCTCGTTCAGGGAGAAACTCTCATTGGAGCACTTATAAATGTGTGAACGACAGCGAACCACGCCTGGCCCCGAATAAGGGCGAGGGAGGACTGAGGTGACCCGCTGGGTTTGATTGCGTGATCTTATCAACGATACGGTTTAAGCGTCGATTTTTCGCCGCAAATTCATCAAGAGGAGGGCAATTGATCCAATAACGAAAATATGGGCCCCTTATAAACCTCTTTCACAATCAGCAATGAAGTAATTTTGGTATTCGAGCACATTACATGTTACACCATTACACACTTTGAATTTTCTGTCTAACTTGAGTTTTACCAAGCTGCATAATGGTTTCTTTTTTGTAGCACTTCATGTTAAAGATGTATCTCTTGTGATATCTTTTCCCAAAAATTATAGCATTTCTTTGGTTACCAAAGTGATATTTTCCACCTGCATTATTTTGATTTAACATAGAAATCTATTTATGATACCCACTTTAGATCTAGGCAATAGCACTGAAATACCAAAAAGAAGAGATGAAATATTTTTATCTATACCTTAAAACTGCATCTTTGAGCTGGTTTTTTTATTTTTAAATTTCCAAAGTTTAGCCTGCTACTATTACTTTCCCGGGTGATATTTTATTGACATGAAAATTGGTGTTATCAAATTTAGGTACTCAGAGATATGTTTGACATAATTAAAATATGTATGGTGTTATCAAGTTCTCGTCTAAAGTGATATTATATAAATGACCTCAATTTTATATCGCCTCTAGGATGGAGACGTAAATGTGATTCTGTCGATAGTGTAAAATTGAAATAATTTGGACCAAGTAATGGCACATGATGCTGCTAGTCTGAAGTTAGGGCTGCTAACCACACCGTCATCCTATAGCTTTTACGTGCGATTCCTCCTCCGGCTAACTTCCACCCACTCGCCTTTACCCATGAGGAACTCCACTTTTGCCTCATCTGAACTCTCCCTCGCCTTTTGCTTCCCTCAAACCTCAGCTCCCGTGATATCCCGACGCCCACACTCACCTCAAACCTTCTCCCCTTTTACGCCAGCCTTCCAACGCTCTCACTCTCTCTCTCCTGGCTCCTGAGGTTTCCATGACATCCCATCCATCTTCACTCCCCCGCAATCTTACTCACAAATCCCCACAACTCCCACTCCACTTATACACCTTCGTTCCACTCTGCCTTGCTCATCTTTCCGACTCAAACCATTCTCCTCTTTCCTCTTGACCTTAGGGCTCTCTATCATCACTCGCTCGTTCCCTACTATTTTTTTCCCACCTTCCCAACGTTTGTCTTGTGCAGAATTTATCATTTGACGTGGTTCATCGCGGTTGATTTTCTGATCCTAAGGGCAGAAAACTGGAATTTTTAGTATATGGTTCCTGTTTCATTTGAGAGCTATGATTTTACCAGATCACGGACATTATTACATAGACATGGTAATAAATAACGCCCCCTCTAAATTTCTGGTCACCAAGGTAGGTACATTGAGGCACACAAGTGTGGAAATTACTTATAATTTTTTACCTGCTAGTTATCAATGACTATTTTTCATCAAAGATGAAGATGCTCTCAAAGACTACCTGATGCGAGGATCGAATGGAGAGCTGCACCAAATCAAACTTCTCATTGTTGACTGATGATGACGATGAATTGGAAGACGTCTTCCAATTTTTTCCGAAGACGTTTTCCAGATATTTTCACGAAAACAGCTTAATTAATGGCTAGGCTATATGTGTTCTCTGTACCTCGATTGTTTTGTTAGCAAAATCCGCAGGTAATCACGTGCTCACAGTAAACTCAATCTTGTATATCTGGATAAGTGAGCATCCCTTTATCAGAAGTGTCCCGCGCTCCTCCGTGTCCCACATCGTCCGTCATTTCTCCGTATCTAAAACTTAGAGAACATATTCCAGCATCTATTTCCCACTAAAAGTTACTTTATTCCCTATGAGCGTCAGAAAACGCTGGCAGATAGTATTCCTTATTCTGGATATTTACGCTAAAGGTGATGAATATTATGGGAATGAATAATTTTTGTGTGTTTGCATTAAAATTTTTCCACCTGATTTTTTTGTGCACATACTCCAAATTTAAAAATATCCTCATGTATCTCACGAAAAACGCTGAGACCATTCTTATGACTTATGACATACTTTACGAGTTTCATTTGCTATGCAATGTAATAATTTTATTGTTAAGAATTCAAGGTAGTCGAAATAGCCAGGCTAAAGCAGCATTAAACTTGAAAAAGCTGATTTCCATCTCTAATGACATTAGTTGCCACCTTTTATTCAACTTCCGGTTAATGTTGGTTAACATGGAGCATTGCGCCTATTGACCATGTGGCCTACTCCCTTTCATTATACCTCAAAATCCTGTTGTTTTACTTCACTTCCCACATTTGCCTAAAATTCTTGCCTCCACGGATTTTAGCATCATTCCTTCTTAGTTTCTACTCCATCCAAACTTCATCTCATCCGTGATTCAATTCTGCTGAGAAAAACTGGTATCTTCTTGAATTTTTAGCTAATTAATAGCTCATTTTTCACTCACGCAGTTATATAAGCTGAAATATGGTTTGGATATGTATGGGTGGAGCTCACCCCGGTAAATCTACAGTTGCGTGAATGTCACGCATTCAGAGTGGGGGAGCCAGTTCATTTCCCTTGGCCTCCTCTGCTTCACTCAGGACTTGAACCCGGGGTTCCTCGGTCGGCATCCAAGCCCAATACCAACGAAGTTGCCTCTCATTTTGTTTGTGTTTTCTTATCCATTCAAAAATAAACAGTGCACTATGAATGAATTCACCTACATACCCTCCGCATACACACTTCATTGTTTCGATTATTTCAATAACATACGTTAATGCTCTTACAAAGTATAATTCCAAACCGTCCACAATTTATCGGTGACACATATTTCTTGTTATTTTCTCAATCGATGGAATCCTTTGTTATGGAGTGTGGAAACCTCGAGAGCCTAGCCTTGTATTATTTTGTGAGTTTCATTTACTACAGTTGTTCCTTGTATGTATCTACAAAATTTTGTACGATATGCGAGTTAAAAGTATATTGCTTTATTCAATTTTATGGAAAATAATCTTTATTTAACCAGGCAAAACAAAATGAGGCAGTGCATACGATAGCGTTCCGAAAGTGAGATTTGAAAATGGCTTAGCTACAAAAAGGACTTTCGTGCTGCATCTATAAAAGGAAATTTGACCCATCGAGGAGAATCATGAATACCATACTTTTTCTTTCCGACTAATCAATACAAAGAGTATGTATAAAGTACATAGCGGTAGTTAATACTAAAGTCTAAAACTAAAATCCTCCATCACTTCATAAAACACATTTCACGCCATGAAGCCATAGGAATCGCTGATTTCTCTACAACGAGTTTTCACAGGAGAGCGTAAAAAATAAAAATCGATGGGACACTTATTGGCATAATTATTTTACAAGACACCGAAATGAGAACTATAGGTATCCAATTGCTTGCTTGAACGCCAATTCTTTACCGAAAATTTGTGGATGTGAAAGGTATTTGGGTTCCGTATTGATATATCAGCAGTTGGGTGAAAGTGTATGTATAAAAGAAGAAAATATATATGCAGCTCAGGCCAAATTAAAACTTAAAATTGGGGATTTTTTTGTAAATGAGTGCGTCGTTAACCCTAAAGCGAGGCTAAAATCTCAAAGAGTGTCTACTTCCATTTCTTTGTTTCTTTTTATGTCATGTATGATTGTACTATGAGGAATTACAATAATAATTATTATTATAAAATTATTTACTCGCTGATTAGCATCCAATTTACTGCGCCGTCCAGGATTTCATCGTCGTTTTCGTAAATCAATCTAAATGAATGATATGTGTACCGTGT
Organism: Ischnura elegans; assembly: GCF_921293095.1. NCBI lineage: Eukaryota > Metazoa > Arthropoda > Insecta > Odonata > Coenagrionidae > Ischnura > Ischnura elegans. The sequence continues at coordinate 126,349,878 of NC_060250.1, forward strand.
TGTACCACATTTGTAAGAAACACCGGTAGCAGCTAAACTACATTGATTTCTACTCTTATAACGAGCACGTGGGAAGTTGAGTCGGTGAGCGGTAGCTCTGCGCTCGTATTAGCATTGCGGAATGGGAGAGAAAGTGAGAATATAGGGAACCTTTCATAGAAGTGAATTAGGGTCAGATGACTTCCAGGATGAATCACTCCCTTTCACTGCGGTATTTACCAACTATTAATCTTCGATCATCATCAAAGTCATGCCTGCAGACCTTTTCCTCCTCCATGCTGCTTCCTTTATTACGTTTGTGTGGGAGGCAACTTTCGGATTTCATCGAGTTTTTTGTCGTTTATGCTTCACTTATGATTTGCGCGTAGGTATTTCTCTTCCTAATTTTTTTCTCTTGGTCTCATTAATATTTTTTCCCAGCACATACTCAGTGGGCCTTTCTTTCACAGTATAAAATAAAAACAAATACAACATTGTAATTTTATGTGGACTAATATCCAAATTCTCAGGTCCATTATATTTTTTGTTAAATCTTTAAAATGCACTGAGTCTTATTATTTTTTTGAACTCATTAAATTAACAGTAATCGTTACATATGTACTACACTCAGCTATCTTAAACTAGACGTCGCTTGGAAAATATGTCACCAAACACGATGATGAAATACTGCAATGGTAACTTTTTAATTCTGAGAATGAGTAATTGAAAAATATGGAATGAATTATATTTTTCAGAACATTTCATTATACCTGCTAATGCTATTTTTCTTGAAGAGTTGAGGCTTACTGGTGTTAAAGTATAATAAATATTACCATTATTATAGAGTCTTGAGTAGGGCTTGCATATTCATGGAGATTTAACTGATTGTGAGTGATACGTGAGGAATTTTTCGTTATTTGGATCTTCTGCATAAACGAATACCTTAATCTGTATTCATTGATGGTATTAGTTTTGAGTTAATCTTTAATGCATAATGGCAACGTGTATGTTGAGGATGCCGAGTAGTTGTCTGCGTATTAACCAAAACAGCTTTGGACCCGTGACTGAGTAAATTGATTTTTTCCTGTCGATAAACAAAAAAAATGTCACATAGGCAAAGTTGCAATATTTTGACGTATTTTAAAAAAATTTGAATAGATATCGTTATTGTACACTCTCACGTGGGCATTTTTTACTTATGTATTCTATTAGACACGCTATTCTGTAGGAAATATGTTTTATTATTTGAAATATTTAAATTTCTTATACACTAAAAAGCGGTTTTATATTTGATTGTTCTAATTGTGTCATCATCATCATTTGTCAACAATCCTAAGATTGCTTTGACGCAGCTCTCCATTCCTCTCTCCCATCCACTACCCTTTTCCCAGCTAGGTATTTCTTCTCTTTGACATCCTTTATAACATGTCCTATGTAACTCCTTCGGGGCCGTCCTTAGCCCCTCTCCTCTTCCATCTGTCCTTCTGCGATTATTGTTATCAGGCCATCATGCCTCATAATGTGGAAAACTAAATTGTCCCGTCTTCTCCTTCAGGATTTTAGAAGACTTATATTTTCTCCTAACCTTCTTGCCTGCGATAAACTAGAAATAAACTCGGTATTTGTTCTAAGAGGGCATTCCATGAGACAATTCGTATCCATTAGCTAGTTTAAATGCCTAAACGCAAAGCAAAATGAGCTTTATAAGTTTATTTGGGTTATATAGTAATCACATTGGATTATTTCTTCTTATTTCTCATTTCCCCGAAGGGTCAGTCGGATGATATCTCGCGGATTATCGCATCTTCCATCCCTCTGAGGCCACATGATCCGCGTCAGTCAATCCCCTTTTCCCATTGTGTGTGTGCGTGCGTGTGTCTACCTAACCCGGCCACCCACGCCTCTCCTTTCTTCGATCGCACAACAATCCCGCCCCCATCTCCAATGATCGCACCGGGCAGTGGGTGTGTGTGTTGCGAGATGGAGCAGACACCTGATCGTCACTCTCGCTGAGCGATCTCCATGCTATGCGGTCGAAGCGGCGAATACGGTGTCGTCCGTCAGGCAAGAGAGTGAGCGGCCGAGCTCCGGGTAGGCAGCACGCGAAGTGTATTATCTCGACCGCAAAACCCGCAGGAAACACCCATCCATCGCATCGCAGCAGCAGCGTCGAAAAAGCTCTTCGTCATCAGTAGAGCCGTAATATGTAGTGGGTTAAAGTACCCATGCATGACCTCTTGATGTGTGATGCTCGTTCATTAATTCATAGTTCTACAATTTTTAATTGGTTTGCTGTGCTAGACTACCGCTACGGCTACTACTACTACTTAAAGAGACTAACACTAAGTGGTCATATTTAAAATTTAAAGCGATCGCAAGAGTCCCCTCTACCAAAACTAAAAAAATGTAAATAATATTACAAAAAAAATAACAATTTTATTTAAGATCACGTTCTATTAATAAAAATGAATAACGTCAAACGGTCCCTTAAATTATCATAAATTACAAATATGATCAATGTGATGAATTTCAAAGTTAAAGTAAATTTTAGAAGAACATTTCAGATATCAAAAACGAAAAACGTGGTACGCATGTAATGTGATAAAATTTATTCTTGCTGGTCAATTTGTATCAAGATTCTCTTAACGAAAGCTAATTTAATCTTATATATGCACCTTGTTTTTCGTTTTCGATACCTCAAATGTTCTTCTGAAACTTTAACTTTTTTTAGATTTAACTTTCTCATCCGGAAAAATGTAGATCAATTCAATACGAAATAATACTTGATTCCCGTAATCCATTAAACCTTGTTATAGCCCTTAAGATACCAATAGTAAATGGCGAGACGTGGGAGAAGTTCTTTTAATTTAAGATGTGAACATAAAAAGTGACCAAAATTCTAGAAAGAGCATAATTATTTTAAGTTCCACGTTCGCACCTGTCTTTGCGCGATTGGAAAAAACTGCCACGGGCGTTGGTACAGGAAGCGTTACACAGATGCTAAACGAATTAGGCTGGGAGCCAGAGGCTAAGGACTCGGAGGCTGCGCGCTAGGCTTGGATTGCTTGGGTAATTGAGAATGAGAGAGAGCGACGCGGAAGACATATTCTCAGATAGAAATATCGATGGCTAAGTTCTAACAACGCATATCTCATAAAAGCAACTTTTTAGGAGAGCATAAAAAAACGATTGATTTTATTTACTTGTACCTACACTCAAATTAAAAACCAAAAGTTCATAAAAAACGAAAATGAAGCATTCATTTGCAAACAAAGATTTGTTTTTTTGCTTGTATTTTATTTTTTCAACGTTATTACGCTCATTTTAAGATACCTGTCCCAAACCGGCCGGATTTGAGATACGTGTTGTTAGAACTTCGATACCTTTGAGAGCGACACGGAAAACATTAAGTATTGAAACCTACAAGTATATATTTCCAGGTCCGACAGAAACGATAATTAAGAGAGATAGTATTTTGCCGAACGGATGCGTATGGGATTATTTTTCCGCCTGAACAATGAAGGAATTTAATAGATGCGAGAGGGAACTTTCCTTTTCATTTGCTCATTTGCGGTTGATGCCCCAACACTCCCCGCCATACACCTATTTAGACGGCATGCGGGGTAATGCGTGGATGTAGCTCTCGCGGGGGCGCTTCGGCTGTGTAGTGGGGTGCGTAACATGCGTCGGGAGAGGGTTCGCATCTGCCGCACCCCAGAGTCACCTGTTGCTCTCCCAACCTCCCCTCCGCTCCCAAACGACACCCACACCCACGCTCTTCCGGGCGCGGCCTTCTCCTGCTCCTTTCCCCCCCTCTAATCTTCCTCCCTCCCTCTCCCAACCTGCACCCTCGTTCCGATCCCTCCTCTCCCCGGCATCTCTTTGGGGTGAAATCGCGTAAAGTCCCGCGTAAAAAAATCTACCCCTCACGATCGTTATTCTTTCCTTTCTTCTTGTTTTTATTGCGGAGTCGAGCCCCGCTTTACTATGGGTTCGGCTAACTATGGATTACGGCATTTGATCTGAGAATTTTATGCGCGCGCTTTTTAAAATGTCAAATTTTGCCAATTTTTTTTCTACTCGCGCAATGTGTCATCAGTCATGTAATTATATTCAAATTAAAATAATTCCTGGAGTTTGGTCAGGAGAGCGAAAAAACGATTAATTTTATTTTCTTGTACACTCAAATTAAAAACCAAAAGTTCATAAAAAATGAAAAAGAAGCATTCATTTGCAAACAAAGATTTGTAAACACTCAAGCACCTACACTCCAGGAACTATTTTAATATGTTTTAAACGAGGCCAAGTTATTGAAAAAAAGTAATTATATTCCTCTCCATGTAGGCTTCCGTGGAGGTTTTCACTGCAGGCAGTGATTATTCCGGGTTTCCTTCCGCATTTATCCATTTTTTTTGGCAATATTTCGCCAACGTTCATGTTGGCCTCTTCAGTATGAGTCTACTAAAGTTCTTCTGAGAATCTGAGGAAGCCTACTGGAACGTTGGTGAAATATTGCCCCAAAAAATTATAAACGCGGAAGGAAACCCGAAAGAATCTCTGCCTTCGAGTATCCCTTATTTGTTAAGGAAACGCATTTATTAACATAAAGCATTAACATGCGTCGATGCTCTTTTAACTGATTCCTCGCCCATTAATACTTCTTATACGTTGGTATTTTTTTATGATCGGTTCTCCGGAACAGTTTAACATCGTAAGTTACCGTAATTAAATCTTAAAATTGGTTTACCAAAGCCCTCAATTTCTGTCTTTCGCTAGGTAATTCCTACAATTACCTAGTATTCGTCTTCCTTGTGTCCTTCTTAATCTGTCCTAAGTACCAATCCCTAGGTTTCCTCAGGCAACTTCTTCAATTTTCTCTCCATTATTTTCATCCCGTAATTGTTGCATCTTATGAAATGGCATTTAGATCCACTTGTTGTGCTCCTGAAAAATCTTCAGTACTTCAAGTGAAATATTCATCTGTATGCTATTCATGGAATATTGATATAAGTTTAAGCTCACTTAATGACGTCATCGCGACTGCATAATGTTACCCTCGCTGACCGTTAGGCTCAACGTACAGAGTTGATTAAATCCGGAAATTTTTTTCCGTGAATTTTTCCCGCTTGAAGCGAACACAATAACTAGCCCATCTCTTTACGGAGAAGCCGTCTTCATTGATGTGCCTGAGAGACTTTTGTCGATGTACCGCCGAAGGAGAATTTCCCTGCCATCGGCATCAGCATCGTAATCACCCGGGGTGCTGCGTCCCTGGATGCGAGGGCTCGCAGTCCAAAGCGGGAGTCTCCTCTCGTCGAAGCATCAGAATGGGAGAAGGTGGCTCCGGAGGAGAAGGCGGCGAGTCGGAAATTTTATTTCCAGCCATCTGGCTGTTTTGCGCCGAGTCATCGTCGAATGAATTATAGCGCTGGGCTCGATAAGCCGTTTCTTTTATTTACGTGAGAGAACGAGAGAGTCGGGAGTGCGGAAAAAATAAACAGCAACCCCCGTGGTCCCTCGTGTGTGTGTTTAATAGCCTAAGTAAACAGCCGAATCATTTGTCCTGAGCTGTCGATTGACATGCCGTGGAGTGGGAAATATGATGGGAGAATCACACGCGGCCATAATATAGTAGGTATGTATCGATGATATTCTCCAGCGACTTGTCCGGGAGATGGGCGCATTAAAAAGCTTTTTTTTTTGGGCGCTATGAATTTGATTGATTAATTCATTCATCATCCTTAACGCTGTGAAAAAGGCTTGAGCGTGTTTCATTGGGAATGACAAATCTACGCCGTAGGATTTCATCTGATGCAATCCATTCAAAAATTCCTCGCTGGGAGTCCCTATTGTTACCCAATAAAAACGAAAAATTGATGAAAACTAGTTTGTGGTAACCAATGGAAGTCGGAAATAATTGGTAACTTATAAAATTTAGAAATCATAATGTAATATTGCTAAGGGATAGCATTAGAATTTTATTGTGCCGTAATCATGCGAGCAGTAGACTAAAGAAGTATGGAGGAAGTTTATCCTGAATATATTACGGTTTATTTTAACAAGAGGGACGTTATTTGTTTTTTCCGAATGACCTCAACTGACTCTATTTACTCAAATGTACCTTCTTATTATAGCAGCAGTTTTCGCTGTCGTCGTCTAGCTACTCGAAACGAAGGTGTATATATCATCGTTGAGACAAAGTTGAAGTTCGACCTTCATCACTAATAGCTCTTGGTGATTTAGGTGGCGTGCAAACGATTTAGAGTGTGTCTGTGGCCTCATTACCGGTGACAAAGGTATAACAAGGCTAATGAAGAGAATAAATTACCTTTCTCAAGCGATATATGCAAATTTTATTGAGTATCGATTCTAGAAGGGAATACAAGCGAGCAGTGGAAAATTCTGATGCAAATTTTAATGGTTTGGGTGATGTTAATTGTTCCATGTGCATGTCGAGTGTTTCGTTATAACTCAAGGCGAAGCAGAGTGCTATCGGCAACTGGTATGCGTGGTATCTTTGCAACATAAGATAGATTGGCAGTGTTGTCCCTCGTACTTGAAAATTGTAATACGGAGTGTCCTACAGGAATTATGCGGATTGTGCTTTAGCAATAAAATTATGGGATAATACATTGAGGAGGAGCACTTAAGGAAGTTATTGTCTTCTGTTGGTAAAATATACGTTTTTCTGCTTAGCTCAATGGGATTTAATTAAAAATAAACTCAAATCATATGAGAACGTGCTGGCTATTTTGCAGGTGTGTGGAAAATGTGGCTAAAATACGCTGATAAGGAACATTACTGCCGATGCATCAGTAATAGCTATCACCATCATCATTTGTCAATTTATTTATCGTTCATCCATGCTATTTTTTGTAAGATTCGTAAAAGAGACACCTTTTTCTTTGCATGCAGTGCTTGAATACTTGTTTTACAATGCACATGAACCCTAATTATCACATTTACAAAGCAAAAATATGAATATTACCGACAAACAAGTAAAACGCACTCATATTTAAAATATTTGTGAGCGCTACTCAGATGTTTTCGGGTGGAAAGAGGATTTGCTGATGGTGGCGATGATCGATCACGATAATCATCTCTTATTATTTTATTTAAAAGGCATTTTTGAGCCATTTTAGGGACTTGTTAAGAGTAAAATTTAGTAATCAATGGCAATAGCTCCTTTAGAAAGAGGTTGATTCTTTGAAGTTTCGGCTTTGGCATACGGTGAATACATTCTTCTTTGCGGTAACATTACGAGTGAACAAATTTGTATTTTATTGTCTGTACATTACTTTTGTGTTTGATTCGAAACAGCAAACGAATGTATTCGTAAAACGCGATGGAATGCCAATGAGCATCCCTGTTGTTATATAATAATTAACTCGATGAAAATATTTGTGCCTCATTTTTTCCTAAGGATGATTGAGGATCTTGTCTCAAACACGCTATCACTCACTGAAATATTATAATTATTATTATTAAAGTATTCTACCGATTGGGGTAGGTTTCAATGGAGTACTTGAAGAAGCATTTTTGCACCCTCTCCTTCCTTCCTGTACATCGCTTTTCAATTCACAATAAGGTCTACTCTCATTCATTCTGTCTACAAATCCTATTCTGACCTTTAGCGCTGTTTTTTCAACACCCTCTACCCGCTAAGTACTCCCTCCACCATAACTTTCTGTCTCCTTCATGTCAATCGAATTTTTATGCCTTTACATAAAGCTGCTAATAAAATTGACCATAAGCTTAAAGGTTTTCCTTGCGCAGCCAATAGGGGTTTTGTTATTTGCCTCACATTTCTGGAGGTTTTGAAATAAAAAAATAATTGCCCGTGGCATTCTTCTCAGGTGGTGCGGGGGCGACGGTTATTAGGGATTGGGCGAGAAAAACACAAGGAAGTACATACAATCACGATTCCCAGAAAGGTGATCAGCAGAGGGGGAAGTGATCTCATTGGCTTGTGAGTTAGGGGGCGGGGGAAATGATAAAAAAAATTCGTTGTCTTGGCGGATAGTCAAGCTGTGCGAGCGAATGGAAAGAGAAAAGAGAAGGGCAAAGGAATTGGTGGAAAAAATTCAGCCTGCATCTCGCGGTTCCGCAAATTAGGTAGGTAGAATTTTAGAAGTGCTGAACTATAAATCAAATTAAAAGGAGGCTTTGTTAATTATTAAAAACCACGTGAGTGAAATAGCTGAATGCATGTATGATAAGTGAAAGGTTGTGGGCGAAATATTGTCGGGTACTCCACCCGTTAAGAAATGTAACGTCAGGCGACGTTTAGGGCTCCAAATCGTCTCCATCTCACGACTATCTGTGGATGGTGGAGATCGGGTTGGCATGGTGACTAACGTGTTGGGTTCGCTCCGCAAGGGCGAAGGTTCAAATAGCGGCGAAGGCGTCCATTATTCAGAGGTTCTCTGGTCATGGTTTGTGGGATTTAGGGGGGTATTTCACGTTCAGCATTTCGTCTTTCGAAAGGAACGTTAAGCTTTCGATTCCTTTCGTTAAGAGCTGGCTATCGCTCCGGGGTTCACTCTAACCTTCCTTATGCCTTTATGGACTTTTTTTGTCAGTCGACTCTTCAAAATTCCTACCATCAATGGAAAACATACGCAGCTTGCAGAAAAAATAGATACATATTCGTACTAAAATAATGCGGTCTAATCAATATCTCAAAGGTGAGTCCAGATATTATTTCTATGTCGTCCCTTGCTCTAGCGAAATGACTGAGCTAAAAATCATGGTTAAATATCGTGCCTGGGCTGTACCCTTCATTTCTATGTTTAGAAGCACATTTTGTTAACTTTCATGAGCATAAGTGAATCTTATTTCAAGTCATAAGAACCTTCTGACGAAATGTTACAAATATAATATAGCATCGCTAATATGACTAATATGCTAACACTAATTGCTGATTAAGGGGAAACATTTGTATGCAATAAAATTGGTCAACAACACAGGCATTGAGATCATACACGTTGATCACCTACGGGGAGGAAATTGAGAAGACATTTAATGCAAAAAAGGGCTACGTTGGGAATGAAAATCTGGACACACAAAAGGAATCCTTTTATTTGTAAATTTCAACGTTTGGCTCACTTTCAATAATTTATACATGTGTTAGACACCCAAAGCTAATTTTTTGACGCATGCGTCGTAGTCATTCAGATTCGCATGGATGTCTTCGTTGTATTGTTCGCAATTACCTTTCGATTCGCCGGCACATAATAGCGGAGACAGTCCACAGAACTCAGTGGGTATGCATCGCAACGGCTTTGACCTCACTCATTCCTTCCATTGTTGTGCCTCTCTTTTATTCCTTTTTTTACACTCATGTTTTCCGCCGGTTACTGTAGACTCCCTCCCATCTCGCAAACATACAGAATCACGCACCAGCGAATCCCTTCGCATTTCGTTCTTCTACTTTTTTTGCTCACCCTTTCGGGCGCTATTTACACACAGGTTGCCTCTTCCCTTCCGAAGGTCCGTTTACCCCGAAGCCTCCATCGTTTCCTCTTGGCTGTAATAAACCAACCAGCATTTGTAATAGCATCTCTCTTCTCTTCGCATTCCTTCAAGCCAAAAGCTCAGGCCAGCATTGAAACTCCAAATTGTGGATTACTATGTACTCCATCCACTGTGAACTGTGAAGATTTTAGGACCTTACATCGCATGCGTCGAAGATACTAACAAAGATCATCGATAGAGGAATAGAACGAAGAGCAGAAGAACACTTATATGAGGACCAATTCGGAAAAGCAAAGCCACAAGGGAAGCAATAGTGTCCCCTAAGCTGCTCATAGAAAAGAGAACTGAAAAGAAAAAGCCAACGTTCGTTGCGTTAATGGACTTGGAGAAAGCATTTGATAACGTTTTTTGAAGCCAATGATGGAAATCTTGAAAGAAATAGGATTTCTTTCCAATGACAGGAGAATCACCCACAATAATATAAAAATCACGTTGCGGTTATAGTATCAAGACCCAACTGTGAGGAAGCAAGAATTAGGGTAGGAATGAGAAAAGGTCACTTTTTTGATGATTTGATGACAATGAGATGCTTTGTCACCTGTAAATTTAAACATCTGCATCGAGAAATCCATTATTAATTAAATCCAAGAAAACGCCTCGTGAGTGAATATCCATAGAGAAAAAGTTAGCACGCTACGATTTGCCAAATATTCATTTTAAGTAAATAAAATACGCGATGAAGTTATTAAAACTCTCGCAGTCCATATGTTGTCAATGGATAAAAAAGTTTAGGTTAATCCACGAGTAGTGGATTAAAAGTCAACGTTTCTTCCTCTCTGTCAGGGACTTCTTCAGGACTAACGGGAAGACGTCCACATTAGCAGTGGCGCCGACTCCACGGGGCCTGAGGGGGCCCAACCCCCTCAAAAATTCGTTATGGGTGTGAGGAAAAATGTGTCAGGCTTGATGATTTTCCCCGGAGTGTCCAGATATCGAGATTCGAGTTATCAGGGTTCTAATGTAGATCATATGACTCTTCTAAAATGCTTAAAAAACTTAAAACCCAGTACTTGTAAAATTTCCCTGGGCAAGATCCTCGGTTTGGGCCCCCCCAATATTTTCTGTAAGTCGGCATCCCTGCACATTAGTTTTAACCACCAGACACAGGTTAATGCAAAAGTTTTATCCTCGTACATAAAATGTGCGGTTGAACGTTAATTCAAACCGCAGTTGGCTGTCCATACCTACCATTGAGAAATGTAACAATGTAGTGGGAGCGTAGGGTATGATGGACGTCACCCTTTCTTCCACGACCCGGCTAATATCGCCCTGGGCCGTGTCCCTCCGTGCCTTGATCCTCTACATACACCTCTTCAATCCTTCGTCCGGCTTCCCTCCCACTCCAGCGCTCCTTTCCGCTTATATTAGCCCACCGTGTGCACGTCCCGTGCTTGCCCTCTCGCGTCAAGTACTCCGCTCACCCCTTATCACTCGCGACACGTCCCAACGCCAATCCTGGTTTCCCTTATCACGCACTCTTCACGAACTGGCGGGGAATAATGTTTTCTCGCTAGAATTTCGTCTCCTTCTCCTCCTCCTCCCCATTATGTCTTCCCCCTTAGTGGGTGTCAGGAATTATCCACATAAACCATTAAAGATGAGATGCTCTCTTGGTTCCCTTATCCCGGATGTACGGATGGCGCTTTCAGTAACTGATACCTTCGCACTCATTACATGCCTGTTGTAAGTGCCATCACACATGACCGCTTCCCTCCTCAGCACTATCTCCTCTTGCCATGTAATTTGGTGTTTGAAATGTGTCCAATATATCTTTCCCTATCCTTTAGATAACTTTATCGACCTTTTTTGGGCTTGTTCTTGTACTACTCTCGAACATATATCCTTCCTTAGTGGATACTCATCTTCATTTCTCTTACCTTATCCAAGTGGGAATTTTTACGAAACTTATGTGAGCACATGGTTGGTGTGTCTCTTCTCTTGACATGTTTTTGTGATTGCTAGCACGTTGAAATATGAAGTGCTTAACGGAACATCATTCGAACTCATATTGTGCGAGAGAAAAAAAAACTTATCAGTGAATAACCGGAGGAATAGCTAATTTAATTGTTAAATACATAGCATAATTCCGTAGTTAGTATCATTCAAGATATTAATTTTGTTATAAGCAAGGAATGGTCCATCCAACGACGTGAATTTTCAATATCGAACTTCGCATAAAAAATTGTAGTTGTACATTAATCCAAGATATTATTTTTGGTTTACCGTGCCATAGTTTGACTTTGAGGCAATCATTTGACTCGTTTCCATTGAGTGTTTGGAGTGAAAAATGAGGTTGAAGTTTTAATTTAACTGATATAATATCAATAAATTACATCTTTGATACTGGTGCGTAGTTATCACGCTTAAACGTATTACGAATGTTGCATAAACTGTTGATTAGCTCAGGACGTTTAAATGCTCTCCCCCGCCACTTTCTTCATTGTGGTACCAATTAGAGGCTGCGCCTCGTTTGCTTTCTTGATCACCTGTTTGAAGTCTCTTGCCAAAAACTCATGCACGTGTTACCTAAGTCATGAGCTCACTGCCCAGCCGCTCACTCGCTTTCTCCATTTTTCAGTACACCTCTGTTTACATTCTTTCCCCCCACCCCTCTTAGCGAAAATACTTTAATTCTCCTTGTTTACTCCGCGTTTCTTTCCGAGCTCTCTCTTTTCTCATCCATCTCCTCTTCCCTTTATCTTGCCTCCTTTCCATCTCATCTCTACACCGTCGTACGCTCTCTCGACATTTTCCCCTCCACTAATTACTCCTCAAGACTGACCGCTCAACTTCCCTCAACTTACCCCGTCTCAAATCCTTCTTCATTCTCCCATTTTAAGACTTTTCCTCTCTCCCTCTCTCTTTGGCTTGAATGACACAAAAATTCAAGGTTGCTAGGGAGCATGCTAATAAGTGCAGGAATCCCAGTATCGTGTGATCAAGACTGCAAATTACGCACCATCGCCTGCGTCCTAACTAATAAGAATGATCGCAGGATTTCCCGGCGTATTGCATCGTGGAAGGTTACTCGGGATTTCCACCGGGTCAGGTTTTCCATCACGGCCGACGTTCCGATATAAACGAGTCGTCCATTATTATGAAGGCATATCTAGCGATTTGATGTATCTAGCGATTTGATCGATGGATATTTCTTCCTTATAGGAAAACCCACTAAAATCGCTGGCACATTAATTGCGTATGCTTGGTTTCGCTAATAGTAGGGCCCTCTTCGCTTCTATAGCGTTGGGGTGTTTTCCCTTGTCCCGTTCCTTCCGCTCCTTTCCTTTCCCAGATGCGTCGGCAGGCTCTCATCGCGGCGGCGCCTCTTTCCTTTTCCTTCCTCTCCAGCCCCTTCCCGGGTGATCGGGCGTATGAGCCACTGGCTTGGTTCCCGGCCCCGGTGTGTTGTATCCTTCGAAGGGTTCGCCCAGAACCCTCATACTCTCTGTCATAAAGACAATAATACCCTGATGAAGTCCATGGTGACGCCCGTCCTGATGAGGTCCATCGTCATCATGCTGTGATGACGATGGATAATTCGTTCATCGAAACATCGGCTATGATGGAGAATCTGACCCGGTGGAAATCCAGACTAACCTTCCACGTCCAAACTGATAGCTTATTCTCATGAATGGTGCCATCCTAGTTTCATTCTTGCTCCCAGCCGGACCTCGTAGCCGTCGACAAATTAAGATCGCTCATGTTAGGGTTTGTATTGCGATCGTTAATTGTTTATATTTAACAAATATAATAAAAATTTTCTGGGTGTAGTGCGTGATATAATTTTATTGCTATTTAATCTTCAATGCATCATATTCCCATTCTGTTCTGCGAAAAACAAAAGTCTTTCCATCGTCACAGAGCAAACCAGCCTTAACAAACCCTCTACAGGTCACAAGGATTTGATAATTTTGGCATGGACGTAATTACGTATGCTGTAATTGGTCCTGGAAATTCTGATCTCACTAGCATCATTGGGTTTGTGCATGGCCAAGGATTGTGTGATTCGTGCTTTAAGCTCAAATCGTCGGCCCAGATCCTTCGTCATCTCTCGAATATTTTGTATCCATCTCTCAGCTGCCTGCCTACCACCACTCCCCTGCACTACCAACGCTCATTGTATAGCCTCACTTCATCTCATGACGATGAACTCTGTCCTTATAAATTATTATCTTCACCTTCCAAAATTTCTCTCCTTATTTCCTTTAGCATACTCTCAGCAACCGTCCCCGACGATCTGATGTAGTGCCTACGACGAAGTAATGGGGTCAATAATAGATTTTTCCTATCAATTACACAGTTTCCAATGACTAGAAGATTTAGCGATGGAAAGCCACAGTATTTCCGATTCGAGGGTAGCATCATTAGTATATTCTAAAGTAAAGAATATATTGATAGTGGTACACTCGCAATATATAATGTTAACATGTACTTACCTACTAGCCATTGGTGCTCCGTCAAGGAAAGTGATGCTCAACCTGAAATAAAAATATAAATTGATTTATTTTCCGAATGGATGGTTAATATGCCGGGAAATACGCAACGCTATGTTACATAAAATTTTAATAACCCATGGGGTCAAAGATTAAGAAAACATTGTATCAAGTACAATGTAGGTCCTTATGCATGATTGGTGATGAATCTCTTATGGATTTGATGTCGAGAGAGACTTAAAAATGCCATCGAATTTTAGTGAGATTAACGTAACGTCGCATTTTGGTCGAAACCAGATTCAGATTTCAGTATGGGTCAACTTCACTTTCGTGTCCCTAAGCATCTTCTTTTTGCTGGCAACCTCAGAACACTCCCTTACGAAAAATTGCGAAGGACACCAAAGGGAACTGCCTAAATTTGTTTAATTTTTTCCATCGAATCCGATAATTTATATATAATTCGTCGATTCGCATTTCTCCGTGGTCAATGCCATCCCTTCACTTTCTCGCCCTTTCTCTCGCAACCGCGATTGGGAAAACGAGGCGTGGGAGGATGAGGGTGGCAATAAAAACGGCGCCCCGCGCTAATGCTTGGCCCCGAGGGACAACGGCGAGAGAATGACAGTGTAGGAACTGAGTGGCGAGTCTTAAAGGGTGAAGGATGCGTGTGGGCGGAGAATAAGAGTGGATAGCGGCGGGCGGCCTGCCTCTGTGGATGGGGAAACTGTTGCTCGGGAGGTAAGGGAGTAATTTCGCCTCCTCACCCTCTCTCCTTCCTACTGTTAGGTTAAAAAACTAAGTTCCGACCGTTTTCTTTTGATAATTTATAAGTTTATATTTCATCAATTTATCAACAATGTGTCATCCTTTGTTGTTTACGACTTTTTTTAAACAACAATCAACAGGGTATCACCACCATGCGTACAACACATTTTTATGCGGATGAAGATCTTATGTCACGCGCCAGGGGATTTGTTTAACTTTCTCATAAATACCTTCCCTAATAGTATCGAATACATTGTATTCCTTACAAATACTCACCATCTACTTGCCACGAACTTTTGAACAACCTTCCCATTTCAAATAGTTACCTTTCATCAAGAAACAAAATAAATATATATTACCGTTAAAGTTTCAATTATAAGCTCTTCGCACTGTAAATTTTTCGACTTTCAGAGGTATCTTTTTGGAAACTATTTTGATAATACACAAATTTTCTCATACTTTCGTTTAGTGCTTCTCTATGTGTTGAGGTTCTTTCTTTGCTGTGCAATCTTATTTTAGATGGAAAGAAAAAGAGATTGATATTTTCTCCAACGAATACCTTTTTCGAAAAAAAGGGAATGCGGCCTAACACTGTGTAGACACACGGATATTTAGGCGGCTTGTGGGTATTTTGTTGTTGCATATGATATTACTCGTCGATGGACCAAATCGCCCTTCGGAAAGGCAGGCCTACTTATTCTACCCCTAACCCCCTCTGTGGAGAAATGTGCATGGCTCGCTAGCATTCGTGTTCCATCATCATTTTTGGTTGCGTCTCAGCGTACTTACCTCATCAAACATCTACTCCTCGAGAATCCCTTTGCTTTTTATTTCCCGCAATTCCTCCGAACGATTCAGCTACTTCTTGCAATACCACAATCTCTCTTTCTTGCTCCTTCTCTTCCGTGAACGAAGACCCATCAAGTGCGACATGAATCACGGAAAGAGCCCGTTCTTTTTTTTTTGCCTTCGAAATTCCTCGAGATGTTTTAGTTTTTTTGCTCGTAAATCGTGTAATTTTTCTGAATTTTTGGATGGGTGATGGAGACATCGTCGTCCTCCCGTTTACGCATAAAAACGTCACCGAGGAAGTTTTTTCCACTGGCTACTCGTATTCTGCCAGTAAATCCCGATTTTTGGTTCCTTACCTAGCGGTCAGTGTACACAGGGTAAAGTGAGAATAAGATAAGCGTTGACGAATCTCCAAATTTTCATCGTTTTATTGGTATTTTCGGTTACAAACCTAGTAATGGTGAATAATTTTGATGGATATTTTCCAGTTGAATAATTCATGAAGGATTACTGGTGGTATTTCTGGAAGTGATTGGTGCCAAGGCACCTAAAATTATTCTGAAATTTCTAGTAGGATGTATTTAATAATTTGTTTTATTCAAATAAATGTCATGCAGTTAGCTACTTGGTAAACTCCTGCAAATAGTTGACAGAATTTCGTGTAGCTTAATTTGCAAACGACGTTAGTATCAGATTACATGTGAACATTTCTGGAAAATTACTGATCAAGGGAAGGGTGTAGTTTTGCGTCTATCTAATAAAGGTCGACTGGGTTTGGTTAAAAATAAACTTACTTTATGCAGAAAAAAATATTGGAATAGCTCCAGCAGGGACGTAGCAAAGAATGCTTTTCATTTATTTTCTTTTATTAAGGAGCAAACGGCGTTACTGTATCAGATGCTGTATATGATTTTTGCATCGAATGCACATTCCTACCCTGAGATTCAGTGAATACTTGCAATGAATGCAAATCTTAATTTTCCGCTTACCCCTTATGGCGAATTGATTTTTAAGTGGCATATCATCGACCTCGTAATTACTGAGATACCGTAAATATTCAATGAATCCGACACCGAAAACAATTTGTATGTTGATTGGTTTTGGTAATTTTGGTCCATTTTGTTCTGAATTTTAATTTTTCCGTCGCTGCGATCAATGGGAATTAGCATTTTCAATTTATTCGCATGTCCAATAGATTCTGGATAACTCTGGAATCACCCTTAGAATGCTTCGAGAAATTGCATTCTGCCAGCAATTATTTATCTTCCCTCCGTAAATAGAAGGAAAGCGTATTTTTTCACCTCCAGTAAAAGGGAAAGAATTAGTTATTTCAGGGCATGACGTAAACGATGTTTCACCCTGCAAGATATTTCGTCCCAAAATTGAATTATAAATGCGAATAAAAACTTCATGCAAGGGTATATGAGCTTCCGTGTTCTTTCATATTGTGACTATTAAGATAAACTTAACCGTTCACCGTGATACTGATTGGACCGTTTGGGTGGAAAAAATATGTTGAAATGCATATCATACTCGTGAACAGATTGATAAATGTAGTTAATTGCAATTTGTTCTAAGTATTTTTTGCATTCTTTAATGGCAATACATAAATTCATCAGTGAAGATGTATTTCTATCCTCATCGGCACTTATTTATAGCGTATT
Organism: Ischnura elegans; assembly: GCF_921293095.1. NCBI lineage: Eukaryota > Metazoa > Arthropoda > Insecta > Odonata > Coenagrionidae > Ischnura > Ischnura elegans. The sequence continues at coordinate 126,367,048 of NC_060250.1, forward strand.
TTCCTTCGTATAGAATTTGGTATCGCAGGGCTCTCGGCAGGTAGTAATTGTCATCTATTATAGTTTTTTTTTGGTTTCATGAGGATAATAAATAATTAGGAATGCGGTTTCGTCCTTAGTTAAGTCAATGTCAAAGACGATAATATTGCCCCTTTCGTTATTTGCTAGAGAGAATTTGAATTTTAACATTTTTCATAATATTCTATTCTTACCGTAATTAACATACTTAACGACTTCAAAATTCAAATTAAACAAATGTTATGTAACTTCCTGGATTCGATATAAGTTGATATAAAAATTGAAAACCTTGCATAAAAATGAATATTAAAACAAACTCATTGAACATAAGTAATCATGGGAGACGGCTGTTCTTAACGAAGCTCCTCACGATAGTATCAGTATTTTGTCTTAGCATCTTATCAGATGATGAAGAGAATTCGAGAGGACTTCTGCTCATATTAAAATATAGGAAAATACTGCAAATTCATCTCCCTAGGTATGATTTAAATTATGACTGCGGTAAAGTAACTCATGTGCAGTGAAATGGAGAGAGATGGGAAATGAATGCCGTTTAAATATATAGGCATTGAGCCCCCAAATTCTGGGGGTATTGAGAGGGAAGTAGGGGTGCAAGTGACTACAGTTAACTTAATTGCTGGCTCCCTGTACACCAAATTATGGCAAAAAAACATGCAGAAAGAAACTAAGGGAAGAATATACAAGAAACATAATGAAGATACACTTTTGTATATTCCACAGAAGTTTTAATAACCGACCCAGGTTTCCACAATACACTATGTCATCATCAAGGTACCTTGAAAATGACATAGGGTATTGTCAAACCCGGGGTCGGTAATTAAAACTTCTGTGGAACATACAAAAGTGTATCTTTATTATGTTTCATGTCACCAAGTTCCACTAAATATCGCCTTCCAGCCTTAAGTTGATCAAGAATATACAAGGCCGTCGTGATATCAGTCGTAAAATATGTTTGAGAGACATGATGAGACTTTCAAAACCATAAGGTTTACCAAAATATCGTAGTTGGAAATTTTACGGGGGTTCGCTGAGAAAACATTATTTATTTGAGGCGTTGGAAAAAAGTGGGGAGTCGATGTTAATAATCGATTGGTTCGTGAATCGACAATTGGAGGAATGAATACTCAGTCAGAATGGAGGAACATATGATATAGTTATAATGGAAAGAGACAACTTTCCAATGGCGAAAGGAAATTTGGGTCAAGTAGGTAAAAGATATAGGGATAAAGAACATAAAATATGTTGAAGAAACAGGCATAAGCCTAGGAAGTAAGGTGGGAGAAGAAAGGAGTCAACTGCTGGCATGATGGAAGTATTACTCCTCTGTGAAACTGTTCCCATATGCTCGGGTAATGGACAAAGGGTATCGTGCAAGCCAAGGTGCGAATAGACCGCCGAAGAGAAAGAAAGGAATGAATTCTGGATCCCATTTGCCCCTTCTCGAGGTAATCAACTCCGGGATGATTCACTTTCGTATTTCTCTCGGAGCAGAGTTGATTTTTCTGTTTCGAAGGCAGTTCGCCACGCTCCCCGCTTCAACTTGACTCGACCTCCCGTCTTCCTCTACGTCCTTCTTCCGCGGAGTGAAGTAAATGAAGTGATTGGCGAGGGGGTAACAACGGTCGTAAAAATTTCATTTGTGCCGTTAAAAAATGAGGAAGGGAACAGGGAGGAAGAAAGAGACGCATCGTACGGTTCGTTGAAGGAGAGGAGTGGAGAATGGCAAGATGAGGAATTGATGTGCGCCGCGGCGGCGGTGCTTTTGAACCATTCGATTTGGCCGCAGAAAGACGGGAGTCATCGCCGAGGGAGGAGAACTTTCCTTCTTTTTTACGCCCTCACCCCGAGTCATTGTGCATGGAAACATGCTTCCCGCGTCATACCGTCGATTAAGTGCCCCCAATAGTTAAGATTTTCTTGACGATTACTGCCGCTGAAATCTTACGGCATTCTCTTTCGTCATCTCTTGTGAATGGAATGGGCGCAGGTAATTCCAGCGACTATATTGAGTACAGTCCAAAAACTTCAGACTTCATAATGAGTGGAACTATGAGTTTTAGAGCTCGAGCAGTTAGAAAAAGTTTATGATTCCAACCAACAGTCTGTAGTTTGTTAACACTAGTAGTGAACTCTTCCAAGAAAAAATCATTTGACTTTGCAGTGATTCGAATAATTATCACGTTGTAAAGAAATCTGAACTTAACGGTATATGACACAATTACACTACCAAAGCATATATTTTCGTCCAGGAATTTCAAGGAATTGCTAAGTTGCGTTTCATTTACTGTATTATGTAGGTTTTAGTATTGAATTTGAACCGTGATAAACAATATGTTTTTTCCCTGTGACTGATACAAAACAAACTATTTATAATCGCATTAATTAGCTAAATATGTAAGTACGATGATCATTTCGCGTGACAGGCGTATTTTTATGATTTTTAATGAATCTATGTGGGCCTTTTCATATGGTTTCTTCGGGCTCAAATCATCCAATTTTCGCTATTTTTTTACATTTTACAATAAACGGATTGATTCTAATGAGGGAATTATCGTATTTTCGTATTTTAAAGATTTGATTTATCGCATACATCATTTGTAAAGCAAAATAATGGAATTTTCACAGATTTTTGGGTTCTGTAACCTAAAACTCTGATGATATGTGAATAGCTGCGAAAAAGTACGGCTGAGATAATAGTAATAATAGTTTTTTTTAATCTGGTCATGCCTAGGTGTTGGTAAACCTTTTTTATTCACACATTGGCACTACCTCCTTCAAGATTTCTTCCTTCGTTGTATGCACGTTTCTACTCTAAGATATTGCAAAATACATGCCTGTAAAATCTGAGCTTTATACCCACAGTCAGGTTTTGCCTTGCAATCATTACTTGGCGTCTTCTGATTTCTCTACTCCACTTGGCGTGAGGGATGATTGAAACATATCGTGAACGTGTTACTTCCAAGGAGGTTGCGTGTTTAAGAATGTGGTCGCTTCGGAAACTCCTCCCTATATCGTGTTATAATAATAACGTCAAGGTTTTCTCTTTGCTACCTTTTTTACCTTTCATGTTACCTTTCCAATATGAAAAAAAAGTTCCACTTCGTAAGTTGAACAATTCATAATTAATAGGCAGGAGCTGGGTTTTTTAAAAACATATTAGTTGAGTCTTCATTCATGACTACTCAAACGCTCTTGAGGTGGTATTCGGCTAAAAGTAGGCTTAGATGCAGCCATGCGTAACTGAAATTTCTCGCCAGTCGATCATATATCCCTAAAAAATCGTGTGTTCGTACTTCATAAACGCCCCGAGCAAACGAAGAAGTGATATAATCTGTAAATAAATCAAAATTAATATTAATTATTATGAAATATTTTTCGCATAGCGTATAACGCCGTTAGTGTACGAAATTTGCTGCATGACCGACGAATGCTTTACCACTTTTTGCTCAAGTCACGTTTCCTTGGTTACTAAGTCGCAACTTCAACCTGCGGCACTTCACAGTTCTCGTTTACTTGTATTCTCTTCTCTCTGAGGTCTGAGATGATCATAAATAGAGCACGTTGTCGCTGTCTTGTCCTTGATACTTCACGTTCGGAATCTCGAAGTTTATTAGCTGGAGCGATTCAACCTTAAATCAAAGACAATGGATTAGAATGACCCAGCCGGCATGCTCCTGTTCTTCGTTACTTATGATGAGTTTCATGAATAAACTAGGATTATTATTAGCCAAGAATGCAATTGCAAAATCGTTAAATGGAGATACAATTAGTTTTGTATGATCTTAAGTTTTCCCGGCGTATCAGTTGCAGAAAAGTTTCTCGGGTTTTCCACCGGTTGATGTCGTCCATGTCTCCCGACGTTTCGATCCGCGACTTGCTGATCATCCTCAGGGGATGTTCCGATTGCCTTTCATTGACATTGCAAAAGACATTCGGAAGATCCCCTGAGGATGAACAGCAAGTCGCGGATCGAAACGTCGGGAAACATGGACGACATCAACCGGTGGAAAACCCGAGAAACTTTTCTGCAACAAATAGCTTTAGTTGCGTTTATAATGACCTGGCATTAGGTACGCAGTTTGTGTCAACAAAACGCTCTTTCACTCTACATTTGAATGTGTGTGTATTAAACTGATGCATCAGATAAGGGAATATATTTTTTGGAGCATTTATGGGCAATGAATTGGTTTTAGCCGCTCACATGACGTATAACATATTTAAATGGGTATATATTAAGGAGTTAACCGTCCCGCTCCTTTTAAGAGAGAAGAAGATGAAAATGATTTGGCATATTCCAAAGCAAGGGTGAATTTGGGTAACCATTCCGAGGTGTTCATTTTAGCATTAACAATGAGGAAAATTGGCCATTTTCATTTTCCTTAGCTAGAATAGAATAGAATAGAATAGATATTTATTATGCTCTGGGAAAAAACCCTTGGAGCAAAAAACACAATTTACAAAAAAATGGCTCATCAAAGCAAAAGTTCATGAAAAATGTCAAGTAAAGTTGTTTGATACGCATCTATAAAAAAAGAAATAACACGTAACAAGGATTGAAATTTGACATCATAGGCAGACGGAATATTGGGCAATAGTACATAATACATAATAATGATACATAATAGGCTGTATTTTCGTGGGAGTTTATTTTAGCTCTCCACTGAGTAAATTCATGTACAATTTAATTTTAAAAGCATGGATGGAGCCCCTCTGTCTAAGATCCTCAGGGAGAGAATTCCAGAATTTTGATCCCGTTATCAGAAATGATTTCTGGTAGATATTAGTACGTGGAGTAGGATAACATAACACATAGCTATGCAACATAGGTACATTCATGCATTCCTTACTAAATAAATGAAGAGATCACATGATAGCAACCGATTCCTGTACTTAATCGTCGATTGTAAACTGAAGGAATCGCTTCGTTTATGAATGAACAGCTTTTTATCCATTTGACAATTATAGAAGATATTTGACATTATCACTGATGCTTGCACGACGACAAAACCCAAAATATAGGCAAGTAAATTCTATATTGTATATGTGTATATTATGATACAAGTTTTGTAAAGAGTTTTCATACTAAAATAGAGGAGCATCCAATACTTCCAATAGGGTGGTTTCCTTCATCAAAGAATACGAAAGGCATTGATTGCGATTTGTTACCCACCATCAGTGTATTCATAATATAAAAATTATTTCGTTTTAGAAATTCCAGTTTAGACGAATGTTAATGGTCAATTTTAACATCATTTGAAAAAGGCTAGATTTTAAATTTATTAGCCCATAGCTACATAGCCCATATAGCCCATGCGATGCCACTCCACGTGAATTCAAAGGGACCTAGATTCTATACGAGTAGCCCGGAGTTTTACATTGTCTGATATTACCAATGCATGCATGTGGCACAGAGCTTGGGGACACATTTCCTAATAATCACCAATTAAAATTGACTATGGTCGGAAAGTTTCCTTCGTTTGATAAAGTATTAATAATCCTCATTTAAGCCAAGCCGCTACCTGCTAGCTGGGTACTCAGCAAACTGCTAGCAGCATGCATCGTATCATTGCGATGGCATCAGGCGATCATATCCTCACACCGAGGTGGCCACAAACGGCGGCAGCCGGAACCAGAATGACGTCACACGGAGTCTTCCCAGCATTCATACTTAGCCGTCGCGTTTTGGCGCATTTGAAAATTTTCACTTTTCATTTAATCGCGAAAAATAGAAATGGCCATTTAAAAATATAAAAGGAATACGTACTCCAGGAGTAATAATCTTTCGATTTAGGCAATTAAAAAAAGAGGAAACCCCCTTTATATTACGCTGTTCACTTGGGATGTGTGCCTTTTTGAAAAGAGCTTTTGCTTTCGACAGAAAACTTTCATCGCTTTTTTTATCAAAATAAGTAATTTTTCTCGTTAACACTCTATGAATGAATAAAGCCAAACTTAAGAATATTCAATGTAATAAATATAAAAACGCTTCTCTCGTCTTCAATGAAAAATTCCTCAAACTGCGAATACCTGCTTCAAACCAAAAGACAAAGCTTCTCCTAAACTCACTGAAGGGAGAAAGTTGATGCGTTTGGTGAACAAAAAAAAAAAATTGCAAAGTGCCATTATAATCAGTCCTGCCGCTCAAGTCTTTGAGGCTCGCTTGAAAAAGATTAAGCGCTCAGTCATTATTTATAGGTGGAGCTAATTAAACTGTCATTGCATGGGACGGAGTCTCTGAAACACGCGCGCGAATAGTGCTTCCTCTCCATACATGGGGTCCTCCCACCCTCTCTTATCGGACGCTCCCAACGAACAGAAAAAAAAACTCCTATGGCTCCGCTGGCGGCAAGCCTTTCCCTGTATCCGCTCATTTTTTGCTCTCCTTTCGACCCGCTTTACCTATCCGTCGCTTTTTGTGCCCCACTACTGCGACTCGCGACTATTCTCTCCTTCTAAGAAGCGCCGCTGAATGATTGCGAAGGAAGGGCACAGCTTCATTGTGCCTGCCTTTTTCCCTTTTCTCGTAAACATTTCTCCTAAATTGGGTTGGAATTTTCAGTGAAAGGGGTCTAGGAGTAATTGACGCTCAATTTTTGAGTTAACGGGAGTCACAGAGGTATATTGATTTTGGAAAGATTTAATATTTGTTGTAATGAGTGCACTTTAAATTGGCAATATTGCTGTATGTGTATCTCTTTATTAAAAAAAAAAAAAAAAAAAAAAAAAAAAAAAATTGAAATTAAGGCGCATTGTCTTTTCGTTAATATTCAATGCGATTGGCATGTTTATTCGAACGTGGCACAATGTCTCGAAGAACTGAGCTCCATATAGTGAAGGGAAGTGGGAGCTGTAAATCCTTTCTTGTGCAGAACTCCTTTTTTGTTAAATCAGTATTTAATCTAGGGATGAGAATGACGTGTTCACCAGAATGATGGCTTCCTATCTTGAATCCTCCAGTTAAAAACCGGGATATGGCGGGGATTTTTTTACGAAGCGAGTACGTAGGTAATGTGAGAAGGGCTATTTTAAGTACTTAATGGGGCCGTCGCATGGGACGCTAAGCCTTGGGTCCCTCGGCGTGTTTTGCTAGAGGGTTGTGTCGATACCCGCTTTCTCTGCACCCTCACTCTCCTTCCCTTCTTGTGGCGAAAACGATCTGTTAGTTGCATCCTCCAAATACCGAAAGAGACTCTTGTAATTCAAATGTTACTTCGAGTTCAAGCGTAATGCTATTTTAAAGGACCAAGCGCGAGTAAAATATGTGTTTTAGGCGGTCCTAATTGGCGAATAAATGGGTCATCGTTTGAATGGTTTGGGGTCAAATGAGGTCTCATCTGAGGTGATGTGGAGAAAAGCATGACGAAGGTTCTTTTCAAAACCAGAATTATTTTTGATTTTTAGCCGAGTCTGGTTAACAGCTATTGCCAACGTTACGAATACATCTCTGCTATAGTCATCATGGCTGATGAACAAAGAAATATGGGTTGGCTTTGTTAGATGTACGCTCGTATTACTTCTTTTATTGTGACATCATGTTAGTTAGTAATTACCAAGCAAAAATAATCTACGGCTTTATTCATCTTAATTGGACAAATGTAAGGGTTTTGCGAAGAATCTACTTAAAAATTACATCTACAGCTTGTATCCATGAGCGATAGGTAATTCGTTGAAAGGCAGAGATGTTGAGGCAATTAAAGTGATTTAGGAACCCAAGTCGATGAAGTACCGGAGACCGGGATGAGTTATGAGAGCTATTTGAATGAAAATGTATGAGGCTGAATGTGCTATTAGCCTTGTCGACGCGGAATAACCTTTAGTCCTCTTCATTCAACTACTTTGCATTGATGCTTTAAATTTCTTCGCTAATTTATTATTCTCTTCTTTGATACGAATAAAGCAATTCATGCGGCCAATCTGAAACCACTATGATTGTAATTTACTCTTACTTATATGGTGCTTGCGAACAATGCCCTCATATCTTCACTAACTTTGCCGCCTAAATTGTGGTGCTCATTCTAAAGCGAGATATTCAATATGCATGAACTAAGGTCTTGATATTTAAAGGTTGATAAATTTTCAATCTGTTCCCGTGAGAATAATATGCACTCGGCAGAGGTTTCATAATTGCAACGCCTCGAAAGATTAGCGAGAAGTTTGCAGATCTATCTTCTCTTGATTGCGCATTAATTCACCCATTAAACTCAAGGGATTGATATTATTTGCTCTTTTTGAAACCCTTGTCTGTAGGTCAATGAATATTTTGTGCCCTGATCATCACCGATTAATCGCAAGAGAATTGATTCCAATTCCATCACATCAAAAGGAGTGATGGAATGAATCCGGATAAAAAAAACGTTGAATTTTTTTCTGAAAAAATGACCGAATTAAATAAGGGATGATTGCTCGTGGTGTCTGATAAATATTATGTGAATCAGCGCGCTTTGATGCAAACATTATCTTTTGTTCTGTGAGTAACATCGACCTCCTTTCACTGATGATTGTGTTTGGTTTTTGACGTAAAAAAATCATTTTAAGTGAGAACGAATGTAAATTTGAATGAATGACGGCAAGAGGTAATATTTAATTCCTGCTTGGCTATTTAGTATTTTCTCTTGCAGTTCCAGCTTCGTAGACGGAGACTTCCCAAAGATCTACAAAGAAAACATAATGGAAAAAGCGGTAGTCAGTAGCAAAGAATTTTGTTAAAAAAAGAACAACAATCTAAAAAAATTTCATGCTTTACAGTATTGTTCATATTAGTATGGATACAGCTTATTAAAATTTTTATTCTCATGGTCATTCACGTAGACAACGTTAGTGATGTCTATTATTGCGACGAATATTTTGGTACTGTGTAGCAGCGCAAGGTTAATATGATGTATTTGTTGTCATCGGCATTAAATATTGTAATAGTTAAAAATATGATATAACATCAACAGGCCAGTGAATGATCTGTATTAACTTGATAATTTTAAGGTGTAGTGGATCTATAAGTGAAGAAATACCTTTCTATTTTTTTTTTTGGCATTTCAAAGTATATGCTAATGAGTATATGCTAAAATGGAAAATTTTCACTCCATCACGCTTGGATCTTTGGATTTATTTTCACCAGATATTCGCCACATTCGTTCTTCTGGTAATACGGTGATTTCCTATTATTTTTATTGCCTAAATTGAAATATTATTATTCCTGGAGTACGCATTTCACGCTTTTACATTTTTAAATGACGATATTTATTTTTCCGGTCAAATGAAAAGTGAAAATTTTCAAGCACGCGAAAACGCGATGGCTAAGTATGAATGCTGAGAAAAGCCCGTGTGACGTCATTCTGGTTCCCGCTGTCGCAGTGTGAGGTGACCTTGGGGCAAGGATATGTGTGCCGTTGACTTTCCGACCATAGGCAATTTTAATACGTGATTATTAAGAGATGATTCCCTGAGCTCTGTGCCTCATACATGCATTGGAAACCTCAGACGATGTAAAACTCCTATCTACTCGTATAGATACTAGGTCCCTGTGACGTCACGTGGAGTGGCATCGCATGGGCGCCAACCTGGCCTTTTTCAAATGCGGTTAAAATTGACCATTGCCATTCGTCTAAACTGGGATTTTAAAAACCAAATTGTTTGTATAATTATGAATAGAGATACGTGAGAATCGCACTTTCATTTTTATTTTGTCACAATTTTAATAACAGTTTATCGCATTTTTTGTTTTCATAGTGTGGTAGATGACGATAAAATGTAGTGAAACACATTTATATGGCAAAATACAGAATATTTTAAATAATTATGTTGTAGGACAATAACAAATTAAGGAATAAGACATATAGTGGCGGAGGTGTAGCTTGCCCGCACCCACTTGTAGTTCGCGTCCTCGTAGAGTCCCAGCCAACTATCAGCTGGCCAGTCGCTCACATGCTTTAAGCGGTGAGTGTCGGCGGAGCATTTAAACTGCGCTCGGCACAAAATGCACGAATTTTGCCGTCGAAAAGGCAAATTTGCGTAAAAATATCATAAAAGTCCAGTAATCGCATCTATGTCGCATTTATTTGCGCACATCGCATCTATATCGCATTTGCGATTTTTACGCATCTCTAATTATGAATACACTAATGGGGGGTAACGAATCGCAATCAATGCATTTCGTCGTCTTTGATGAAGGAAACTACCCTATTGGAGCATATATGCACGCACACCTTTGGAAACGATAGTGCATAGGAAAACGCGGGAGAGCCAGGTATCGTTGCTAGGCGGCTCTGCACTCAAGAAATGCACTCACGGGGACACGTTGAAATATCTCATCCTTTAAAAGGGGTACCGTTCCTCGAGGGCTCATCACTCAGTGTCCAAACCCTGCAATATTTGCGTCGTCATCGGAATTCAAATCCAAACTGTCACTTTTGCCTTAGCCACAAAAATGTCTAATTTTGAAAACAAAATAAAATTTCAGTAATATAATGACATGTTGAATTTCGATTGGAAAAAACACATTGAGATATTATTTGGCGATCACCTAAATACACTGATAGCTTATCCGAATCAAGTCGTAGAGTACCGATTCCTTATAGAGATAAATGTCATGGTTGCTAGCTTGACAATTTTATCCGAAAAGATTTCAGAAAGCGTAATAAACGTGTTCAATCATTAAGTAGTTGAAGTAGGGAAGGACCGATGAGTGTTCATTTCAAATCTTAATCGTACTGGACGAAGCAGGGGACACGCCGCCGAAGATGCCAAATAGCATGGCAAGACTTCAAAATTGTGAGTTTAAAGGGAGTGAAAGTGGAAATATTTTTGGAGATTCTGGAGTAGAGGAGGGTGGGGGAAATGTGACGTAGGCATGAGGGAGGGAGGGACTTGGCAGAAAAAAAGCGAGACTGGGCATAAAAATAACTAAAGCGTCCACGAGGCTTAAGCATCCAGAACTAATGAATCATGTGCGATTACGATTTCGCGCGAACTGTTTTTTTTTTCATGTGTTTACAATTTTTTTCTCTCTACGATGGCAGGAACTTGGCGATTTTAACTGTCTTGCTACCTAAAATGCGGGCTCGAATATTTTATTTCCAGTATTATTGAAATAACAGTAGCATCCTTTTGCGTATGATACCTACTTAATTGAGGATGGGTTAAAATAAGACTTTTGCTTGCTCCACATGAAGTGTTGGCACCTTGCAAGTGAAAGTTATATAAATCACGCAGATCATATTTTTTGTACCGAGTGCCATCGTGTGTTCTTAATAAGTTTAAGCCTCAAAGTTACCCTATTGAATAATAAATATCATGGTAGATTCCACTCTGTTTATTCGAAACCGGACGGGTACCATTTTACAGTTTGCTGACACTGAAACACATTTATTTATAGTACCTACGCATGGTAATATTTCCCGTAAACAGTTGCTTGCTATGTTTTTGAATCACGCGCGTAGCATGCTGACTTTCTTACGGTCAAACCATCCATAAAACCATAAATATGGTTAATCTGAAACTCTTTATACTAGTGAAGTAATAAAAACACTTTCATATCGTTAAATACGGCATAAAGATAATTTATTGCCCATATGATTACTTTTCGGCTCTGCTGAAAGAGAAATAAGATTATTTGTTAGTTCCATGCCCCAATCTCATTTTTCATTTCCGTTGCTTCCTTGGAATAGAGAATTATTTAGCATGGTGAGCAGCTTCTCTCATTTTATGTTTCGTTGAACGGTATTACGGAGGTAGATCCTAATTTATTCAACCTTCATCCGGCCTATTCTTATCAAAGTAATGAGTTATATAAAACTTTTTCTCAAAAATGTAATGAGAGCCTTGAATAGTCTGAGTTAAGTATGTTCTCGATGCGATATGCGAGATAATTCCGCTTGCAGGCCTATTCTTCACCTTGATTCTTACCGTGCATATTTTTCAATGCAGCCGTGAGGGAGAAGTCTCAGGGAGTGCATGAAGAGGCAAAGACCATATCTGTTGTTTACAGTTCGAGTCCAGCGGACTTCCTTATAGGGCTTACTACCTTCAAGGTAGCTCTTTTCAAGCCGCTAGTCAACCTGGACAATAAATTCAATTGTCCTCTTAAGAAACCAGAAGTACGGTAAATGAGTTCTTGAATAATTTATCGATACTTAGTAGCCTGAATAACCTCCCCGATATACTCCAACTGATTCACCCGAAAGGTACCTAAATCTTTCCAAATCAACCCCTAGATTTTTTTCCAGCTGTGGCTTTGAGGTCAGCTACTATAAACTTGATCATATGCTTTTTATGACCACCAGGAAACTAAGATCATTTCTTAGAAAAAAGATTCTCCCAGTATTCATGAGTGGTTAAAAACTATTATTTAGATTATTTTGAAATGATTCGTGTCAAATTTTCACAATTTTTTTCACTCAGACGTATGGCATGTATTTCTACACTCATGGAACTGTGAGCTTTTTTGAGAAATTGATTTGATCCTAGTAACTGTGTTTTAAACCATGCTTAGTGTCCGGCCTTCAAGAAACCCCTTGAAATCATATGTCCACTCGGACTTGATGGGTAGCGTCTGATCATATCTGTAATGGCTTTCTCGCGTCAACTTCGTTATATTCTTGGCACTCTGTGTATTTACGAGCAACGCATAAGCGGGGAGACACTGCGGGAAGTTAAACGAGATAAAAGTACCAAGGAAACAAACATGAGATGGTACATTTTCATATCGTATCTACTTGCTAACCTTAAAAGTGGTTACCTAAATGAGTTAGCTGGGGGCCGAGGCGATAATGGGTCTAAAAAATTCTGTCGTGATTCGTAGGGTTAATTTTGGAAAGTTTTCCCTAAAGTTCTGAACGTAAACTCCTGAAACGAGTGGGATGTTTGCTGACGGAAACCGGGCGCGAAATGAAACAGCTTCTTTACAAAGTCCTACAATTTTTAAGCCTTTCTGGGCAGCTATTGCGATTTATTACGTTATTATTGGTAGTAGCATTCACGCGTTCCCTTCGTTAAGCACTTGGCACGCGAGTGTATCTACCAGCAATTGATACGTGCACCCACTCAGCGGGGAAGTAAACGTGAGTATTTGATGTACCGACCCTGAAAAAGTAAACGTGATGGAATATTTTCACGGCAAGATTTTCAGCTCTATAAGCGGTCACCTAATTCAGTCACAAACTAATTGAGGTGAAAATAGAAATAGGATAAACAGTGTGCCGTAATTTGTAGTGCTATATTTGGTAAGCTTCCTCACACAAAGTACTGGAGTGGGAAAGGGGATAGCTTTACAAATTCGTACGCATTCAGAAACCTTCTTGGTCAGGTAGTGAGATTAATTACGGCCAGTTGACCACCGAGAGTGGCTATACCTAAATGGGAACGCATGCAAAGGTGAATTAGTTGGCGAGGAAAGAGGCAGACAGAGGGATGGTCCCACTTAAGAACCAACCGTCGGCTAGAGGGCGGATAGTGGCGGTGACTGTGTGGAGGTCAGATCGTGTTTCCAGATTGCGCTCCTCGCGATAGCTTGCACCTTTAAATTAGAAGAACACGTTGTGCGGGAGTGGTAAGGAAAAGTAAAATAGGGAAAGTGAGCTCGTGGATGGCTGAATGGTCATCTCATTGCGTGGGAATTTTATTCTGTGCCGGATTGAACAATGGGACTCGAGTAGCATGAAAAGAAGGAATAATGTCACCTCTTATTATTCATATCTTGTATGATGTTAGGCACGATATGATGGAAGTTCTTAATATTATTAAAATAAGACATTGCAATATTTCCACTGAGTTTTATTATTACACAACGCGTTTCGTCGACACTTGATAATTTTTTTGTAACGACGAAACGCGTTGTGTAATAATAAAAATCAGTGGAAATATTGCAATGTATTATTTAAAAAATCTTATTATTCACCTTCAATAAGACCTGTAGGAGTTCACATTATTGTAACGAATTTCTAAGTTAGCAACGAAAATAGCTAGGTGTACGCGTCGGGGTTGATTTATTTGATTACAGTTCTAAAACTATGTCTCGCTTTTTGTCTCGATTTATTCTATGATCGCAAACAAAGACTCTCTCAGTGGCCAAAGTGGAAACCAAAAAGCAATGACGGTGACCCAATATATATTTTTCTTTCCTTTTTTTGTGAGCAACTGTAATCACAACCGTGTCAATACAAATCCTGCACATGGATGGCTGAATGGTTATCTCATTGCGTGGGACTTTTATTCTTTGCCGGATTGAACAATTGGACTTGAGGAGCATGGAGGGGAGGATTGAGGTCACCTCTAATAATTCATCTCAAGAGCTAGAGGAATTCGCATTAATTGGAAGCATATGACGAATTTCAAATCTGGCAACGAAAGTAGTTGGGTGTACTCGTCGAGGTCGATAGCATTGATAACAGTTCAAAAACCATGTTATTATTTCGCCATTCGCGATATTTGGTGCATTTCAATTAAGGGGGTGAGAAGCCGAGGGGTACAAGTGATTTTTTGTTCTAAACACAGTTAAAACAGAAATTACGTATAGGAAACGTATAAGATATAATGCATATTTAGTAGTGCCTTTGATCTTCCATTCGATAACGGCACAGCACATAGAATAACTCGTATCCCTTGACCACCTGGTTTTTGTATATTAATTAGGGATGGTCGGATCGGATACCTCGGATAAAATATCCGCGGATATTGCCCTTTATCGGATACATCGGATTTAAAGTCACGGAAGACATCGGATCTTGATCCGAATATTTGAATAACAGCTTCAGTGAATGCAACACTCCATAAGGGTGGAAAATGTTTCGATTCTGTCTTCGAATGCGCCGTCGCATGCGATTCTTGTCCTACTCATGAACTGTTTTATTTGAAAGCTCTCCCAGAGGTTACTTAGGAAAATTTCAGCCGTGGAAAATAAAAAAAGGCAAAATACGACTGGCATATAGTGTGACTCTTCCCAAGAGATGGAACGATCATCGAGGGAATCTCAGCGTCAGGAATTTGAAAATGCATTTGGATCCGAAAATATCCGATCCGAAAGATCCGGCTCCGAAAATCAAGGATCCGATCCGAACACGGATCCGAGAAAAATCCTGGATCCATCCATCCTCTATATTATTTTTACTGAATAGATACCTTTTTCTCAACTTATACGCAACCATCATCATCATCATCATCACTGGTCAACAAACCTAGGATTGGTTTGACGCAGCTCTCCACTCAGTTCTCCTATCAGCTAATCTTTTCACACCTACGTATTTCTTCTCTTTCATATCTCTCATTACTTGTTCCATATATTTTGTTCGAGGTCTTCCTTTTCCTTTCTTGCCTTCCACTTGTCCTGCGACGATTGTCTTCATCAGGCCATCATGTCTCATGATGTGGCCTATAAGGTTGTTCCATCTTCTTATTAAGGTTTTCATGAGGCTTCTCTTCTCTCCTACCCTTCTTAGGACTTCCTCGTTACTAACTCGGTCGATCCATTTGATTTTCATCATTCTTCTGTAGCACCACATTTCAAAGGCCTCTATCCTTGCTTTCTCCGCTGCGGTCATTGTCCATGCCTCACTTCCGTATAGGAGAATACTCCAGATGTAGGTTCTTATAAATTGTTTCTTTACATCCATATTTAAGTTTCCCGCTGTAAGCAGGTCTCTCTTTTGGTGGAATGCTCTCTTCGCCTGGGCTATTCTGCTGATAATTTCTTTCTTGCTTCTCCCGTCACTAGTTAACTTGCTTCCCAAATAACAGAATTCATCCACTTCTATCAGTTTTTGCCTCCCTATTTTAATGTTGGTCTTGACTTCTTCTCTTCTGCTGCATACTAAGATCTTGGTTTTCTTTGTGCTTATTTTCAGTTGATATCTACTCATTACCCTAACCATATTAACCAGAATATTTTTCAAATCCTTCTCTGTTTCTGCTATAACGGCTATGTCATCGGCAAATCTTAGCATGCTTATTTTTTCTCCATGGATATTCACTCCCAATTCTTTTTCTTTGATTTCATTAATGGCTTTTTCAATGTAAACGTTGAAAATTACGGGTGACAATGTACAGCCTTGTCGCACTCCTTTCTTAATTCTTGCTTCTTCACAGCTGGGCCCTGATTTTATCACGGCTACTTGGTTTTTGTATAAACTGTGGATGATTCTTCTGTCATTATAAAGAACCCCAATTTCCTTTAGGATTCCAAGCATTGTGCTCCAATCCACGTTGTCAAATGCTTTCTCTAAGTTCACTAACGCAACGAATGTTGGCTTGTTCTTTTCCATTCTCTTCTCTATGAGCAGTCTTAGGGCCAATATTGCTTCCCTTGTGCCTTTGTTTTTTCTGAATCCAAATTGGTCCTCATCCAAGTACTCTTCTGCTTTTCGTTCTATTCTTCTATAGATGATCCTTGTCAGTATCTTTGACGCATGTGTAGCAAGGCTTATGGTCCTAAAATCTTCGCACTTCTCCGCTCTTTTCTTCTTAGGAATAGGGATTATAATGTTCCTCTCGAAATCCTTTGGTATCTCACCTGTCGTATACATTTCACTAATGATTTTGTATAGCTGGTTCAATGTCTTCTCTCCTGAATTTTTAATTAGTTATGCAGGAATGTCATCAATGCCAGACGCTTTATTTATCCTGAGGTCTCTTAGAGCCGCATCAAATTCCGATCTTAAAATTGGGGCTCCCATGTCATCGGCATCCACTTCCCTCTCGTTTTCGATAGCATATATTTCGATATACGCAACCAAACTCTACAAATGAGGTGTCAAAAATGCACAGAATTTATCAGAGAACATGCGATGGCATGTCTTACTTCCTAAATATTGCTATTGTTTCCTAAAATTGATTTTTAAATAATTAAAAAAAAACAAAAAAAAACAAAAACCTGTAAATATTCCTGACGTTAACGGCGCGCAAACTGATACATTTGTTAATTTGCAACAATATCTCGCATTCTTTAAATAACTTTTATCAAAATGCGGCTGATTCCACATTCAAGTCTCCTGTTGATACGTAAGTATGAGTCATCATGTGCGTTTAACAGAGGATAGCGTAATTACTTCCAATGTTGTGTTTAAAGAGGTCCTCTGTCAGCAATCTATACATGAATATTCCAATAAAATTTGTACATAAGACCCTGCATTTTTTTCTACATTTTAAAATTAGAAACGCGTCTATCCCTCTATGGACCTGCATTGAAAAGAGCGGGGGAAGCCCGCTGGGAGCGGGCGCAGCACGCTCGTTCCTAATATTAATTTTATGAACTTCCATACCAAACTCTGTTTAGATAAAAAATCACTTGGCTTCTCAACCTCTCAATTACGTATGTACATGTGTATAGGGGTGCTGATAGAGTCGAGGAGGTCAGCAAAGTGGCCGAGGCGGCATTCCCTCCAAGGGCACTGCAAGAGCGCCCCCCGCTTGATGAAATCACCCGTCCTTCTTCCCCTCCCCTCCCCCAGCCATCACACTCCATTCGATCTCACTTAAAACCGCGGCCCCCCTCCCCCTCCCTCGGCGTGCCTTTCTCCCGCCTGCATGCATGCAACTGCCGCGGCCTCTGCCACGACGCCTCTCTCTCTCTCCCACATACACAACCTCAAGAGCCATTACCCGCCGCCGCCCCCCCTTCCCTCTCCCGGCCCATTACACAATCCTCTCTCGCCTCCCACCCCTCATCACACAACTCTCTTCAGGGCGAGCTGCCTTCGAGTCGCCCACGCCAAAGCGGCTCGGAGGCCGGGAGACCACGATCATGGACGTATAGTGGAGTACGAGCGATCACCTGCGCGTTTCGTCAAAAACTGCTACGGACGTACAGACAGTGTTACCCAGATGTTAAGCGAATTAGGCAGGGAGCCGTTGGAGACTCGGAGGCTGCGCGCTAGGCTTAGATTGCTTGAACAATTGAGAGTGTATATCTTTAAGAGCGACACAGAGAACATAATATTAGAGCCATGCTATATTTCCAGGTCCGATAGAAGCGATAAATTAAGGGAGTTGTTTTTCCGAACGGATAGATTTGGGAATTCGTTTTTCCCCCGAACCATAAAGGACTTTAATAAACGCTAGTCCCAACCTCGTTAGATCACTTCATTTTTTTTAGCGGTAAATGGCTGGTGTCCTAACACCACCTGCCACACGCCTTTTAGGCGGCTTGCGGGGTATTATGTAGGTGTAGATAGATGTAGACCTGACCCACGAATATCATAATCAATGGGAATATATACTGTGAAATCTCTCATTTATTCCCCTCCATTAATTTTCCGATTATCGTACTCCTGTTCCCTATTTATTTTTTCTGTGGTTCTCGTTTAAATGACAGTCAATGAAATGATAATTTTGTAATTTGTAATCAACGTAGAACCGTGAAATAGAATGCGATTATTTAAAATGGAGAACACAGCTATCGCTACTCGAATAAAATCATTATAATCCTTCCAATGCCTCATTTTTCACGAAATATGAATTATTTATGCATAAAATGTACGTTTCAACATTTTTAAGCTTTAAAAATAATTATATTGTTCCTTTAAATAGTGCTAAAATTATGATAATCCGATGACGAGATACACTCGTCATTGCGCGGTTTGGCGCCGAAAGTTCATGACGAGCTAGACTCGTTATTACAGCGCAAGGGGTTAAGGGCAGTAACGGCCTTTGAATATATGTGTGTGGGTGAGAGGCGTCCGTAAGCCAGTGGTGGCTCAAAGAAAACTTGATTTTTACGCTTAATATAACCCCGTAAGTGTTACAGTGTTTAGGAATTTAATCCAGCACAATAAAATCCTTTTATAAAAAAACTCCCAATTTCTGAGAGATCTGTGAGAAAACCCACTGCTATGGTGTCCATAAAAGAGTAAAATTGTGCCTAAAAATGGTGTAAGAAGAAGTGTAAAAAGAGCCTGTGAGGCAGAGTACATAAACTAAAGGTTCTATTGTTATGCAAATGCATATCCTTCTGCCGGGGAATTGAATACTGTCTTCAAGTCAGAGGTGTCCGTGAGGAGGGGTTTCACTGTACAATGAACGAGAAGAGAGAGAGCTAGACACGTATACTGGACATTTCATAGGAGTGAGAGTCTTCAAAAAAATGCTGGATATCTTGAAGTGGGAGTAATTACAGAGGCAAAGGTGTGTCAATAGGCTATGCGGTATTTATATAAGGCCTGCACAAAACACTGCGCGTGGGAAGAATTGGTGGAGAGAATGGAAATAGCAAACTTCATGGGAAAAACTGCCACAAAATTAGACTACGGCAGCATAAAATAAGTACAAATAATTTTTCATTTATTAATACGGATATTTGGTATTAGAACTCATAGCCAATGAAACATCCTTATCCCAAAAGAGCAACTTGATTTAAGAAGGATCTCAAAAGACATAATGTTGTCGCAAATAGAAAGTTAGGATAACCTCTTATTATAGTGATAGATTTCCTTTGTTGTGAGACTTGGGCTTTTCTTTTTAATTTCGATTGTGATTTTCCTTTTAATGATAATTATTTTTTTGATTTCCGCTCCCCGCTGGGTGCTTTTTCTATTTGTTTCTTTTTGTTTGTCTAATGATGTAATCATAGAACAGGTTTTACAATTAAGCTGCTAATTACTTTCTACCTTGATATTGGCTTATTTGAAATGTTTCGTTTAGTAAGTGAATAATAGAATAAATGACTCCGAATGAACCCGTTCCGTTGAATCTTGATTTTTGTTGCTATCTACTCGATGTTTTCCTCGGTTCTCAAAAATATCCATAGCGCGGTGATAGGTGGAGAAACATTTTGAGGTGGGGGTTCAAACCCGCTGCCTTATCCGCCAATAGATACACTCTAAATTAATCATACCATTTATACATTAGTGGGGTGAGGAGTGTATGATATTAGCCCTCTGGATCCCGCGTTAATTGGAGTTTAGGTAGACTCGCGTGGCTGAGTGGAAATCATAACCTTTTCTGCTCTAAATGTTATATTTGGTGACTAGTCGGTAGTATGAAGCTATAAAAACGTTTTGGAAACACGCTCATTGAAAATAAACAGTATGTTGAACACATGAGATAAACATCGGCTTGTGATCTGAACTTAGAAAAAAAATTCATTTAGTTATGTTAAAATTTGGCATGTGCACCCATGCAATGCTAAATTTCACTTTGCCTAAGATGCTTTAAATGCTTTAGAATGCACTTATTTTTGCTGCGTTGCTAACGATTTTGTTGATATATTCTTTTTGGCTTCTAATACAATTTCTACACCCCAAATAGTTGGATGCAATGTCACCTGCGTTTTTCTTCTTCAATTATTTTTCTGAAAGGATGCTCTCTTTTAATGCGTTTATGGAGGACGATTAAATGGTACTTATCGGTGTCTCCATCTGGGTAATTGATCAACGCTATTTCTCACTTATCAGCTGACCACAATAAACATCCAGTAGTGATTATGCTAATATGGGAATCGAGGTTCATAAAATGTATTGAGAAAAATCTTAAATCACTTTTTGATCATGGTTAAACCCACTTAAATATACACCATTTCCATCTATGTTTGAATAAAAACTGGAATAATCTCAGCATCGCGATAAAAATTGAGAAATATTTTCCATTACCGTGATGACCAGCCAAATATCATTTCAAACTTCATAAGCATTTAAAATTAATTCAGTCCACTTGAGTACAAATTGAGAGCCTGCCATTGTAAAGGAAGTGTATAGCTTTATTTCATCGGAGATTTCATTATCGTAACTTTTATGTATTGAGAACAAAATAGAGAGAGGGAATGTTTAGCATGGTAATTGAATATCTCGTGGTGCAATTCAACGCTCCTATTGACGCATTGGGAGAATTTCATTTGCACCCCTCTCGGTCTTATAAGGCATAGTTTTCCGCTTGGACGTCCGGCAAACAGAGTTACGATGATCAACAGGCATAAAGACTAACTAAAGTCACATATTCCTTTTCATTTCGAAATCGTGACTATTCCTATGCACATCGACAAGGTCGACGTAGCTCTAAAACTGTGTGCCGACTTGAGATTGCGTGATAGGGGACTGTTGGCAGGAATTAGTGGAAGGTGAGGGGAGTGTGGGTGTAGACGGTGAAGAAGCGAAGGATAATCCGACGAATACCGCAGTGGACGAGGAAGAAACGTCAGCAGAGCGTCTCCGACTCTTAGAAAATTAGGAACGTAGTACATTGTTCTCCATTCTCTGGCGCAATGTGTATGGTGGCCTAAATATAGTGAGAGCACATGTGACATTTGAAGTATTAGCATCGATAGTCAATTTTAATTCATCGTTCAATTGATTATATTTAGCTGAATCAATTAAGGATTTACGCGTACCTAAAGACTGAATCAAAGGATGCGTGGCATGGCATTACTATATGGCTTCTATGGCTCAAACTTAATTATCAAATATTTCACGCTGTCCATTAAGCAGTATGCAATACTTCGTTGTACCCAGTCTTTCACTGATTATTAGAAGATTCAGGAAAACAATAGATTGTCATTTAATAGTATCAAACATAGTTTCACGGTTTCATATGCCTTAATAATCTATAAATTTATCTCCAAAATCTCGTCAAAAAATCATTTTAACTTGTGACATGTTTTTGCTAACAAAATTAGGAATTTACTGGAATTAGAATGTTCCTGAGTTCTTGTCAATTTATGTGGAAATGAAAGAAGAATAAGACACATTACTGGAATTGTGTACTCAAAATAATAGTACTATTGATGAGCGGAAAAAATAGCTTGCTGAACGAAAAATGAAACCTAGTGATACATCGCAGTTTTTTAAAGTACCTAATACCGACTCTGGTTACAGCTGTCCTACACTCACTATCAAGTTCATAGAACAGCTCAAAAATTAAATCATAGATTAGGAGAAGGCTGGGTCGGCATCGTTTAAATTTGTTAGACGGCTTAAGTCGGTTAGTTCCACTTCATTGACGCGTAGTTTCTCATATCTACAACTGCCAAGATCACGTATTGCTTAAGAAGTCTTCCTTTTTTAGGCTGACATAATTTAGGAAACAATATTTTATGCAGTATTAACGTATTCCTATAGTATTAGATATATAAATAGTTTATATAAATGAACATTTACGTGCTGGTATACATTACATAGCCTCAAGGCCGTTTTATACGGGGCACGTACTTGCACAATCTGACGTGTGTGCGAAGGCGCAGTCAAAACTGCGTCGTGTAAAGCGGTGAATTGCTAGAACACATGCGAGAATGCGTGGACGTGAGATGGCAAAATAGCCCCTGTTTTAATTTCGTTCATGCATTCGCGCAATTCCACGCCATTTTAGAAAGTAATGCAGTTCTAACCTGCGTAATTGAGTGCCCCGTGTAAAACGGCCTTCACAGCTCCTCGACGAACTTCGCCGTATGTCATTGTCCCTTTGGAGTTTTGTCGGGTCATCTGTAAATATTGTTTGCGGTCACCACCTGTCGCGTGTCCTCCCCCTCTCGACGGGTAACCAGCCGTGTCCAATCCTCGGAGCGTGTTGAGCCTCGTAGTGTTTTTCTCCGCAAGATTTCGTTTTTCGGATCAATCCTACGTCATTCTCTCCTCGGCGTCCCTATCCTCTATTCCCGTCAACTTCTCCCCTCATTATCATCATTTTTAATCTCTCCATTATGTTTTTTCTTCCGATTATTCTTCCCTTGGTTCCTTGAGCTCGTTCTAGAAAAAAATAATTGCCCTCGATTAGAAAAATTGGGAGTTATAGTGAGATGAGTTACACTGTGAGGAAACACATTTAGTTTATCACTTGTGTACAGAGGGCTCACCATAAGTTCAGATATGTGTCCATTGATATAACTAAACCGATTTAATTCTGCCTCAAGATTTGAAGAAATTTTCCGCGGAGATATTTTTGCGTCAAAATGTGTTTTGTTCCAGGATTAAAAGGTTGAAGATACGTGCGAGGTTCATTAAGAACATTACCCACTCATAAGCCCACAGGGATGATGCAGTCTATCCAAGGATGCGCGTCTACTTAGTATTTCGGATGACCATGTATTAAATTTTCTGGTATATGAAAAAAAATACGTTTTGCTGGTAATTTACTTCTTCATTTTATGGTAGCTTAGCGAAAAATATGCTCTTTGCCGTGCACAGTTCGCAATTTTTGAAAGTAATGGAATGCTCAGTGAACTTTCAGTGGTCAAATTCTATTTAGATATTTTTCTCTGTAGAGACATTTCATAACTTGGCGATAGTGTTCACGCTAATGAAAATTTTTAGAAATAGTTGAGACTTGCAGCAGTTTTCTTTGGGGAAATTTTCATCCTAGATTTACCTTTATGACATACTGTTTAATGTTAGCTTAGCATGAAAAAGTGAGCTTTATATTACTAGATTTGGAGAGTTTTAAATTGAAAAAATTAATTTTTGGATTTTTATTTTATTTATTTACTTATTTATATCACACCAAAAACAGCACTAAGGCCTTTACATTGGGTTTACAAACAAAATAAATTATGTAAATATAATTAATAAACATGTATAAAAATAATATCATAAATAACAACCATTTTCAACATATACAATACATACAAAGGGTCGGTGTCAAAATTGTTGTATAGATTGTATTAAATATTGGATTGGATTGTATCTTGGATTGTTGTATAGACTGCACAAGTTTCCGAACTAACACAGGACTAAAATTTTGAAAAACCCCAAGTATTCAATTCGAGTCGCACATAGCGTTCAATAGTCGTTAATTTGAATTTACATGTTACGCATGGATAGTAGACAGTTTCAAGGATCCCATTACTTTTTGAGCACGCGAAATTGCTGCACAAGACGATGCTTACAATTTTGTCGCTAAGTTCTGAAACTTCTACCTATCACTCCTCTTAAGAGTGAGGTTATTTAATTTGACCCAGATCTTCACGTTTTGCGCATTTGTTGGGTGGAAATTTTTTATTGCATTCATGCCTTTCATTCATAAATAATACTGTGATTTCACGAGGAATGTTTCTGTCGATCCACTCTATATGCATCATATTTATCTTTCACTTGTTTGAGGGAGGATAGCGAGTGACGTATTCCCTTTTGATAGATATTCCTGTTTCGTAAACCATTGTCACTTTTCCCTTACGCATGTCAGAACGATAGGAAAAAAAAGTATTCATAGATCTATGACGCAAGTTTAGTGCTCCTGTAAGTGCTCAACTTGATGCGAAAGGGAACAAATCGCTTAACATTGGGAAAACAGAAAGGAAAAAAATCACCTCTCATTTGGAATGAAATCACTTTCACCAAAGTGGCGCGATTTCAGATTTTCTGACGCCTAAAATTGCCCGCTTTAAGTGAGCACTCCTGTCTCTCTGTATGTGGTTAACGTTAACTGCGCAGGAACAAATAAATTGTTTACCTGAAATTACGTCTGCAGCCGCTCCACTCTCGCCCTCCGCTAACCGCCTTGTTTTCATGTCCCAATTTAACCCGCGCCGTCAACAATGCGGTTTATTCTAATCAGATGTTGTCGTCTTTTTCACGACGAATTAAAAAAAACCGCCTCCCCGTCCGTATCTCCTCCGTCCCTCGGCGGGAGCAGTGGCTGGGTCTTCGGCCATCCATCTCGCGTTCCGGTCCGGTGGACCGCCACAGCAGGGACCACTCTCTTGTCGCGTTTCGGGGAGTTGGAGTGGCGGACTGGATGACGACCTCATTTATATCGCGGAATATCACCAAACCACCGTTCCAGATCTTAAACCTTTAATTGCACGTATGATGAAGAATTCACGGAAGATGCCGTGGAGCCAGTTGGTAGGTGGATGCTGTGGGAGGCTGCCATTAAATAAAAATATGTCGGAAGGAGTGAATCTCTTTTCCTTCTTTTTTTAAAGAACAACCCACTCGTCCCCGTACCCTAATTTACCTGCCACCCACTCACACTCAGAGGGACAGAGAAGAACTATTTCGATGGAGTGAGATACGAAATGTGTGTTAGGGCCTTTAAAACTTGGATAATGAAGGAGGGAAGGGAATCGGGAAATATTTTACGTTCGATATCCCCTGTTGTTTATGTGCCGGCACAGCCTGATGCTGTGGTTTTCAGTAATTAATTCTCGTGAATGCGAAAGAGCTTCAACTCCCAAACTGATATTGCTTTCATTAAGATTCTGGGAATCAACGAGCGCAGTTGATTAATCGCGTGCGTGGTTGTTGTCTGCGAAGACGTGGCATTTGCCCGCAGTCGGTTTATTGAGTATCAAGAGTGTTCGTTGTTCATTGGCAGGTGCCGTGGGATATGATGGCTAGTGACTCAGGGGTTAACTTAATTGTTTTCCTCCGTACATTTAAATGCATTATCAGTGTCGTTAAATGCGTATTTGATTAAGGTTAATTACCTCATCTATAAATATTTTCTCTTTAATGTTATCCGATATTTAGGTGATCAAATTAGGATATTAGGTGTTTACCTAAAAAACCATCAGTTCGTGAAAAAATTAATTTTTAGTTATACCTGTAAATAATCTGATACTTAATTCTACTCTATAGTTTCTATGAAATAGACCGAAATAGGTCCCAGGTTTTTTCTTTTCTATTACTTAGTAACTTTCAAGTATTATTATGGCAACATTAATCAAGCATAGTTAGATTGATTGAATCACTTTTATAATCATATTTCAGTGAATAAAATACCATATTATTCTTCATGTCATATATTATCAACAAATATGAAATCATTTCAGGGTTAACGTGGTGGAAATGGAGTGGAAATATGTGATATAATATAAACAACAAATGGTGATTTCCTCACTTTAATATATAACTTCACTACCGACCATGGCGTTGACACTCGACACCTTGAATATGACATAGAATGTCGAAACCATGGTCGATAGTGTAGCTGTATAATAAAGAATGGAAATTCCATTTCTTGTTTCTATTTTATCATGGATTATCAACGAGTGCTAGCGTGATGATTTCTGGGTTCTTTCCTTGTAAGGAGACATTATTTATTCAACAGGCAGTTAATTATTTCACTCTACGGAAGGAAACTATGCTCACAAATCGAAACGGATGTCATGAACAGTTGAAAACTAAATATCATGTTGAATCCTGCGTCAGGATCAGTTTTTTTGGGATATTTTTACTAGTTTTCATGGGCTTTAATTTATCGTGTAAAAGACTATGTATTTAGATTCCATTGTAACTGTTTCTGTATAATGAAAATGCAAAATCATGTATATAATTTCAGCATATCTATTGGTGAAATGGATCAGATTGCATAATCTATTCATTTGCACCAGGAGACCCGAAATGCCTGCAGCCAGTAAAAAACCTCGGCTGAATCCTGAGATCAAAATCAATATGTATTTACCCCGATAACCCCGAAAGCAGCAACTATAACCTTTTAAATTGATGGTATTTGTATCAATTCACACTTGAAAAAAATGCCATCCATTCTCTGAAGAGTACTAACATAACCAAGCGGGACTCGAACCCTCGATCTTCAACGTGGTAGGCGAGAACTTGATTCCGCCGTCGATGCTGGCGACGCAAAAGACAACGACAACCAACATAAGCCAACAGAATTTTGATTCTCGAAATTAAATATCTTTTGTATCGATGAATTGTGTTTTCCAACAATAGCCACTCTTTTTTATGCGAATCAATTAAGTGAAAGTGAGCATGAGTGTGTACACTTGCATGAGATGGGGGTGTTTAAAGATTCGTCGAGTAGAAAAGCGAGATTATGGGCCCGCAAGCGGTCGAGAGTTCTAGTTTGGCAGTGAAGACTGTGATCGGAGCTGGCTTTCACGGATTATTACGAGTGCTTCGGCTCGAACCGGGTCGTTAAACATTATATCACCACGCCAAGATGTAAAAATAAAGTGGAGTGAGTGAGGAGGAGTTGCGGGGGGGGGGGTATCGCCGTCCTCCCACTACACTGCACCCTTATTCCGTCCCCTCCCTCCCTTTCTTTCCCAACTCAACCTCCCCCTATCCTCCCACTCATTATCCTCCTCACCCCCTCCCTCCACACGCCGCCCCTATCCACCTGTTCACACACTTCACTCCCATCTACTTCTCGCATCAAATCTCTCCACCCCTCCTCCGTCTATTACATCCAACTCCGTTCCCTCCCCTCGACCCCTGCCTTCCCATTCCAGCGGAGAGGGAGGCCTCTTAATATCCTCCCCGCCCAGCTCTCCACTTAACTATCTGCCCACGCGCACCGACTTGGCAAGGGTTTTCCGAGGTTGTGAGAGCGCTCGTGCTCTGCGGTGGGGGTGGATCGAGGTGGAAAAGAGACTCGTGGAGGATCACGGGAAGGGTTTGGTTGGGCGGGAATGTCGTTGTCAATGTAATTTGCACCAAATCGCGCTTATTTTTATTAAATGTGTGTGGAAATTCCACAGAGGAAAAAATCGATTGCCGCGATCGGGATTGGAACCCGAATATCCCGATTACCGGGCGAGTTCTTTAGCCAGTTAAGCTACCGATTCGTGTTTCACATGTGTGGAGAATTTGTGGACAATAAGGGCAAGATGGTGTGGACTGATGAGTATAGTATTCGACAGCAGTCCAAGTCGTGCGCACTGCACCACAGCTGGAGAGCTAAGCCCGAACTTTGAACGCATATAGGTGTTCGCTTTTGACAAATTGAAGTGTACCGGGACTCGCCGCGGTGATATTTAATAAGTAAGCAACTGTGCGTCTAATAGGGTAGTTTCCTTCATCAAAGAAAACGAAAGGCATTGATTGCGCTTTGTTACCCACCATTAGTTTATTCATAATATACAAATTATTTGGTTTTAGAAATACCGGGTTAGACGAATGGCAAGGGTCAATTTTATCCTCATTTAAAAAAGGCCAGATTGGCGCCCATGCGATGCCACTCCACGTGACGTCACAGGGACCTAGTTTCTATACGAGTAGATAGGAGTTTTACATCGTCTGAGATTACCAATGCATGCATGAGGCACAGAGCTCAGGGAAACATCTCTTAATAATCACCTATTAAAATTGTCTATGGTAGGAAAGTTCCCTGCGTTTGATAAGGTATTAATAATCCTTATTTAAGCCAAGCGCTACCAACTACCATGGTTCTCTGCTACCTGCTAGCATCCTGTGTCGTATCAGCGCTCAGAGCCTCGCCCCAAGGTCACCTCACTTGCGGCAGCGGGAGCCAGAACGACGTCACACGGAGTTTTCCCGGCATTCATACTTACCCATTGCGTTTTCGCGCGCTTGAAGTTTTTCACTTTTCATTTAATCGCGAAAAATAGATATCGTCATTTAAAAATCTAAAAGCGTGAAATAGGTACTCCAGGAGTAATAATCTTTCGATTTAGGCAATAAAAAAATAATAGGAAACCACCCTATTACTAAATTACAGTACAGTCTCTGTCATCCGGCCTTGTGGTAATCAGACACGTCCAGTATTGCGTCGTACAGGGCTGGCGACCTCCATTCAGCCAATATAATTTTTTCAGTTGTAAATGAAAGATTTTTCCAGGCATTGCTAGTATTTGTTTCATTACCATGTACGTAGGTGTTTGTCTGTTAATAATTTGCTAGAAGTTTTGCTTTCGTGACCCGGGAAAAGAAATGTTCTTTGTATCTTGGGTTTATTCTGTCTTTATCGACCATAATCGTTATTATTAATTTGGTTATCGAATTTGACTCACTTTCTGAGCAGCAGGGAGAGTTGGCGTCACTATATGCATTAAATAGCAAAATTATACGTTGAAAAGCTTTTTGTGCCTTGCATTTGTTTCCTGTATGCTTCCAATAATTCGGTGTTTTCGATCATCCGGATATACCTGCTGCATATTGATCGGATTATCGAGATCACCCTGTGCAAACCTATTTATGGACAGATCAATTTCATCACCTTAGGAAGGAAAATAAAATAACGATATATCGTTGCATAAGTTCATCCATTTAGAATCATGGGAGAATGGAAAGATAACAGATCTCGCCGCACCACGCCCGTAAAAAAGATATAGGCTACGGAGCGACTCAATCCCGGTAGTTGTATCGACGCCACGAACGAACCGGGAACCGATTGTTTGGACATGGATTTTGATTGAAGTGATCATTTTGACCGCAGAACTTGAAAACGGAGTAAAATATAAAATAATAGATTCATTTTCAACGATATTTTTGTGCATTAATAATCAATAATACGGAAATACTGAATTGCGGCGATGGCGTCACAGGAAATGTAAGCACTATATCACCAATGTGGTAAACATGTTAATGGATAATTATCGTCTGTAATTAGAAGACATTTTCTAGAACAACTAGTGATGTAAGCTTGAGCTAGCTTCGATGTGTTCCTCATCGTAAGAAAGGAAAGGGACACCTCCAGGCATTATGTCGAGTGCAATTGAATTTTATTAGTTGGTGATAAGTTCTTTTTTTCTGGCGCTTAGATAATAATGATCTGGCAGAATAATCTAAAAGATAATGCCAAACGTGAAATGTTTACGTAAAAACATTTGGATGATTCTTTTTACAATTTCAGGGCTAGTAAACAAACAAAATATATTGCTTTCACAACATTTTTGTTTTAATTTTTAGCAGCGACTGAATTAAAATGCCATTCCACCTTTAATTGCTTATGATATCCAAAAAAAAAGTCATTCTAATTCGAATTCCAATAATTCCAGCTGTCATCAAATTTAATTGGAGAAGATTATTAAAAACAGCTTTGAAAATTACATACAGCATGTAAAATTAGCGAAAGATTAATGAATAAATGAGTTTTTTAAAGGGTAATTACATGAATAACTGTGTTCACTAATTAATTGAAAATAATAAAAATATGGAAGACGAAAAAATCATTTTAAATCACCCTAACTTTTATTCAAAGCGCTAAGAAGCTAATTGTTTGGAAGAATGCTATTTCGAGGACGATTTCAAAGTAGCAGTAATGTGCTACTGTACCAGGTTCCCCAAACAATGATGCCAACGTTACATTTCTTCAATGTAACGAGGACGGAGATTTGACCGGAAAACCACAGAATCATACCACCCTTACTCTAGATCCTTACTTCTTGTCACGAATTCATCCCTTATTCCTTCACTCCACCCTCTCTTGGTGTTCTCCTCACCCTTGCGTTGCCTTGCCTTTTGCGAGTAATAGGGCGTTCTTAGCTGTGTTAGCGCTCTTGTATTGAGTGTGCGCACGCTACCCTTGCGTGTTTAGCCAATAATGCGATCGGTGTCCGTGGTTAATCTTGCCACACGTGCTTCCCTCTGACGCACTCGATTCAAGCGGGTAATCATAGGAAAAATGGATCCATTACGCTGTCGCAGTTTTTTAAATTATGGATGTTCATTAGGAATATCACTCTAATTTTAGTGTTACTTAACCTTGTTAATAGTGTATCATTGAGTTAAGTATGTACATCATCCTTTAAATCTATATTTGAATGCTTTTTATGTTTTGTCACTATGGGAGCTACATTACCGGCAACTTCAGAATTCCACTCCGCTGTCTAAGAAATAATCATGGATTGATTGTTTATAGTCTAATAAAGTGACGAATTTTTAGCCTTCATATGACTTGCATATGCATAAAATGCATAAATACGATTTTTTTGTGTATGCTAGACTGAAAAATATCTACACTTACTATTAACTCATTTCTGCTGACAGTGATCGACCCGTCTCAAAGATAAAACTTTGAAATGGAAAGCATGTGGATACAACAATAATAATAGCTGAAACTACATCTTAGAAGGAATGGAATTCCATCCTAGACTTTATTTTATTCTAATATTTTTGCACCTTAATAGATGTATCTTAATAGATGTATCCCTGAGAAAAACAATATAAAAATCTGTGAGGCTGCTTTGATGTTTAAAATTAAGTTTCGGTTGTATAAGCGGGGACATCATCATCATTATCATAAGTCATCCATGTCTCTCCATTCCGCTCTCCTATCTGCTATCCTTTTCTGGCATGGAGTGTTCGTTGAAGTGGGTTCTTAAGTTAGTTGGCCGTCGATTCATTTTTTTTTTGTTTTCGTTTCGAGGAGGTTGGTGGCACTGAACTGTCGTCGCTCTCATGTACCTCTCCAGTGAACTTAAACTCGACCCAAAAATGGTGTCTCTCTTAGCGGAAAGAAGCCGAGGTGAAGGGGAATGAGGTTGGGTAGAGGCAAGTGGGTGGTGTAGGAGTGGTATCCTTTCGGAGGTGCGAAGGAGAAAGGCAAGAGGAGGAATTTTTTATCGCTTTTTCCTTGGAATTAAAATTTTCATGCTTTATATACCTGCAGGAAAACATTGCAAGAGGTCTATTATTTATGCTCACTCCATCTCGAGGTGATAAAGAAGAAGGCGTTCATGAACAGGAAAGAGCTTTTGTGAGGATCGCTTTGTAAGAGCTAAAGAAGGCTAGTTAAGAGTCTGATCTGGAGTGCAGCGTTCGCTTTCCGGTTCGGAAACATGGACGCTTTGGAAGAGGACGAGAGTGGTTGTGTAGAACAATGGAGAAGGTGAAGTGGACGGAGAGGAGGAGGGAAGACGAAGTGCTAGTCGTGGTGGGTTAAAGAGAACCAGTTTCTACTCATAGATGAGGCACAGAGAAGACAAAACGTGTGGAGGGAGCGAGTACTGAGCAGGTAGGGGATGTTGAAAACAGTGTAGGAGGGTAGGGTGTTGGGTAAACGAGAAGGAGAGTGGATGAGAATAGGATTTTTAGATAGAATGAAAGGGAACAGACCTTGATGTGAATTGAATACAAATTCGATGCAAGGGAGGAGACTGCCAGAATACTACTTAGATAGTCTATGGAAAGAAGCCTTAATCGGTGGACACTTTAATAATAGTAATTAAAAGAATATAAAAAATATTAATATGAGTTTTAATCAAGTAGCACGTCATGAAATACGATAAAAGAAACGAAATACGCGTCCTTTGAGGGAGATATTGGAGATGAATCATCTTAAGAATAGGTGCATGAGTTGCAAATGTTACCTACTTTAGGGTGTGCAGTATTTTTTATATGTCCCACATTAAACCCATGAAACGTGGATTTAAAATAGTATCGTCTTTCTCAGTTGTTGGCCTGTTATTAGCTACGGTTCGCATATTGAGTCTTTAACTATTATCACGCTGTGAAAACCTTACCTGCGTGAAAGTAGATGAAGATTAGAAGATTCCGATTAAGAAGAGGAAAATGGCTGGTGAAGTTCTTTTTTACAGTGGGTTGCAGTGTGCGTTGAAGTGGGTACCTGAGTTAGTCGTCCGTCGCTTCAATTTTCATGTTTTTTTTTAGTTTTAATGCCGTGGAGGTTGGAGTGGCACTGGACCGTCACGTCTCTTTAGTGCTTTTTATGCTCACACGACCCAAAAATGGTGACTCTCTTTTAGCGGAAAGAAGGCGAGCGAGGTGGAGGATGAAGATGGAGGAGGCGAGTCGTGGGGGTGGCGTAGGAGGAGGAGTTTTCGTTCGGAGGTGTTAAGGAGGACTCGAGAAAGGCGAGGGGTGGACATAAAAGGGAGTGAAGGGACGCACCCACGCATCTCGGGAGAATGCGTCGCCTCATCGCACGTCCACGAGGGGGCGCCCCCCACTCACACGCACACTAAATTTGTGCATCCCACCTACCTTCTTCCTAGCCACTGCCACCCACCTCTGCGCACTATGGTGAGTAAAGATTAGTGACATGAAAAAAAAACGTTTTTTCCCCCCCGTGGACGTTTAAAAACGTCAAATAAAATTTTTTTTAAAATATATTAAACGTGTCTTTCACTTTTTCTTTTTATCACGAATTGAATCTTTACCTGGAAAGACATGTCCTCTGAGCATCATCGACGCTCGTTGGTCAACAATCCTAAGATTTGTTTGACTTAGCTCTCCATTCTTCTCTCTCCTATCCGCTAGCCTTTTCATAACGACGCATTTCTTCACTTTTACATCCTTTGCTGCCTGTCCTACCTAAATAACTCTTTCGGGGCCGTCCCTTACCCTAGAATCCCATCCTCTGAGATTTTAGTGCATATTATTCCCGAAAAATATGCACTGATACATCATCATATCCGAGGGTTATTTATTGTGTGGAAATATTGAGATAAAATAACGAGATAAAGTGATGAAATTTATTTTCAATGCGTATGGCATTTGTGAAATCAAATGTCGGCCCTCTATGCTAGTGGACACAAGTTTCGATCTTGGGACTCGTTATTAAGAAATCAATGAAGAAAATGAAGGAAGGAGTTAACTAATAAAATATAATAATTAGATTCGGTGTACAAAAGTAATACGGTATACTGAGGAAAGTGCCATCCATCAAGTTTCTGAATTTTTTTTTTTTCACATTTTTCAACCTTTTAGTCCATGTCCCAATAAAAAGCGCAATCGTGTATTCTAGAACTTATTCATCGACTAGCAGCTAAGATAAAATCAGCTTACAGGGGAGCCTCCGCCCAAAATTCTCGAGCTATTGGATTTTTTATCTTTTTAACCATTGCCTGAAATATTCAGCTGCTGAGTATTTACCCGTTTCAACCTCATTAATCCTCATTTTTAAAAATCTTAAAAACATCAATCGTCATAAAATATTTACTATTTCCTCGGAATTTTCATTTGGCCGATGCGACCTAGTTTTCGGATTGGTAAATGCTATTATTGAGGTAACTTATCTTTATAATATCTGTTGAAATTTAACGCTGTTTTTCGTTATAATGTAAAAAATATAAAACCTATGAAATATTGAGTCCTCAGTTAGAATCCCGGGTGAAGACTTCGGTGACTCCACGAAAAGATAATCCGAGATAAAAAAAACTGTTAACTCCACCCCGAATATGTGAAGTTTACTCGCGTACGGCTTAGATTAGTCTAGGTTGAGCTCCAACCTCACCTATCCAAAGAGGTAGTTGGATTGTTTCAGTGAATGAGAGGGGCTCAACTAAAATTAAAAGGTACTGCATTTGGGGAACGGTCTATGGTTCCATATGCATATACGTGCTCGTGAACAACCGCTCAGTTGATGCCACCCGCTCCAGAAGCACTCAAGTTCATCCACGCGCACTGACGGCTTCCCACCCACGTCCTAACCACGTGAGCGCTAAGAAGTCACCCTTTGGTGCGTGAAGACACACTTGTATGCTTCAGTGGCCTGAGGGAAGGACCTTGGGGCTATTCCACTTTAACTTGCACGATCGAGCAACATCTTTAGTCTCCTGCAACAACCAAAGTAGACGCTAATGTGGTTCTTTTTAGGGTTCGACCGACAGCCTCGGCCAGTCGCATAAAAACACGGATAGAGACACGACGTTGGCCGCTCCTTGGAGGGCTTGTTGCTCTCGGTCGAATTTTCGATTTTCGCTCACGATTCACTGAGACGTAGATATATTCTCATGGTCTATGGAATAGAGCGTCATCAAAATTCGCCCGAATCTCAAATTTGAAAATTTTAGTCATGAGAAAAAATTGAGGAAAAATTTTCATATTGAGACAGGGACAATTGTTGACAAGGGTCTATTATGCATCATCATTAACTGGTTCTCTGCCCTTCTCTGGCAGGTCCCAAACACCAAAGTTGTCCCCATCTACTCCTTTCCAAGCCCTCCTTTTTGGTTTCATTACACTTTCTTCCAAACCTCAGTGCGCCTGTCATCTTCAGCCTTCCTTTTCTTCTTTTCTTATCTCCTTCCACTGGTCGCTCGACTGCTGTCTTTAAAATCCTATTTAAAAATATGCCCTATCCAATTTGTTTCTTTCCCTTCAATACAGTTCTCAGTAATGTTCTTTCCTCCCCAATTCTTTATCCATCACCTCCTCATTCCTCACTTCACCCACCCCCTTCACTCTCTCCAGCCTTCTCCACACCCACATTTCAAAAGCATTTATTCTTTCCCTATGACTTCTTCCCAAGGTCCATGTTTCACATCCATATAACACTGCACTCCACTCGAAGTATTTCACCATTCTCTTCCAGTATTTTTATTCGTTCAATGGCATAAGGCTCAACTGTGTGGGAGTTGATATTCACAAAGGAAAAGAACACTTCGTTGACTTCCTCTGATTTATTTTCTTGTAAGTGCTTGAAAACGACCTCTATGTATGGATCGAAACATGTCGTGCCAAGAAAATGAAACAGAGGAAGTCAACGAAGTCTTCTTTTCATTTGTCAGTATTTTTAT
Source organism: Ischnura elegans (assembly GCF_921293095.1). Lineage (NCBI taxonomy): Eukaryota > Metazoa > Arthropoda > Insecta > Odonata > Coenagrionidae > Ischnura > Ischnura elegans. Next base: position 126,402,179 of record NC_060250.1, read on the forward strand.
TTCTATTATATATACCTAACCTGAAAATTTAAATGTTATGGGGAAAGTTATTAACAAGTGACAAGTCAGGAAAAAAACCGGTCGATCTGGGTTGATGCCTTCACCTGGGCACCATCACGACGCGTAATGGTGAGTGAAAACACACTTGCATGCTTCAGTGCACTCAAGCGACGTCAGTCGTACATTTACGTCTTAGGCGAGAAGCAGCAGAGAAAGAATCTCACAATAAGGTGACAGTGTGGTTGCAAGCCTTGCGCTATCGCCATCTGCTGTGAGTTAAGTACTCCCTCCAATGGCCTCAGGGAAGCAAGGGTTGGTGTGCTGGTTAGTGTGTTGGCTTTTCACCCCGTGGGCATGGGTTCAAATCTCGGGGGTTGCAGAGAATTTTTAGAGACTGCCCTACCCCTGCTAGAATGCTTTGTGGAGGACATTTCAAGTGCAACACTGTGTCCGTCAGATGGGACGTAAAGCCGTGGTCCCCTTGGCGCCTTTCGTTACGAGCAGCCTAATGCCGACGCCGGGTTTCTCTCCGCCCTTGCTTACCTACCCTACCCTCATGTCGCAAATGACCTCAGCATGTCAATTCCTGGGTTTGGGGGACCTCAGCTGTCGGTCGCCTCCTTCAAAATACTATACCATACCCGGAAAGGAAGGAAGCTAATCGCAATATCCTCAAAATGACGAAAAAATTAAAAATGAGTGAAGTCATGATGGTAAATTATTAGTTCCAAAGTTAACATAAAATTACATTTTTCACATACTATCATCCTACTCATAAAGATTTGATGTTTTGATTTTTGAGTTCGTTCGAGTCAATAATTCCTAACGGATTTCAGTTCGCCAGTTATAATATAGGTGATGTCCTTATTTAGGCAAATATCATGTTTAGAGAAGAATGCCTCGGATTCATCTCATTGGCAGAGCTTAAATATTACCTATCTTCGAATTTATTACGTTTGCATTACGATAAGAATACGATAGGAAGGGGAATGAATCAACTGCTGATGGGGATTCTGTTGAAAGAGTTTGAGGCGATAGTGATTGCCCTTGAACAAATTTGAGAAAATTGTGTGCAGTAATTTATTTTTGTTACAAATTTATCCACCTTTCTTTAAGAAATTTCTTAGTACTAATTTTTGCAACTTTTTATCACTGATTGATATTCGCGGTCGTATTTTTTTAGCTATTTAATTGAATTTCAAACCGTCAATAGTTTGAAAGAGGCCTGAAGAATATTTGATGGATGCTGGTGGTATGCATTACGAGCTGCGGTATTGGCATTTTACGGCCAAAGAAGCTTGCAGTGTATGCATCTTGCGTGCTGGGCTCGTTGAAGAGAGAGAAGTAGATGATCAAACTCGACTCCGTGACTGGAAGTTGACTTTGAATACATTAACCGTTTTTACTCATTTTCCCTCTTCAAATTCTCATAAAGTGGGAGAGTTGAAGTGCCGAACGGTTTTATCCTCGTCGTAAAATGCAATTTCGAGTTAATTGAATGAAATCTGAGCGAACTACTAAAAATGCGTTTATTTGCATTCCGTTCCCTGGAACCTATCGTTCCACGCCTCCATCCGTTTATCGAGGTTACCATGGACACGAATTGTTTCATCAGTTTTTTCATGACGACACCTACATTTCGTAAAAAAAACTTCCCATTGGTGCCTTTTTAATGAAATGGTAAAGGCAACGCTTTTTTAGTCGGTGCGGATAAAAATTTCTTCGGAAAATGAAATCACATTAGGTGGCACTCCATATTTTATCGTATGCACGTTTATCCATTGTGGATGAATTGTAGCGCTACCCAACGTCTTTTATTTGTACTTATATGTCTTCATCTTTGGAAGCGATACAATGAAGTAAATGGTGACTATTCCTCACGAGGAATGTCATATCATCATGGAACCTTACATTATACCAAGAGTTAATTTCAACAGTAGCCAACTAGAATTGAATACTTTCCTTTACTAATAGCAAATTTCATGCTTTTCTGAAGTGAATATTTTACACATGCTATTATCAAGTGTTGCGTCTACAGAGGTAATAAATGAAGTGCGTGTAGATTTGAAGAGGAATCGGATAGGTTCGAAAGCGGACCGTCAGCAAACAATTTGGTAGTGCCAGTTAGCCGAAATAATGCTATGTTCTGAATTTAAAGCATCGATTTAAATAATAACATTTCTGATTTTTTGCCAATTTCTAAAGAATATTCAATGAAGTTTTTAGGTAGGCATACGTATTAACTACAGGCATTGGGTTGCTTAATTTGGGAATAGGAATAAAAAGGGGCATTCTTTACGGAATGAGAAGATAATTTAATAGAAAAGGTAGTAGTGGAGTAATACACAAAGGTATACAAGGGGGATATAGATAACTACACAGGAGAGAGACTGTTTGATCGGGGAAAAACTTATTCTATTCACCGATACTAGATAAAAACATGGGATTTATTAAGAATGGCGAATGGGTGAATTATGTTTCAACCTTGCCGGTTTTGACTTGATGTGAACTGAACTTGATCTTCGAAGAATATAAACCATATTTTGCAGTAATCATTTCATGTGATTAAAACCACCATTAGAAAGATGAATTTACCATGCTTCTGGTTCTTGATTAGCAAAGTCGGAAAAATACCATTGTTGCAGAAACAATGCAGTTTAAATTTTTTCTTCCAATGTAATCATATTTATTTGAAATTATCTGGAGTTTAGATTTGCGTTCATTTAATTGTTCCAATTTTTGAAATATCTTGACATCACATAAAATACTTCATTCAAAATTTCATACTATATTTTCCAGCTTATGTAATCTCTGAAATGATCATTACTTATATTCATGGTCTAATATTTTATGCCGCATAACTAAAAGATTGTAAATGTTGGTAAGGAGAGTTTTACCGGCTAAGACTTGGCGAAAGCGCTGGATAGTTTATTTTTTCTCTTCGGTGGAAATGGAAAAGCACATGACGAAATGCAGTTTTCTAGTTTGAAGTTATTTCAAGTTTTAATTTTTTACATAAAAAGATTACTTTAAATACATATTTTTTCTGGAGGATGTGAAAGTTACAGTTACTGCCCTTTGAATAAATGTGCTTTTCAGCAAATCATTGTGGTCGTGCCTCGAAGTTTTCGGTTGGCGGACGAGTGGGTCTCAGGCGGGAACTGAGTTTTATGTTGGGAAGGTCGTTAAATTTTCGTTCTAGTGTCGTTGTCTGAAATTTACTGCCAAAGAAATCCATTTCTTATTCCTTTAAATGCTAAAAGCTTTAGATATGCTGTGAAATTATTTTTAGAGCGGTAAATTGTAGCTTGACCAGAAAAGGAAGCAAGATAAATTTGTTTTATTTCTGGGCACTGCCTTACGTCCGCGTAGGATCTAGTTTACGTTCTATCGTGTGGAGTTGTGATTTAGATTACCGAGTCTGTGAGGCCAAGAAGCAGGGCTTATTGCGTAGGTGTGGCCGTTTAAAATAGCTTTCGTTTTTCTCATATAAAACTTGTGGCACCAAAAATACGGTCGTACGAAGCTATTGATATCTTTTTAGCGTTCAAAATTCAAGATAATTTTTATCACGGCAATATTGTGCAAGTTATTTTGGCACTAAAACTGTACTTTCATCTCGTAACTAAGGTTATTTTTTCGCCAAATAGTCGCAAAATAGTCGAGTCATGCTTAGAAACTTATTTAATGCTATTTTAGATCTGTTATGATGCCGGTAAACTAACATTTCCTGATTACTCTCATCAGTCTCACATACTGCGTTTTTTTAGCCCACCATTAGCTTAGCTTAAAATTCTCTTTTGGCTTCTCGTAATTATTGGATATTTAGTATAGGTATCATATTCCTTCATACATAAAAGATTGGATCATTCCAAGTTGTATCATGTGAAGTTATTTGACAGATCTCTACCTTTTCACTAGATGTGGCTTTTGATGCCAGATGAAACCTTAGCAATATCTTTTCAAATTTGAAAAACAAATTATTCTTTCATTAAAACTTTTTTCATTTTTTATTTCTCCATTTTGTACCTCTATTCTATTCCTATCGCACACCTGCTAAGTCCAGGGAGATTTCCTCATTGTTATTTTTTCACAGGTATCTATGCTAAATATAAGAGCTTATGTAGAAGCTTTTTCGTGGTCTTAGTTGCTTTTTCATTTAATCTCTATGGTGGCATTTAATGGATATCTAATGCTTACGAGCATTCTGTTTCCATTCTCTCAACATTCAATAGCTATCCATGCGAAGTATCAATATGTGCTTCGTCTTTACTGTGTAAACTCTAATTTACGAGGGGTTCTTGCTGAGTTGCCATAGGCCAGCCAGTTCACGACATGAACACGAGCAAGTTGTTTCGAATTGCCTATGCGCAGCATCACGAGGCGTATAACTCTATAATCTGATAGTTGCAGCTCCTGATGTGGATTGCGTTGGTGTGGTGGCTAGAGTATTGGCTTCCCACCCCGTGGGCTTGGGTTCAAATTCCGACGGTGGCAGTGAATTTTCAGAGACCTTGCCTGAAACCCTGCCTAATCCCTGCGTGAATGTTGTGTGGTGGACATTTCAAGCGTAACACTCCGTCCATCGGATGGGACGATAAGTCGTGGTCCCCTTGACGCCTTTCATCAAAAGCAGTTTAATGCCGACACCGGGTTTCTCTCCACGCTTCCCCATGCCCTTCCCATAAGTGACTTCAGCTGTCGACCGCTTCCTTCAAACGCCATTTCAGAATTTCTCAAAGGGAAATTTTGATGGTTGGACCAATATTTTGACTTAGTAACGCATCTGCTGCGCACACGATCGAAAAAAATGAGTGAGGAAGAGTTCAGGAATTAACCTAAAACTACAAAATCCTATTTCATCAAGTCTTAACTTGACTTTATTTGGCGTAACAATGGAGTTTGAAACTTATTGCGATCGTATGTTGGTTCATAGCAACATATGATGGCGTAACTCAACTTTGGGTAGTCATTACTAGAAAAAACAAACTCAGATACCACTTGAAATAAACTATATTAGCAAGTTTGTGTCCAGTATCAGACAAATAAATAATCGTAAATGAACATAAATCTATTTCAGGATTTGTGCGCTACCTGTGCTGTGATTACATCAAGTTCAGTTAATAAAAGATATACACTATAGAATAGATATGTAATTTATTTTTTTTCTAAATCTAAATTTTTATCTAAATTTAATATATATAATGTAGTCTCTTCCGCGATCAAAAGGAAACGATAGTTAAGACAGAGAAATAGGATAGTGTCCCAAAAATATCCCAACAAAGTTTGTGCCGCCACTATCGCTCCCCGGAATAGTGGGTTTCCTTTCCAGTGGGTTGTTATTCTTAGGTCAGTGAGGGAAATTCAAACAAGGCAAACCATTTCCTATCTCCGTCGTCCAAATACGCGACCGACTACTAAGTCTCCCGCAACCCAGAGTATGAATTGCGATGAACTCCGTAGAATTGAGGCGCATTCGACGGCATCATGTGCGCACAATGGGAACGCTCCTCTGAATTTTCCTTCGCCTATCTCAACGATACGGCAAAAATCACTACCCACGTATTTGAATTTGAAGTTGATTTTGAAGGAGTTTTAGCTTTTCCGGAAGGACTGACGAGCACATTGCCAAAACGCGTTTTTCTTGCGATCGAGAAGGATATGTTCCTATATTGATTTAAGATGCCTTTGTCAGCAGGCGAAAGGGAGAAAAGTAGTCAGCTTGTTGGAGGCAGGCTTAACAGTAGCAGAAACAGCGAAGGGTGAAGAAAAATTGAAGTACCGTGTACTACTCGGAGAAACGCAACAGGGAGGGCAATTAGGTATTGAAAAATCGTAGAAGACCTCCACCTGATTTCCATCTGAGAAGTGACCGATTAGGACCGAGGTGTACAACCGCAGATGTTGATACTGACATCGAAGTGCTGCTGAGATTTCGAATTTTATAACAGGAGAGATATTGTCCCTAGTGAAGTGTGAATTCATTGGAGTATATTTTTCGTCCTTTTTTCCTCCATTATTTTTGTTCACATTAATTTAGATATCTATTTGATCCTTACATATTGTCACAAGTAAGTGAAATGGCATGCATTGTTTTGATTTAAAAATATTGGTTTTCAAATAAATCGGAAAGAAAGTGAGGTATCAAACTGCAGAAAATAAATGTTTTTTTTCCACTGGCTAGGGAAAAATAAAATGTTAGTTTTGTTTTACCATTTATGGAATTTACCTAGAAAAATTGTGTGTCGTCAATTAAATTTGTAGCAATCAAGTGCATATGATTGAGAAAAATTTTAGTCGCAATTGACGCACTAAAACCTTTTAAAGTGATAATTGTTTAGGTATCAGTGGTCAACATAGATTTAGTTCTGGGACGTTGTTGAGTGAACTTAATCGTATTTTTCGCCGTGTAGCATATTGAGCCCTGAAGGTCTTTTTTAGAGTAGAGAGTAAGGAACGGTGTAGATATAACGGTGGGTTGATAAATAAAAGGATAAATTCAGATGTTCTCACCGGTAAAAGTTCTTCAAGAAATGAGATTAGAGTGAAAGAAAGAAAAATCAGCCTGTCATAATCAGCATTACCAATTTACAATAATACAGGTTATAACTTCAAGCATGAGAAACGTCAGTTGAATCATAATATCAAAGGCAGTCAAGGTTAAAGTTTGGTGAGACAATAAAATCTGCAGAACCATGAAGTAGGGATATAGAGCCTAAAAATAGTCTAATCGACAAGAGCGAATCAAAAACAGTCCCGAATCGCAATAATACTAGTTTCAAAGTAATAACCCTGGCATTAATTAATGGCCGTAGTTTAAGGAATTAAATTCCCGAATTATACCATTTAATTCATAGGGCGAAGTAAAATGTTATTATGGGAACAAATAGTTGACTAACAGATGAAGATTTAGACGGAAAAATCTTCCCAAAATCGTTCATTGTTCATCGAAAAGATAGAATCAATCGAACTGGAGGCGAAGTATTTATAGCTGTAAATAATTCAATCGTCAGATAAGCGGAAACCATAACTGAGACCAGAGTTTAATCTATGTGATGTTCAATTAAATATCTTAAATCTAAAAATATATTAGTAGCTAGTACTCCAAACACAGATTTAACATCAAAGTTAGATTTCGAAACCCAAATGAACAGCATAGCATCCAAGTATCCTGAAAGAAACTGGATTTTTGGTGAAGATTTCAACGCACCTTCTAAGGATTAGGAGACGTATAGCTTCATTCCTGTTGGGGGGGATTTATTGATTTGCGAGGCGTCATTACACATTTTTACATAAAATTCATTGTTTCAAATAGCATCCGCACCCAACAGAGGAGACAGTATTCTTGATTTATTAGCGACAAGTATACCTCATCAGGTAATAAACGTGAGAACCGCCGAAGGAGTAAGTGACCATAGGGTAGTAACCGCAAAGGTTTCTCTAAATTCCACTGAAATGTTCAAGAAAGAGCGTAAAATTTTCCTTTTTAAGAGCTGATTCTGATGGGTTTAAGAGTCATCTGAAAAATGCTCTCCCAGCGTTATAAGTAATAACTTGAACCTAAGACCTAGCTTTCTTTACAGAATAGCGTTAAATATTATGTGAAAATAAATGAAGGTATTAGAGAACCTGGTGATTTTGTGAAAAGGTTAATCGTAAGGTTATTTTTGAGCCTTCTTTTAAATTTCAGTGTAGCGTCAAGGAAAGCATTTTCTAGATATATGAGAGAACTTCACTACACTTTAAAATTTACAAGCTTTACACCTAAAAATATCACTTTTCACAGTGTTTTTTAATGCGAAATCTGATTTTCATTAACTTTTATCTTGTTTTTAAAAGAGAGAATCGAGAAAAAACCTTTTTCGTGAATGCAGTTTCCTAAAAGTTTCCGAAGAGGACTACCGAATTCCCCGGTAAGGAGTAAGGAATGCCTCACCATAAGCCCTTCTCAAGGGCTCCCAATCTACCCAGACCGCCCCTGGATTCGTCAAGCCTTCTTGGAAATATTTGTGGATGACATAGCAAGAGAGACAGGCCGACTTACAAAAAATATTGGGGGGGCCCTAACCGGGGATCTTACCCTGGGAAATTTTATAAGTAGTGAGTTTTAAGTTTTTTAAGCATTTTAAAAGAGTCATATAATCAACATTATAACCCTGTTAAGTCGAATCTCGATATCTGAACACTCCGGGAAAAATCGACAAGCCTGACACATTTTTTTCCTCACACCCATAACGAATTTTTGAGGGGGCTCGGGCCCCTCAAAATGGAGTCGGCGCCACTGCATAATATAACTTAATTAATTTCTTGAAATATTGGGGGGGCTCCGCCCCCCCAAACGGATTATTGAGGGGGCTCGAGCCCCCTCAGGCCCCATGGAGTCGGCGCCTATGAAGAGAGAGGTACCACTCCGCATACGAAATGCCATACCCTTAATATGTAACGAGTATATAAGATTCAGCGCAGAAATACTGTGTACGTTAACTTAATAGAATACAAAGAAAATCCGCGCAGTTAAAAAAAATACTGCTAATTTCGTAGAGAGGGCGATACAAAAATTATCAGAAATAAATTAGAATTGAAGCCGTTAGAGATTCGAAGGCTACGCTAATGGCTTATATTGCTTGAGCAATTAAAAATAAGTATCATTCAGTGTAACATAAAGAACATAAAAAGAGAATCCCTTTTCCGTTTCATGATCAATAGAAATCTAACGAAGAAAGATGTTTTGCCTAACGGAAAGGTGTAGTAATTAGTTTTTTTCCCTAGTTAAAAAACACTAAAATAGGTGATAGGTGGTAATTTGTACACGCATTTGGGGTTATCTAGTAATTACGGGTGGCATTTAGGGGGGCTGTGGGTCAAGGCAATTTTCACCCCATCTCATGTGGGGTACAGGCCATGTGGAGTACTGGCAAATATCACAATATTTTTCCGCGAGAAACAGTGCAAAATTGCGATATAAGTAATCGAAAATAAAAGTATATAACTAATATTAAATAAAAATAATTAAATAAAATTGTTTTTTAACACTTACCGTGCTGACCTTAGTACGGTAGATCTTTCTCTCAGTACTGGCCGTTTCCAATAATTTTGTGTTATTTATTTAAAACTAACCGTTGATGCGAGACATAGGTGTTTGGTATCCCTTTAATGAATTAATTTTCCTTTTTTTCATTTATTTATTTAGAGGATAGTACCATTTTGTTAAAAAATAGCAAACTACGATTTTTAAAAAGACGGATGACGTAATATGACGCCTGTAGCGAAAATATTAATGATTTCACAAAAAAATTCATTTTTCTATCTTTTTTTTCATTTGTTTATTTAGAGGTTAGCACCGCTAAGTTGAAAAATGGCAGGCTACGATTTTTCAAGGAACGGATGGCGTAAAATTACGTAGGTACCAAGAATCGAAGGATTTTACGTGGCGCAATATTACGCCCTTAGCACCCAAAGTGCTAATAAATCCAACGCAATGAAGCATAATGTAACGTATTGCTATGAAAATTTCCAGATGCCACCAATGTGAAGCAAACATTTAGGCTATTAATTCATTATTTCGTATTTAAATATTTACAGTAACAGTATTATGAGTCTATCAGGTGAAAGATACTGCAAGCATTGGCGTATTCATTGAGTTTAAATACTAAAACTTACCGAATATATCATATGGGATGATTCTGGATCAGATGCGTCTGGTCTTCTTAATTCCGCTGTCCTGGTGAAAGTGACTTGGAAATGCTGTGGGCCTCTGCTTATATGGCATTTGGAGCTACCGTGGACCCACCAAAGAGGGGGAATCGGAAGACATCATTCCTCGCGGATGTGTTAGTATCACCCATCTCTCACCCAGGTATCACCCATGTGTCACGTGTCCCATGATGATTTGCGCCAATAAATATTTATAAAATGACCTCTAGAACGAGCATAATAATTTCGGATCACTCCGAAAAAGACCGGAAGAATAAAAGATATCCGATTCTCAATACTGCGAAAACATTTTCTTCTATTTAATCAACGGTGAAATCGTACTCCAATGCAAGTTATTGATTGACGTAATAGTCCTTTTTCAAGAAAAAAATCTTATTTTCAACTGGAAGTTTAGTTGTGTGCATACTTCTATATATCTCCCATTGCAGTATTTACGGTCTTTTAAGAAAAAACGTCGTATCATCGCTAAGATTGACGTGGGTGTTTGTTGACAATCGCGCGGTACTGCATCCGCTGTGACTACAATTGCTATTGACGCTTTTTTGTGCCCGTGAAAATTCTTTATTCGCGCAAATCCACTGCCGACGCATGTATGGTTGGACAAACATTCAGAGGCTAAGACTTCCGGTCTCTGGTCGTCGGCGTTTCCTAGTGCGTGCTCCCCTGTTAAACACCCTAGACGTGGCTCGCAGGTTATTATGTAGATGCAGCTGTAGCTGTAATGTAATCGGCGTGGCGCCCGTGAGCCTCTCTCTGGCGCAGACTGTAGTCCAGCGGGACTGAACTTACGCGGCATATCCTACCCCTATATTTTTGGGGGAATCGTTAGGTTATATCAAAGACTAATCTCTTACATAATGGCAACGACCTCCCATTGATACTGTTAACTCATTAAACTGAAATGAAAGAATTTTACGAGAATATGCAGTTAATTTTAGAAAAAAATCACTACCAAAAATATAAATGGAAAATTTGAGGCCACTTAAAAGTAATTGCAATGTGACTAGGCTTACAGCTTGGTTATACGAAATGTTGTTGCTTCATCTGCGAGTGGGATATAAGAGACAGAAAAGAATTATTACTTGAAAGAAAAATTGTCCGGAACATAAAGAACTCGTTCCTGGACCCAAAAATGTCCTTTTTCAGCCTTTGGTCGATCAAAAAAAATATTCTTTTTCCACCTCTGCATATGAGATAAGGACATTTTCAATTTTGTGAAAGCAATGGACAAAAACAGTGCTGATTTTTCATATTTGAAACAAAAAGTCCTTCAATTAAGTGAGGCAAAGATCAAAGAAGGAATTTGTATTGGGCCACAGATTAGGGAAGCGCTGAAGGATTCGGAATTTCAACAGCAAACGGAAAAAAGCGCGTGGAACGCATTCAGAAATGTATCTGGACATTCTTTAGGAAATATCATGGCTGAAAATTATCATGATCTGGTGGCTAATATAATTAATTGTACCAAAAAATGAGCTGCAATATGATTTAAAAAAAATATTTTCTCGACTCACACCTTGCCTTTTTCCACCAAAACTCAGTGAGCGTTTCAATCAAGATGTTTTACATTTGGAAAAATAGTACCTAGGAAATTTCAGCAACATCTTAGCAGGTGATGGACACTTAATAGGGACTTACCAGATACTAAATATTCGAGAAAATCCTATGAAAGTACCATTTTTTCACATTTTTTAAAATCACGATTTATTTGCTTAAATATCCTTAAAACCTTATTAAATTCGGTTGTACTAAAGAAACTAGACGTGATAGAAAACAACTGAGCCCAGATTTGGGATCAGGACGAAAAGAACCTCTAGGATGACTCAGCAAAATCTCTAGGACAGAAAAAAAAGTTTTTGTTGACTAGTGAATTTAGAGTAATTCCTGATGTTCAAAATCGCTCCTCGCCATTGCTGCCTTTCAGGTTACGTCTAGCGAATATTTATCCCGTAAATTTTCAGAGGCGAGAAAATGAGGCAGTGGAGATGGCCTTAAAGTGAATTTTATTACGAGTGCCAGTGTAGGTGCGAAGAAGGAACGGAAAGGAGGGTTAGAGGGATATAGCGGGTAAAAGGAAGGCATAATTCCTAAGGATATCGAATGCACCAACTCTCTAGACTCTCTACTAGAGAGGAGTACGAAATACGTTCGAACCTCGGTCCGAGGCAAGCAAATTCACCGCCACGACCATGGTGGCTGAAAAAAGACCGTATTTGAATTTCCCTCGTCTTATTCCAAGGATTATGTACGTTAGAAACGGAATCCATTCTCCTGCGAAGCGATGGTGGCGGCACAAACTCTGTTGGGATACTTTTTTCCCCCATAGTATATAGGTTAGTGAAGAGATTGATCTGTAGTATTTCACGGTGTTGAAACTTGAGCACTCAGTAAGGAGGACGAGAGAAGACTGGAGGCGTTCGAGATGTAGTTCTGAAAAAGAATGGAGAAGGTGAAGTGGACGGAGAGGAGGAGGGACGACGAAGTGCTGGACATGGTGGGTGAGGAGAGGCAATTTCTGCTTCTAGATGAGATACGGAGAACACAAAAGGTATGGATTGAGCGAATACTGAGCGGGCGGAGGATTTTGAAAACGGTGTTAGAGGGTAGAATAATAGGTAAACAAGGGAGAGGAAGGAAGAGAATAAAATATTTGGATAGAATAAAAAGGAGTGGGCTTTACTGAGAATTGAAAAGTAAAGTAAAGGAAGGAAGGGGAGGCTTCAAGAATACTTTTAATGTACTCCATTAGACCTATCTTAATCGGTAGATTACTTTAATAAAATAAATTCCTCCCCACGTGTGAGTGAGGTAGGAAATGGAGGACCTTGGCAGTTTGTGTATGAGCACTGTGTGGCCCACATTTACGACACGTCGACACCTCGCTACTTCAACCTCGGTTTCCGTTTAAATAGCGGAGGAGGCGGGTGCGGGAAGGTTCCGGTGCGGGCCGCACTCTCCTGTTGCATCCCATCCCCTTCACAGCACACCTTCTACCTTTAAAAACGAACGCTCCTTTTTCTTCTTCCCCTACCTTCTTCCCTCTGCATCATCCCTTGAAGCTACCGATGTCCCGGCGCGCGGGAAAAAGGCCCGGCCAATGGGGATTGGGAGGGGGGTGAGGAGATCCTTTTCAACCCCCGCTCCACCCTTTGGCACTTTACGTAACGGCTTCCTGTGTGGAAAGCTAGCACGTGCCGCGTGCTCCCATGGAAGGGACATCCTCCTTCAAGCCGACTGCACCCCACCAAGCCAAAAACCATCCCCCCCCCATCCCCCCCTCCCGAAAACCTTTTCTTTAGTTCACGGTTCCTCTTCTATGAAAGGAACTCAACCAAAGCGAAGCGTCCGGATAAGCACTCTCCAAGGGAAAGGAACACCTTCGAAGATCTTCACCAACCGCCCTTCCCAATTCTACCGAACGTTACATTCGTTTTTAAATCCCGCCGAGCCCTTTTGTGAGCGACGGAGGGGGTGGTTGGGGTAGAGCAGCGGATAGAGGTGGGAGGCTCTTTAGAGAGGGAAGAAAAAAATTATTTGAGGGGTTTTCCGCGGCGAACAAGCAGGAAATGCTGAGGGTGACTCACTTTTTTTTCTCTCGTGAAATCTTTTCTAATTTCCTTCCAAATGCTTCCTTGCTACTAGTCTTTCAACGGTTTCTGGCGTAACTTATTTAGATAAAAAACGGAGAACTTGATTTTTTGGCAATGCTTTACCAGCCTCACAAACCTACCTTAATCAGTAGAACACTTGGTAATAATAACTAAGGTGAACAGTGATAATTAGGGGCAAAGAAGTGCAACATTTGATTACATTTCCAGGTGGGTAGGTTATGAATTTACTGGTAGGTTATGGCAGCGGAATTTTAAGAAATTCTGCTAGAACTACTGTTTCACTTTTTATTCCAACTGTTGCGTCATGTTGTTGCATGATCGCCGCCAGATTTTATGAAATATATTTTGTTGAGACGCTCAAAATCGGTGTACGTGATTTACACACGCATTAAATTCACCTTTGTGCAGAAAATAAAACTTTTGACATGCTATGACTAGTTTTTTTTGTAAAAAACTCATGATGTGAAAAATATCTACACAGAAACGCAGAGCGTGTTTATGTGAGGTGGGCGTCACTATGGTATCTTAGTGCTTGCTGGAGATTATTACCATAGTTACCGAGTGTCTGCTTCTCACCTTGTGTTGTATGCAACCTTTTAGCTGCGGCTTATACTTCCTGGAATAATCGGAGATAAGATTATAGATATGACAGAGTATGCTGGCCGAGCAAGTTCTTGATTGATTTGACCACACATTTACAAAATTTGCATTGCAGATGAGGGCGAGTTGGCTGTGGACGGCGGAGGGGAAGCGTTTTCTCAGGTTGAATTACCAGAGGGATGAGGACTCAGAATAATTCGTCGGATTAACGGTCTCGCTGCATCTTCAATGCTCATGCACCCCCCAGCCAACCCCCGAGTAAAATGATGCGAGTGGTATTGAATAAGCTGTGGGAAAACCGCTCTATGAAAATTCCCTTTGGAAGTATTTATGTAAAGCCGCTCTCCATTTTTTTGCTGATGTTCATGCACTAATAATAGGAGGGAACACTCAAAATTAAAAATTGGTTTTCGTCATTTAAAACCAAAAAGATATGAATGAAAAACACACACGCCAAATTTTAGAGCTCAAATTCCATTTTTAACCGAGATAAGTAGCTTTGAAAGACCGCTAGGAGCTTCGGCCACGCCCACGGCGCGAAACGTATTTCTATTGGCTGACGCCGCGTGACGTGTGAACCTCATGAATGTCGCGAGAGTAATGCTTGAAGAAGCCGTAAACACACTGCGTTCGTGGAAATAGTGGCCAAAAGTTTATCGTCATGGCGAAACACAATGTTAATTTTGTTCTGGCAGATACCAGAAGTGTACTGACATTATTAACAGGGACTCTGGACAATTTTTTGTCTCAAAAAGAATCATTTCATTGAAATGAAACTTCTTAAGATGAAATATTTACACTTTTGAAAGAGACAGTAATCACAGCAATTATCGTGGATGTTTTAATTTGTGGACTTACCATCACAAAATCCTTTACTTATTACTGGTTTTAAGTTTCCGGATGCAAATTGTGAAATAAATGAACAAATGTGCTATAGCTATGGCTGTTTTCTTGCCCTCTGAAGGGAGGAAATTCGGGATTCTCTCCGTTTCTTTTAGGATTAGGATTCAAATTTCGTTGGAACGCCAATTTTATTAAGCAGAGATCTCGCTTTGGTCCACCTATGTTCCTGATATATATTCAAGTCAGTTTCGTACTATGAAAAATGGTAAACAATTGTCATCAAAATGAAAGAGTAACTCAGAGATGGGTTTTTTTACATGAAAATATCCGTAAGTTCACTTATATTTACATCAGAGTTACACGTACAGTCACTTTCAAAAGCTTTAGGACGAATTTTGTGGCACCACTTCTGCTTCTCAAGGAAATTTAGTATCCTATACTCCTTTCGTAGTTATCTGCTGCACTCCGCTTACATTCCGCTTGTGATTATTTGCATGCACACAAAGGGACAAATTATTTTATACTGCAAATTTATCATTCCGCTTCTATTTATGTAGGGTGTAATGATTATTTCGTGAGCATTTACTGCATACTTGCACCGGTTTTTACCCTTAGTGGTTAAAGTAATTATTACATGATTTTTGTCATGTGACGGCCGTAACTCGGGTCGCCGCGGCGGCGGCCTAGTGAGCAACGCTTTGAGCTGGGATTGTGAAGATTGAGGGGTCGGGACTGTCTCTCATAATTTTTTCAGCCCCTTTTTCTGATTATTAACAGGTTATTTATAATCGTAATTTTGCTATATTTGATATTATGCTTTTATTATTGCCGATGCGAATTCTCAAAATTAAGAGAAAAATGGTGGATAAAATCCTGGCGTAAGCATTAACGTACAGTTTGAAGTCTGGCGAAAGGGGTCACACATTATAATTTAGTATTTCTTAATTATTCTTTCGATTAATGATAGTTCAAACTATTTGCTAGTATTCATTCAGTACTCATTTGCCTTTGGTTTCTCTGTTTTGCTGTAAGATTAGAAAAGTTAAAAAAGAAAGAAAAGTTATTATTTACTTGTTCTTCTATTTATAGAGCTGG
This sequence comes from Ischnura elegans, assembly GCF_921293095.1. Lineage (NCBI taxonomy): Eukaryota > Metazoa > Arthropoda > Insecta > Odonata > Coenagrionidae > Ischnura > Ischnura elegans. Next base: position 126,418,042 of record NC_060250.1, read on the forward strand.
CGGCACCGGGAGTCAAATGTGCTTATTTCTGTTTATATCGTTGTGTTCCTGGAGTACAAATTTGAGATTATCATGTATTAGTTTGTACTATTTGACACATTACCAGGTTAGGGTCGAAGACCCTTTCCGTTGCAGTGGTTGGCTTTTAATGCGCAAAATAGAAACAAAGAGTGAACACCAGGGCAAATATGCAGTAAATGCACGCGAAATAATCATTATATCCAACATAAATTGAGGCAGAATGATATATTTGCAATTAAAAAGTGAAATTTCCCGTTGAGTGCGTATATATTTAAGCACATACGAAGTTTTTGCGATATGTGGTCAAAGACAACCAAAGGAGTAATGGAAACTAAATCTCTTTGAGAAGCAGAAGAGATTTACATTGAAATGGCCCTCATACATTCTATAACAGCCTATTTCTGAAGGAATATGCAGTCTCCGTGCAGCGTCACACCACCGCCTTCCGCGGTCTGGGTCGTTTGACACCACAAAAAATACTTTTCTGGCGTTTAACGAGAGGTAAATTCACATCTCGGCATATAATAATATACATACGGTTTCCTCCCACCCATTTAAAATTCTGCGTTTTATCTAGCATTTACTTATACTCTAAATAACGTATACGACAATGCACTCCTTATGCAAGCAATGCAGATATCATGAGGTTCACACGTCATCAACATGGCGTCGCCCGAGAAATACGTTTTTGGCGCGGAATTCAAGTTGAAACTTCAAACTGCTCTATGGGCGAAATTATTCTGCGCTCAATGGTAAAATTTGGTGAGAGCCTTTCTTACACCTATTGCTTTATAAATCAGACAAAATATTTGATAGTGTAATCCCTTCTATTGAATTTATTTTCTGATTTCATGCATTAACGATAGAATTTATTTTGCTTTTTAAAGGATGCATCATCATTGCTCGTTGGTCTGATTCTCGTGACGCATATCTTCTTTAAAACTTTAATCTTCAAATATTCAGGTTGCATATGTACAAATTTTACCTGTGTCTCTATTTTCTCCTTTTCTCTATTGGAAAATCAGGTAAATGACGACATTAGTTTCTTATGCATATTCTGCAAATTTTAAGGTGATGGCGTTAGTTTTGAACAGCTGAAACCGGTATAAGACCGAATACGACCGGTCGCGATGGGGTGAGGAATGTCTTCTCTGCATGAAAGTTTTCAGAGAGAGAGATCTACATATTACCCTGCTTGCCACCTATAAGGCGTGTGGCGAAAGGTGTTTGGAAACCATCCGTTTAAACATAAAAAGGAAATGCTCTAACGAAATTACGACTAGCATTTATTAAAGTCCTTAATGTGGTGAATTATGTTTCATTAAAATTAATTATATATTATTCACCCTCATATAAGTATTAGTAGATTAGTATAAGATATATTCCTAACTTATCCGCAGTTATTTGAATTTAGCACAATCAAGGGGTGAGGGTCTGGTTCCTTTCCCGTGGGATACCTTGCCTTGCCGCGTTTTTGTCCCAGTGCACTCCGAAGGCTGCATATGCACCTGTTTTCATTCATCAGCTGCTAAACGCTGCATTATTTGCACCCTTTTTCATTGGTTAAAATGTTTTACATTGAAATAAAAAAATCATTTTACGTCGATGTTCACCAAAAAGCAGGTATGCACTAAGCACCAACAGGATAAGGAATGCAGAGAAGTCATATATTATGTCAAAATTAGAATGAAATTTTTATGACAATGAACTTAAGGAAAAACAGTGAATGAATTCAGTCCTGCGAAAACCTTTTTCGGCATATTTGTTTGAACTAGTGAAATTCATAAAAATTAAACTTACGATTTTAATATGCATGTGCGACCCAGACCAATATTTTATCTTATTTAGATATCTGCCATAGAATTTGATAGTCGAGCTTCGGCGTTGTAAGTTTGGAAACTGGTGTTAACGGGATCAATCGGCTATATTGAATGTCTTTCAAACAATAGGGAATTCATTAGTGCCTATAGAGCCTCTTTAGTAGAAAAAATCTGCATTCCGATCGCCATGTATGGTTAAAAAAAAAACTGCGTTCAAAATCTTGCTCTTGCATTATTATGACTTTACCAGGACTATAAGCTTGACCAAATATAGCAAAGAATTTAAGTATGAGGGCAGTTCGAAAAAGGAACGCACTAACATTTTTTTCTCCCCTTGTATTTCAGTTGGAATGTTGAAATTTCACAACGATGTAGTTTTAAGCTTGTGTTAAAGAGGGTGTTTTGTTTTCGCGAGCAGCTATAGCAAAAGATGCCTGAACATAGGTCAGGCTCTTCAGGTGCATAGTTCAGTAGTTCGATATACGTGGGCCAAAGGGTAAAGGAAATTCACAGGGAAATCCCCACATATGCGTGGCGTGTGCGGGGACAACTGTTTGGACCGCAGCAATGCCTCCAGGTGGAATGCGCTTTCGTCCAATAGGGCCACGTGAACCTTAGTGATTGGCCACTCTCGGGCGCCCGGTAACAGTTTCAACTCCGCAGAATGTCGCATTCTTTTGTTTGCTCGGAGGAAGAAAGGCTTGCTTATAATGTGTCAGTTGATCACATAATCCTAGCCAATAATTAAAATATTTCACCAATCACAGTACAGGTGCACACTAATAATAAGATCCATTTCATTAAATATCTCTTGCATTTTAGTTTTGCGATAGACATTCATATATACCTGACTATTGGGTAATGAAAAGGAGTCAACATTCGCTCAAGTAATGGCTTGGCCAAGTCGAGTGATACCGTTTTAAGATGTCGTGAACTTGCATTCACTCTTCTCGTATTCTTCCCTGTTTAAGTCACGCCAATTTAAGTCAAGTTACGCTGCAGTGAGCGAGGGGTGAGGGTGGATGACCTGTTTATGTATGCGTGACTTTCTGAGCTGTGTCAGAGTTGAAATAATCATGCTCTTTGCTCAGCGTTATTTCCGAAACATTGGCGTCAAAAACTAGAAGTATTTTTACTTGTGAATCAATCGCGACTTCTTAGGTTGGACAATATCAGTGAAGGTTTCTTATAAATTTTAGGCGTTATCCAATAAATTTGCAATATCTTTTGGTGTGATTGAAACTACCGTGCGTTTTAACCCTGGAATCACCGCTCTGACATCGTAACTATTCAACAGGTTGCATGAAAGAGATGCGGGTTGGTTTACCAGCTTTAACGTTCCCGCCGGATGCGAATTTCTTTTCGATCCCATTCAGTGACTCTTTGGATCTGCTTTAATTTATGCACTCAGTGCTGTATTTAAGACTCCAGAACAGTTATTGAAGGTGTCATTTTGATCTTGAACTATCAGGGACAGTAACAGTTACGCGATTCAAGATATTAATCGCTGCACGCTACAGGACGACCGAGAGGTTTCTTCTTCCTTTAGTATTTATTTTGTTCAAAATGAATTTGCACAGAAAATGTTTCATACTGTCATTTTTTAGGTATTCGAAAGAAAAAATAACGTCAGTATGAAAAAGTTATCAGATTGGAAAGCTGCGTTAAACCAATTTTCGGATTACCTACTTCTGATGATGATGATGATTTTTCAGTATTGTTTGATCTTTGTTTATTCGTGTCAAACTTTTTGCTTTACTCTATCAATTTAATCATTTAAATACTTCCAGATAGTAAATTATTGCTTGGCATGAAGCTGAAATTGTTTTGTAGCCTTGCATTGCATAGACCGATCCATACTCGGTCGGAGCTCACACCACCAGCACATATGAGTATGTGCGAGTTAAAAAAAATATATTTGAATTGTTTTTACCGTCAAGAAGTTCGTGTGTAGTGCATTTCTTTCAATGTGCTGGTGAGGGAACTGCCAGACTCCTTAGATGCAGCTCTTAGGGTATGGCGTAAATGTAAAAATAAGAAAATATAAAAAAAAGGGACCATGAAAGCGGCAAACCTCACGTTTTACTTATCGATACAATCAAACGTGGTTCATGGTTCTCCTGAGCTAATTAAACTTTACATCATTAAATATTTACACAAAGGTTTTCGAACGGGTCTCTAAGGTGTGGGTACTTGTTTATCGGGTCTTACTTCTCGTCGATTCATGGTATTCGGACAAAATTATACCCGATAAATAAGTATAGAAAAAATTGTAAGTTACAAATTTACTTATTAAAAATGCTTGAAATTCAGGAATCCGAATAATAAATAATGCTTTTATCATGCTCTTCTCTAAGTTTTACTCAAGTTGACTGTAGAAATAGATTTATAATTAGTTCATGGCATCATAGAGGTAAAGTCTTAGGATCGCAGTAGGTTTTTCACTATTTTTGGACGTAATTTACGAGTCTCTTATAGTTATTTTCAATATATAGGTCAGTTGATCCCTTACATTTTATCCTCTACAGTTATTTAAAATCGTTGCCCTGTGTCAGTGAATTGGACCTAATGTGTTAAATGCGCCTCTATGTTTTGCCTCTGTGGTCCGGCGGAATAATCCGTTTAAAAATCAGTATTTGTGTTTGTGAAGGTGATTCAAGATGGTTGCTGAGGAAGACATCAAGACGAAAACGCAAGTTCGATTGATGCAGCGGATGGCCTGTGAGAATGCAAATTATTAGGGCGAAATACTAGATATTTTTTCATTCTTAAGACATTATATGATTCCACTAAGGACTCTTCGTTCATTTTAATTTTCATAATTACGAGAAAGGTTCATTCTTTGCAAGCTGTCTTGACTTTACTTTCTTTCCTTTCGATTTCTTGCCCTTATTCATGCTACAAAATAAGAGGACGTAATTTTCGAGCTCATTTTTAGTTGAATCAGTTTTTATTAAGAGTAAGTTGAGCTACTAATGATGTGGTGAAATATTTACATAATGTACTGTGAATGGTATGAGTTATTTACTGTTAAATTATATGAAGTTTTTACATATTTTCAAGAGTAAGAAGTGAGAAATCGCACTTATTTCTGTAGCAAAATAGTGGGTAAGTGTTTTTGTTACAAATATAAGATTTTTTATATTTTAATGCAGCTAATTTCGCGTACGTTTTTTACGCATTACAATAGAGATTTTTGACTTAAATGAGGACTTTTGAAATCATCCCTTAATTTCTCAACTACGAAACGCATGGCAATTTAAATTAAATTTTATGGCCTGAATGAATCCTGAAAAGTAATTGCCTATATTGTGTACCGAGCCAACTCAACTTTCTCAAAACATATTGGAAACGCTGCTTTGTGTATCTTAATAAGTCATCACGTTACCGGCAAAGCTTTCTTACGTGAGTGTGGGAGGGCGGGGAGTAATCCTATTCCATGAGAGAGAGAGGGAGAGAGAGAGAGAGAGAGGGAGAGAAAGGGGCAAGGGTGTCGCAAGTAGATTTGTCATTCAAATCCCATTTACCTTCCTGCCTACCTGAGAGTAGGTAACTAGTCGCTAGGCCAAAAGAGCCGAGATATTTTCCCGTCTCCCATGATTCACCGCGAGGACACACAGACCCTCTCTCTTTCTCTTAGCTTGTAAAGTTAGAGTGGGTCCTTCTTCTTCCGAGAGCCTCCCTCCCTTCTCCATCTAGGAAACTCTCTCACTGGAGACACATCTCCTATTCGTCCCCATCCCACTTCCCAATTGTCCCATCCCGGTCACCCCACCCACGCATTCTCAAGGACCACATTGCTCCCGTTCCGCACCCATCCTAGCCCACCCCCACCCCCCCATCCGTTCCGAATGAAATAGAAGTCCTCTCACTTCGTCACTCTAGCCTCTCTCATTCTTTCCTTCTCAGCTCTTCCTCCACCTCTTCCCTAACTCCACGACTCCCACGCCCGGCTGCGCCTCAACTATTTCCTTCGGTCGTCTTTCTCCTCTTTCCGCCTTTCTCACGCTACCAAACCAGCCTAAACATTTTTCTTTTCCTCAATCCTCAACCCTTTTTTTAAGTGTGTACCTAAATCGCATCAAATTGAAAAATATTCAATGTTCATAAAAAAACTTTTCACCTCGTTCTGTCGCATCCCCCACCACTTAGCATTTAAAAAAAGTAGGTACTTTAAACGCTAAGTAAAGGCGAAAAATACCTTTTTCGTAGCTATTGTATTGAGAGATCCTCCCCTCCTCTTTCTGCTTTTCTCACGCTACAACACCAACCTAATCATTTTCGTATTCCTCAATCCTCAACCCCTGTTTAAGTACCCAAATCGTATTAAATTGAAAAGAATTCAATGTTCTTAAAAGAATAGAATTGAATTTGAATGCCTTTGTCAGAACATCCGGGGAAAAGCATAAAATTTCTTTACATAAGGGCTAATATTTCTCCTCAGCTTATCACCGTTCTCGTTGTCTCTGTCTTTTATTTCGTAATAATTGAAAATAATTAACCTACTCCAAATTCGAGCTGTGACTCCGAGTAATTTGTTCTGTCCACAACTAGAAAATAAACAACTTCTGTGCTGCCTGCCACTTGCATACAGCAAGCAGGAGTGCCACAGTTCAAGTACGGATCGTCACCCATCCAACCTCAGTCCGGACTCTACATAAATAAGTGTCTCAAACATTTTCATCGATCACCCCTCACAATTCTCATCTCCACTTTCTCACGATACAACTTACGCGCCTGCGTACCTTTCCACATTCCTCTAAATTTTTCTCTTCCTTTATTCTTAATATTTCTCTACAACTTATCACATTTTTCTCTCTATATCTTGTAGCTATTAGACGCGACTATGATGTAATACATACCAAGTGTCTCTCCCAGTAATATTTCGTGTTCACATTTAAAATTAATTCGAATTTCTTCACGTCATTTTTCGATATGGCATCGTTTCTCTTATTGTGTATTTCTGCTGCAATGTTTCTAAATATTTCTATTGTTGGTGGATACCATGGTTTGGGGGCTTCAATAGGTGCTCTGGCCCTTTGTCTTACTTCCATCCATTGCGTAAACTTTCGCTTTTTGCTTGCGTTGAGGTGAGCAAAGGAAACCTAGCTCTGATATGTCTAGCCTACTTACTCTTCATTAGCAGCATCTTCCTTCCTCTCTCTATGTTGTAAAGTCAGTTCCAATCTCCCAAAATAAATAGTTTTGCAGGGTTATGGTTTAAGCTGTTGCATCTTTCAAAAAGAGCGACAGTAAAAGTGAAACTTTCTGTAAGTACCTGAAACGAAGTCATCACACGTTGGTTGAGCCTGATCACCGAAAATACTGTGAATTCTTGGAATTTATTAGTAAAAAATTTCCAGCAGTTACGGAATACTTTCTGGAATAACGAGATCTAAGCGTGAGAAACCCTAGGTGCTTTTTTTACCCATTTACAGTATTCCGTCATCTGCCTTAGAGCCGAATTGATTGGAGAAGAATCTAATGTAATTTTTAATAAATGGAGATGCCATACTTATGTGTCTCGTATATATTTTTAAATATAAAAGCTAAATTATCACTCTAAATGATTGAATATGGTATTTATTCACAAAATCAATCGCTAGTAATCATTATCCGAAAAGTATCCATAAGGGAGGATTCGGTAACCTAAATTTTATTCCCATCTACTGCTGATTACATTGTAATAAATTTTGTTTGCGTTGCGATGGCAACGGGAGGCTGCGTCATGAAATACTTCCTCATTTCGTCCTCTCCTCCAGCCCCCTCTTCCACCCACTCCCCACTGTCACGTGACCTTCACCCCCTCTCCCCCTTCCAAGTGTCATCCTCTTAGCCTCGTCGTCCGAAGGTCGCCCGGGAGATTATGCTCCGCCGATGAAACGCAGAGACGCCTAATTGGGTTGATATGTTGCGCCGAGTCGCATCCGTAGGGAGGAGAGGGATGGAGGCAGCAGGTCGGAGAGGGAAGGCAGACTGCTCGGAGGTGGAATTCCTGTCCCGCGGGGAGAACATTACTCCGGAATCCTCTTCTCATCCCCTCTTCATTCTCCATTCCAAAATCCCTCTCTCTTGACGCGGGTGGAGGATGTTTTATAACATTTAATTTAATTATATTTTTTTACCTTTCGTTTTATTTTCATTTTTTCCAAATGCCTTCTCTTCCTCCTTGGGCTGCTTATCCCTTCTCCAGATCTTCCTCCGTCGCCAAGGAGACACTCTCCCACCCCCACAAGCCATTATTGTTGTCTCTCATCTTTTTTCCTTCCAATGGTCAGTTTCAGGAGATTAACTTCACGTCTGTGTGAGTAGATTCATTCTGTATTCGTTCAAGCACCGATGAGAGCAATGTCCACCTCTGTGGACACCCACGCTTCATGTGGTGAAACCATGGAACCATTCCGAACATTTTCATCTTCGCCTACTATTTCCTTGGGTCTAATACATTTTTTGGCTTATAAGTAAGAAGATCAGGGCCTTGAATTGAAAATATCCACCCTTTTGGCCCTGTATCTCTTTAATAAAGGAGTATGGAAAATAAACACAATATCCCTCAGCACATTTTCTAGTCAATTAGTCATTCCAATGTACGTGTGTCGGCTTTTATGCGATCATGCCTAGTCAGTAAAATAACAATAATTAATCATTTGTTTCGTATTTTTCTGGCTGGCGCATTAAATAATTATTTTCTGCTGAAGTGCTGTTGAGTTTGACGCTATTACCAGTACGATTAGATTTTTATTCTGCGAGTTCTTACTCAACGCAATCCTCATGAAGCGCCAACCCTCATTTTAATCCTATTGAATTAATATGGTCTCCTCCTTCCCTTGCCGGCTATTTCTTCTCTGCAAATGGTGGCAGTCTCTCTATCCAACCCTCGAGATATTCGATATTACTCTCAGATAGGTACACTTTTCTTTGCGTAAGAGATCAGGGGGCTGGAGCTTCGAAAATTGCTCCAGCAGAGGAAGGAATTCCACAGGAACGCAGTTTCCCAGTCCCTGGCATGATCAGTTCCTCCTCGCATAAACTTGTCCTTGCGCCGGAGGATTCCACGGCAATCGAGCGGACGTTAAGGGTTAGGAGCAGCAGCCATTCCTGGGATGAACTACAGGCGTACAGGGTAGATTTCTCCTCTGTTGGGTCAGTAGAATAGGAGAAGGTTGCACAGGGTCCTTTTCATTGTTACGTGAGGGTAGGGAGAAGAGATTTGGAAGGCTTCTGTGTTAAAATCCCGACGACCATCACGGAATAATGGAAAATCTGCTCTTCCTCTACTTCCATGCTCTGCTCTTAATACGGCTTGTCCATCTCTTTCGACTGTGAAGTATTTTGGTCTCTTTTTGTAAATTATTATTCCTATTTAACTTCTTATCAAAACTTGTATGAAAGAGAAATTTCAGACTATGCGTAGTGGAGAAAAATTATGTCACGAATTTAAAACCATTGAAAGCTGATGCCAGTATGAGCCAACAGTACCAATTATGTTAAGGTCGAAAATTAACCAATTTTAAACCACATAAACTTTTAGCCAAATTCTCCGATTGGCCGCGAGTTTGCCTTATTGCCGGGCGCTCTGTACAACTCATAACTTCGAATACTCTGCCTGCCGGAGATCGCGATGTATCTGTGACATCCGGCTACAGGGCAAACTCGCAGCCATTCGGAGCGTTCGGTCATAGAGTTAGTATAGTATATATTATACACTTACTCTATGGTTCAGCTAAAAAATTCTCTACTTTAAAAATGGCGCCTTTTCGACCTAAACATAATAAGTAATTTTTGTTTCTATTTGCATCAGTTTTCCAATTTTGGTTTAAATTTCGTGACACAATTTTTCTCCGGCCTGTGTAGAGTGGACCTTGTCAACATTTTTCTATCTCTCAAATATTTAAAAAAAATTTGACACTGAGGGAATACCGGGGTAAAGTTTTACAATTTGTGATACAAGAAAATGTTGACATAGGTTTGTCCTTCATGCCCCGAAATTTTTAAGATGAAAATGCAATTTTAAGTGGGTAATCCGTCACCGTGAAAGACGAATCGAGTTTCTCCTCTAGGACTTCAAATATAATATTCCACCACGTTGGATTTTATTGGAAATCTTTCCTTCTCGATAAGAATGTTGTGTAAATGTATCGCTGAATTTCATATTTTAATTGAGTATTGCTTTTTCTTCATGGTTTCCTCTCTTGTCATCGGAAAATCCTCCCCGTTATCACCCGACCAGTTCCTTCCTGCTGATCCCCTTCCTCCTCATTTTCATCTCTCGCATCCCTCACTCGGGGGATTCCCGCTGCTTGGACGGGGGATGGGCGCTCGGAATCGTCATATACTTGATAACAAAGAGCGGGTAATCCTCTTGCGGTGCGGGAAGGAAATGTGGGATCAAGGGTTTGAAGGGCGGCTTTGTAAAATAGGGATTTTTGGAGATCTTCATGGAGGATTCGAAACGAGAGTGGCATCGGGATGTCGAGAGGAGAGGAAAACTGGAGACGGAGTCATCGAAGCGAATAAAAGGGGGAAAACCACCTAAATGAAAAAAAAAATGTGACATAAAAGCCGAAATCTGAGGCAAAACCAAATGTTATTCTCGGAGTAGATTTTTAAGTTGTTATTCCTTCTGTTTGTTGGTATTATCAGGTTGTTTGAATTGGCTTGCTTTAAATCCGATAGCATAAAATTATTTGGTATTTTTATTGAGTTAACAGTGGGAGCATTCGAAATGTGGTTTTACCGAAGTAAGATGCAGATGAAATGGATCGATCGAGTAAGAAATGAGGAAGTGCTGAGAAGAGTGGGGAAAAAAGAGAAGCCTTCTGAAAACCTTTAAGGAAAAGACGGGACAACTTAGTAAGGTACATTATGAGACATGATGGCCTAATGAAAACAATTGTCGAAGGAAAGGTGATAGGGAATAGTTATTAGGACAGGTTACAAAAGATGTGAAAGAGAAGAAATACGTCTTTATGAGACGGATAGAGGATACAAGAGTGGTATTGAGAGCTACGTCAAACTAGTCTTAGGATTGCTGACCAGTGATGATGGTTTTTATCGGGTTTTATATCAATCTACCTTATTTTTTATAGCCAGTAATTTGTTACCAGACTTTATTGACGGAATGTCTACCCCGTATAATTTTTATTTAAATACGGTATGTTTCCAGGAGCATTAAAAAAAATAGTTAGACCAATTGTATGGTACACTAGATATTAGTCTATAGGAACGTATTGGAGCTCAACTTTTAGTCAGGAAATGATTTTTCCGCTGGCAAAATATTTGTGTTCACTACTTGTTTGTAGGAAAATACTATTACTTATAGGTATTATATATTTCGAAATATCCTCCGGTCGCTCTTATCGAAGCTTGACGTATTTATAGTGTTTCCAAAAAAGATATCTTATGTTTAGCGCTGATAGATTTCTTTTGACAATAGGATGAACAATTCAAAGCTAGGATATAGCCTCGGTCTTCTTTGTGTCTCGAATGTCGAGAAAAGCCTCCTGATCGTGAGTAATGAGAAGAACGCAGAATATTTTAGGCTGTAGTTTTCAATTAAAAACATTTTTACTCTATTTGCACAATTCCGGGAATAGAAATCGAAATAATGGTAATGGTTAGAAAAAAATGCAAATTATCCACAAAAGATAGCAGGTTCTTTAATAAGTCAGCAATGCTTGGGATTTGCGGTTTCCTTCTTGGATGTATTGCCGGAGTTGGAATAAATGCTACACAAACTCTAAGTTTATTCTGAAAATAAATTATTTCATCAAAACTTCTTCCTGCTCACAATCAGGATTTATGATTAAGTTATTAAATTTAATGATCATTAATTCGGATGAGATGGAGACCATGACATCTTTTTATGCTTATTATCCCTCCATTTACTAGTTCCACTGCTGCAAATATTTTTATCATCTTTCAAATCGTAGTTTGAAAAGCTCAAGTCTTCGAGAATACTAATTTCCAGTATGCGTGGTATTGTTTTTTAACAGTGCTTAAAGACTTGACGATGTTTTTACAATATTTTACTATTTTTATTCTTCCCAAATGAGGGCTAAATCCTATCGTGAAATTAGTAAACTTATGAATTGAATTTTAGCTTTTAAATCATCAAGAAGTTATGAGCATCACACCGCTGAGAAAATAGGCGTTTACTTGTGCCCAAGGCCATTATAATGGGGTTTTCACTGCGGTTGGAAGGGGCAGATTCGTGGAAATATATATTTATTGTAGTTTAAGTTTCGCGTGGATTGAGAAGAGTCTATTAATTGGGTCTCAAATGATTTTGAAGGACTAAAGGTACGGATGAAAGGGATTTCAGCTAAGGCTCAATCGGCAGGAAAGGAGGCATATAAGAAAGCATGAATAGGTGAAAGGAATAAGTCAGGATGAGAAAGGAAAACGAGTTGCTTGGAGGAAGAGAGAGAATTCGAGTCAGCCGCGTGGAAACGTTGATGATATTGGTCGGTTTATTTTCCGACGAATTCTTAAAGGTTTTCCCTTACAGGTGTATTACCATGGAGAAACAAAAATGATTTCGAAATATCGTTAGTTATGAAATCGGTTTTGGTATAAATATATGTAATGATATCAGCTTTAGGCTTTAGCGCACCAAAATCACAAATCATGGATTGATTGGTCGGCTTCTGATCGTCATGGAGTCGCTACGTAAATATGGAATAGCCCCTCAAAATTGATTGTGCTCATGGTTTATCGTGTAATATTTCGTAAACATAAGCGCATTATTAAGAATGTAAAAAGCTTTTGTCAGGTGAATGGTTTTTTTATCTGCCCTTATCACTGTAAGTCACAAAAAAGATCAAATGTATCAAATGAGAAGAGGATAAAAGAGTAGTAAATTAAGTGGTATTAACGCAGCCTTTTCGTAAATGGTAGGTCATTGGAATAAAGGTTATTTATCAGAATTCAATTACTACCGTCATCATGAATTAATCAAACTTTTAAAATTTTTCCTGGGTATGCAAAGAATGGTTGTAATGTCTACAAATGATGTAATGCATAGGAAATCCAATAAATACGTGTCTCAATCCCACGTGATGACTTTATTTCACTTCATAATTTTAAAAATACTTTAGTTATGGCTGAAAAAATATTGCATATCTTATGGAAGACGCTTTCTTTCCTTATTGGTTGCTGTATTTTCTCTCTTCATACATTTTCAAATAAACTTAACTTCTGGATATGATTTTTATTAGGAATTCCTTATAGGAAAAGCTTGGCTTGTCATTACAGTTGTTGTTTCAGTCTCACCGATGGAAAGGGTACGCGCTGTCGTAAGCGAGGCATTGATGCTGCCCTCTATCGGAAGAAATGGCTGCTTTATGTTAGAATCGTATCGCTCTTGGCTTAGCGAACGGAATGGCTATTATTTATAGGCTTGAATGTAAAGTTTTCCCCGAGAGAAAACCTTCAAACTGGTCCAAAAGAGTGTGTCACCATCCCGATCTAAGCGCCGGTGCCGAGGGATGAGTCAAGTGTTCAATCTGCGGCCGCTCATCGCGTTCTCTAAGATAACCCGCCTTACTCACTCAACGTAACGTCAGCTGGGCGAACGCGAAGTGGCAGAAAAAAATATGTGGATAAAGGAACACGGAACTTAAAAGAGACTAGAAGGACGGCACTGCTAAAGAAATCGGCTATTCGTGTGCACTTCGTGGGCTATATATACTATGGCCTTCTTCATCGGAGAGAAGAAACTAATTTGGTATCATTTCCGATCCTTTATAAGTGATACTACTGCTAGGTATACGTCCGAAAATTGATGAGATACTTTTATTTAAATAATGAGAAATATTTACTCTGGTCATTTAGCTGACATTGAAATGCTAGGCTCCAGGAATTGTTAACAATTAGAAAATTGAATATCCATGAAATAAATCGTTTTGATTGCTATTTTTATTTTTAGTAGATCATACCAAAAATGTTTCCCGATGGAAGTCCTCTAATTCAACTCTCAGTGACCTTTATAGGCGTAGAAAATATTGTATTTTTTTAATCTGAGGGCATAAATAACTTATCTTTGTGACTTACCTACCATCTTTTTACTCAAAGGAATTATTCCATGAATTATAGATACGATTTAAATTATGATTTGATATAATTAAATTTATTGGAGAATTAATATCATTGGTTTTGAGATTTAACATAAAATGCATTCTATTTTAGTGAAATATTTTATACCATTTAACGAGCCAATAGGAATTTTTTCCTCTGCTGTTAAATACTCCGAATAGTTACTTAATGCTTTCTCCACTACTTCAGATAGTTTATCAGAATAGTATTTATTATTATTGTAAACCACGAAAATGTTTCACCAATATTCTCGAGTATGCGAGATGACCTCATGATCAGCGATCCACCATCTTTTCTCCAAAAAAATTGCAATTAAAATCTCAGCCATCAGTGTTTGCCTTTAATTTTAGGACGTGAGGAGCACGGGGAGTGTGAGGAGCTATGGGAAAGAGGCACCTTATTATATCAGCCCCAACGGCGGAAATGGTCGTTCCTATGAGTCACCCAATCCTGACCATAGCACCCCTAGCGAGCGTGGTTCATCGGTCTAAAATGAGAGCTGAATCTGGCAGTGTGACATATGTATTGCTACGCTCGGGAAAATAATTCTTGTTTGACGCGCGCTTCCAAATAATGCCTCCCGTTAGAAAAAAAACTTCTTTCTTCCATGACAACCAAAGTCTAGGGAAAGATTAATTGGGCTGATTGAATTAAAGGCTTAGAGTGCTTAAGCAATTCATAATTGATATGCTACAGAGTGGCATGTGGGATAATATTTTGACGCCGGAATTTGATAGCTCAAATGGGCAAATTAGGCAAATATATATTGCCAAGGGAAGAGATGTTACAATTCTTTTTTTTCCACGCCCAGCTCCAATTTAGAGGATTCTTAGATTACTTATACCACTTCTCTCACCACAGGGGTTTATATGAATACCTAATCATCATCGTTCGGCGTAAATTATTAGCTATTATCATTGTAACCTTAGATGCGCAACCGAAGGAGATATGAATTTTGAGTAGCACACGTTAAGTATGAGTTAAGCCCGTATGACACTTTCCCATTTATTGGCCAATAAATAGGCGCATAATATTGTTTAAAATATTGGGCGTTACGAACAGTATGACACGTATCAATATTTACACCAATATTGGCCGAAGTAGTGTTTTAATGTCCCGCTAGAGGAGGCCATTGTATTTCGATGATTTTACGTTGCATAAGCATTCGTGTGATTTGTACGCTTCAATCAGTATTGAAACAACTTCTTTCGTCCACTTTTAAGAAACTTCAAGCGAATTTACGAAAAAAAACGATATATTACAGCCACGCATGATGTTTTGCAAAGAGCTTCTTGTTTTGGCCACTAGGATTCAACATAACTGACTTCTGATTGGAGATTGGCCGCGAGAAAATAGAACCTGTTCTAAATTACAAATTGGGCAATAAATTGTATCCAATATTGTGAAAAGGATATTGGACTAGAAATTGGTGCGTGTCAGTTGGACCACAATGCAAAATATCCAATGAATTGGATAAGGAATTGGGAAGTGTCGTACGGCCTTAAGTGAATTTCATCCCCAATTTTCATTTACCAAACATGCCCGAGAGGGTGATCGCAAAGTAGCAAAGTAGGCGCAAGAATTAAGATCAAGTTGGTTCACGCATGTGCATGGTGTTGGAGCTTTGAGTACTTTGCATCATGCCCGATTGCAAACCCAAGAGAAAAATTAGGGTGCAATCATGAACGAAAGCAACACAAACGTTATTAAATAAGTAACAGTATAGAACATACGCACACTCATTTACAGTTTTTTTCACTGCCCAGTCGGCAATTTGACTGAAGGTTGCTATCGTGCATTTCATACTGAAGCTTTAAATTTATGAATACAACATGAACTCCCTTCATTAATTTTCTGCTGCGTATAAAAGAAGGTACCATTTCCGAAATACTTGCCAACTTTATTTGTTAAGGTAACGGACTAAACTCGATCGGTCTGTCATATTTTGTCTTCTATTTGTTGGTGCATTGCTAGTTTAAAAATTTCGCTATTTTCATGAAATGTTCTACGCACACGGAGTGAAATTTTGTCAAAATATGCCTGTTTCTCAAATATAAAAAATAACATTGAAAATATAATAATATGTGAAAGTTTTCAAATTGGTGATTCAGGCAAATGCTGCAAAGGTGTATGCATTCTCTATAATATGGTATGAAAAATTCAATATAATTGAAGGCATAAGATTTCAGCAAGTTGTCAATCACCAAAATGAACTGGTCGAAAGAAAGTCATTTTGGATAATTTAATACCCTAATAATTTTCGGAGTACCCTAATGATTCCAGTGCCACCTATCGCCCCCTTGCCAAACACCCTAGAGGTGGCTCGCAGGGTATTATGTAGATGTATCGCATTGCTCAAAAAACGTGAACCCTGAGGAAAAAGAGAAGCGGGAGATTATGCACAAGAGAGGGCGTTCGGAGTGCTTATTCGGTGGGAACAATTCGATGCAATTCAGGGCGGATGGACTCCGCAATAGAGAACAGCACACCGCCCGCTCGCCGCGCCGTCCCAGACGATCAGATAAGTGAATAACGGAAATGAATGATGCAGCGAGAGCGGGAAAAAATATACGCGCGCCCAAATGGGCCGAAATCTCGAAATAGAGCATGCCATTATTCTAATGGGTTCGGTGGTAGTTGGTCGTGTGCTCTCTCAGTGTGGGTCAATCAGTTTTTCACCTCCGGCTTCAGTTCCGCCTTGGGGCAACAGCTTAATTCTATGCGGTCGACCACAGGCCTTTCTTTAGTGGATACATACTAGTGTGCCGACGCCAGAAGAGACAGGATTTCCTTTTTGCAGGACAGCCTATATTGATTGGAATTATCGCTTAGTGTTTACAAAACTGATCCTATGAATGCATCACTTTGCAAGGAAGTTGCATTGAGTTAGATCTAAAATTACCCTCTAAAATACTAGATGAAATAATTTGTTCGAAATTTTTTTATTCAATTAATTTCTATGTACCGTAAAGTTGTATGAAGATGAAAAAAAGTATTGACTATGCGAATAAAATATTTTTTTTGTCGTTCAATGATCTAATTTTTGCTCAGTAGAAATAAATTTGCGTGTGTTATCTACTAGTAGGATATGTCGCGTAATATCTTATGCTTCGGATCTATTAAATCGGTGCTTCAGTTTATTTCGCTGATAATCAGAAAAAATGTATGAAGCAGGAATTATTTTAGTCCTTTCCTTGTATTTATGAATTACAATGCTCACCTAATTCAAATCCTTCGGAAAAGAGACGGGATTTCAGCCTTCATTGATAAGAGTCATGCTGTGTGCCAAACTACCTTTTTTGAAAACACATCTTGTTGTATGGTAATTATTTGCATTAGTTTCGACAGAATACCTGCGAAAAATAATACTCATGGTTTAAAGTAAAATTATATTGCATATGTACCGAATGTTTTTCATTCGGCAATACTCTCTGCATGTTAATGTATCAAATGTTGTAGCAATGCACAGAAAATATTTTTTCCAGCAATGAAACTTATTCCGCTAACGAAGAAATTCGATCAAATGCTTCTCTAAAAATGCCATATTTTTCTCTCTTACTTTGTGCCTCCGAGTTTTGATGGCACTTCGTATTTTTTGTCACTGAATATTGGAAAAAATATAAGAAAAATGGAAATATTACTGTCCTTCTCTTGAATATCAAGGGCACTTCTCACCTTGTTTACTCCTGGTGGGTCTTCTACGAAAATACGTCGGGCGATTTTCATCGATACAAAATGTGTGTCAGTCGGTCGCATTGCAAGTACTTTAGGGAACGACCTTTAAATGAGATGAGATGGTTGAATGGAGAATGGTAGGGATTGGTGAAGAGTCATGTAGAGTTACATTCCGTTAGGAAGTGATATTCTGCCTCATCAAGAGTATAATTTTTATCATCCAAACGATATCCATTCTATTTTAAATCAACTGGGTGCTTTGAATGAGAAAATATTTTGATGCTTGTGGTGCTTGATTGTCTTATTCCACCTTTCACCCCATTTTAAACATTTCAAGATAAGATAGCATTTCTGAAAATCAGTAGCACTGACTTCAAGAAATGCTATAGAAAGGTTTTATTTGAGCCTAACGGTCGGAATATCCAAAAAAATTTCGTTGGCCTCCAAAGAAATTCCTACTCTTAACCTTACAATATATTTTAAATAAGCCTTTAAAAAATTAATTTCCATTCATATCACACCATTAACTTTCCAAAAATCTGGAAAGTTTGTCAATGGAGTCGTAAAATCATTTAAGCGCTTGTTATTTGTTATGTAATGGTATAGATTTGGTTTCAAATGGGTGAAATTATAATTTAATTTGATATAGCTTCACTTAATTAAATGATAATACTCGAAAGCTGGTTTCGTAAGGTGAGGGTAGAATGATCAATCGAGGTTCAATCAATCGAGACTTTCTCAAAATGGGATGAATTTTACGTATAAAACTAATGGGAGGGAGTATATTATCTAACTTTAGTTTGGTATGGAATTTTTCGGAGAGTTTTCAAGGGCTTCACCGCCATTCGACTCCGTAACTCTTTTATTTATAGCTAACACCGCCTTCTTTCAGGAGTTATTTGTAGGAACCCATTTTAGCAGTTGTGCAGAGTGTTATTGGACGCATCTGATGGCTACTACGAAAAGATATGTCTCCGTATTTACCCGAGAATCCCAATTTTAGATGATATGCAATGCAAATAGTGATTGAATTTTTCCAGCGATAGAAATTAGTTTAAGAGTAGTGAAATATGTATCTATTTATAAAATATTTATATAGTACCTTTTTTGTACTCCACTCCACATTTGTAAGTCCACTGATCCAATTTAAGCAACATTATGATATTGAAATTTTATCATACGGCAGCAATTAAAGCAATAAGCATGCTTTACCTGCATCCATTCTTTACTTTCGGATGCGGGAGAGAACATATTGCGGTTTAAAATTTGTCTAAAAACGTGATATTGAATGTAGATGTGTAGGTTATTAAAGTGCGTTTAATTTGGCGATCTATCCCATTTAATTTAATCTGTTTTCTACTTTGAGCTTGTGATTTACTGAGTGGATTACTCTTTATCCCTAAACCATAATCATTAGTTCAACAGATTCAGGCTTCAATTCGTGGAAGTTAGGCACATTTAAATAAATAAAAGATCGTAACACTATTCCACAAATTTTTTTACTGTGTACAACGTGTTTCGGCTCACTGAGCCATCATCTGGTACAAGAGGTCTTGTACCAGATGATGGCTTAGTGAGCCGAAACGCGTTGTACGCAGTAAAATAAATTGTGGTAAAGTGCTACGATCTTTTATTTATTTAAATAACCTTATCATTTGACATTATAATTGCGGCGGGGAAGGTAGTGGGCAATTGAACCCCTCGCCAGATCCTGAGACACTCCTTCCTCACCTTCCTTCAACCTTTGAGTCGCAACCTTTCAACCCGTGACCGCACAGCTAGTGGGTAGGGAGTAGGTATGCAGGTGGAAAATAGTACAGGGTTGTGGTGTGTGCGTGGATATAAACTGGCCGCACTGCGGGCGATTACTTCCCTAATGGGTAGGTTGGAAGGTAGAGAGTACTCTGTTGGTGTCGTGAGAAAATACATTTTCTCGGACAGTTTTACTGGCCATACTGAGGAACTTTAATCATTTAAACATTTATACAAAGATATTGTAAAAATAATCAAACAAAAATTAATTTACATACGGCAACGGAAAATTTTTAAAACTGCGTAATATACTTTTTTTACACGCTAAAAAAGGTTAAAAGCTTGAACATACATGCATCTGAGCTTTCTTATGACAAATATGTTCATCAAAATACAGTAATTGTTCATAAAATAGGTTTTAAAAACCTATGTACCTATGTGTCGGGAAGTCCGGTCCGGAAGTCCAACTCTTTCTCTTGATTCATTTATTTAAACTACGTAACAAAAGTTCGCTCTTCGAGTTGGATAATTGTGAAAGTTTTTCTTTCGTACAAATTTTTTTGCTTCCAGTTGACGCGCTTTTTGAATATATTTACCTGAATAAATTTAGTTTTTATGCGAAGTATCTAACTTATGATATTTTAAGAAATACTCTTCGACTTTTGAAAAATGGGCTTTAAATAATTATTTTATTACATACTGGTACAAAAGGATACGTTTATTTCGTAGGAGTAAGCCTCTGCTGCAACTCCAGCCTAAAAAAATTACAAAACAAATTTCCGTATTGCTACCCTAAAGAATATCAAAAACTTATACGTTACAATATTATACGTATATATATTATGTAATGCCTATTATTACATATTTGTATTTAGCTTCTCAATTTTTTTCTCAGTGTTTGAGCTCTAACGTTGCGTATATAATTTTTTCGGAACTTCCTTATTTGTAGAACGCGTGTTAGGACTCATGTTTTGTGGAAGTCGCGCTCCAAGTCGGTGAACCCTTCACCACGCAACTCCTCGCGAGAGGAGATGGGGATTTGCCTACATCCCCGTCGAAAGTCACCCCCGCCTCCCGCTCCAACCCTCGATTTCAATGCACCACCCACCCCCTGCTCTTCTCCGTCCCCCACCGCTCCGCTCCGTTCCTCTTCGAATGCGTTCCTCCCACCGCTTTCTCTTCCTCCGCCGTCCGCGCGCTTCGGAAAATTAGAATAGCTAACGTGATCCACTTTGCGGACATTACCTAGCTGATAGAAAAACTCCTTGCCCATACAACTGAAGAGAATACCCTTCCTTTATTTTTAGACCCCTCACCGAGCATAGCCAAGTTATTATCCATTTTTCCCCTTAAAATTTGGGTTCCTTTATTATATACGAGAATTATCTTAATTAAAAAAATACAATTTACATTAAAATATTGGTAGTGTCTTCCTTGGTTTTCATCTGCAATCTATTGTATGCTAAAAGTGGATATACCTATTGTGGTAACAAAAAGAAAGTGGCTTAATAAAGCTAGAGGTAATGGTGCATTAAACGGTAGTTGACCGAATATTAATGATAATATTGAGAACTAAAAACGTAATAAATCCATTTATTTTAGGAAACAATTCAGATGTAACTATTGAGTTTTTTATTTTAATTCTTTTTTATGAGTTTAATCCAAAGATCAATGGAAAAATGATGCATAGTGTTCTCCTGTAAAATTTAAGTGGCGATTTTTACGAGGCAATCAATGCTCATGAAATAGCTCGCTGAATCCAAGTACGGTTGACCATACAGCGTTTGTCAATTTTTTCAGGCAAAGTGCTATTTTGCCGTAAGTATCTCAAGCGAAAATTGAACTTGAAATAGGGTGAGGAAAAGTATAGGGATGACCTTGGTGAGAAAAGTATGAATTGTCTCAAAAAATATTTTTTGCCTGGGGATACTTTTCGGTAATAAAATCCGAAGATTCAAGCGTGATCGAGAGGAACTTTTCTATATTGAAATAAATGCTTGAAATTTTCCAAGATTATAAAATTTATTACGAACTAGGTTTCAGTTTTACTTCACATTGTAACTTGAAGTATATATTTCAACATTTTTTGGTAAATTTTTAAAAGCTGGTGCGCTAGGTAGGAAGGCCTTCATATTAAATAGTCCATGAACGGGCCGGGTTCACGGGATTGTTATCACTAAGTTGCAATTTAATTAATATTGCATGGAAATATTAATTTTATGTTAGAAAAATGTGAATAATTTTCCATCACGTAAATGCATAGTAGGTCATTTGACTTCTGGACTAGCCAATTAAACGTTTCTTTGGAGTAACCTAGGTTGGGTGCCTGAGATATGAGAGGTATAATTATATTTACTGAGGATGCCAAAGTATGAAGGTATGCCGAAGATTAAGGACGACAATAGGTGGAGATTCTTATACAAATATTTAGTTTTTAAAATTAATGAAGTATTTAAAATACCCAATACAGGTTCCTAAAATGTTGATTAAGATGGATTTGAGGATAAATGAAGCAAAGATATATATATAATTGGAAATGAAAGTTGATTGGAGAAGGAAGGAATTGAATTTTTCTCAAATTATAATTATAACTGTATATTTACTTTCACAACTTGACAACATTGTTATTTGACCCTCCTTATCAATACCAAGGCCTTAATCGAATATTTTTTAAGGAACCGATTTTGATGGAATAAAAAAGGGCGTTTATGAGTAGCACCTACGCGTAATGATATTCTTAGACATTGCCAGCCTAATTTTACAGGCACTATCTTTACATAAAAGTATGCATGAAAAGTTAAATGACATTTTATACCATGTGAATAACATAGTATTTACGTAAAATTGATCAGAAAGAAATACTTTGGTTTGCTAGTACATTGCAAACATATGGTTGAATTATATTGGAGTTAATGGTAGGTATAAGTATGGGCAAATTAGATATTCTAGGTTCAAACTTCCCCTCTCTGTAGACGCAAAACAATTGCTATGAAAGTCCGCTGTCCTTTAAATTGTCAAAACGTTTTTGAGTAAAAGGAGACTGATCACTAAATTGATATCTTTGCTTTAAATTATAGAGCTAAAAAAGTGAATTATCTTCCGGAGAATTTTATATTATTGAATTCATTTACGGATCCAGGCTTCATTTCATATAAGTAATTAATATTTATACCAAATTTAAGTGGTATTTCCCCTCCCAACATTAAGCTTCTTATCAGTATGACACCTTGCATCAAGTTTATATCGCTCTTTTAACACTAAAAAGAACAGTTTTGGCTTGAAAAATACAACTTATTTGCCTATAAATTGTACAAGACGTCGGACCGCGTCGCATGGAATATAAATATATTTAGGAAAGTCACGATAGATCATTGTTCTACAGGGTCCAATGACTGATGCATAGGCCTCATTACATCCGCAAGTTAAATAAAATAAATTTAGAAAAAAAGCAAATATGCATTCGAATGTTTTTCTTAAACAATAAAAAACAAAGAAAAATTAGTACATGATTTTAAAAACCAAGATGGACCCAGAAACGTTTCTGAATCAATTTTCTCATGGTGTTTAAAGTGAATTCTTCTGCCGTTTACGCAGCAGGTTTAAAATAGTCGTACATGTAGCGAAGCGTACCTTTATTGAGAGGTTCACATTCGATTTCAACTTTGTTGATGCTGTTTCTCCCTTAATTTGCTACTCCTGTCGGACCACTGGAACAGCACTTCCTAAAACCACTAAATTGCATTGCAAGGTATCTGCACTGAATAGTTTCGTGCCCTGGAAAGGTCAAAGATTTTTCGTTGGATTCCCGGTTTGGGTGTAATATTTTATTCACTAGTAAGACATCGTATCTCTTATCTTATCCCGTCAATTTTTAACGACATATTATACTTAAAAACGGGCGTTATCTTCAGAAAATATACAGGGTATGTGAGGTAGACCCTTGTGAACAGTTATTTGTATAACATGCGTAGTAGTTATTGAAATGAGAAAATAGCGAAGTAAAATTTCAAAATTTTGAAATACTATAATTGTTGACAAGGGTACATTACGTTGGCCCTGTTAATTATCAACGTGATAGAGAGAACTATTAACAAGTAATACGACACAAAAAAAGACAGATCCGGTGGAATTGATGCGTCATCTTTAGGAAACGGATGCTTTTTTTATGGGGAATAATATTTTCTCCAATCACCTATTCAATAATTAAACCCTGGAGAAGGCAGCTGTGAATATTCACTGTGCCTACAATAATAAACAACTGTCACTCACTGCCACTCACCTTTCTCTCGGGTCTCCACCCCTCCATTCTTCCGGCGGATGTTTCAACAGCTCCTTCCTCCTCCTCCTAATGCCGGTTTACTCGGTTTCCCGGGAGAAGTCTCGATCAAGCTGCTTGTTTTCTTCTCTACAGCGGTCTGGAGACACGGTAAGGGTCTCCCTGGAAACGCAGACAAAGAGCGAGAGAGAGAGAGAGAGGTAGGGTGATGGAGAGATGTTGGATAGCGAGCGAGGGAGCACGGCTTGAGCGTGACTGCGAAAGGTATCGGGAGAGAGAATTCCCACTCGCCTCCCCCTTCCTCTCCCCCTCCCTCCCCCTCGCGCCCGCCCCCCCCCTGCTTGAGATGGGGCCGGCTGGCTCCCTGTAAGGCGCCTCCGCCGGTAGTCCTTTTCGGAGGCCGCGACTGCGCGTAAAGGCTCATGGGGGGCCACTCTGCAGGGCGACGCAGGAAGGAAGGAGTGTCAGCCCTTCGGAGAAGAGATCGGGGAGAAATGATGGTGTGGGGGATGGAGAAAAGGAGGGTTGGTCGCGATTCGCAGAAAGAGGGAGAAGCCACCGAAGTCTTGAGTACTTTCGGTGGGTTTTAGGTGGTTCCATTAAGGGGGGGTTAAAGGAGCTTTGTTGAAGATTTGGCAGGAACCTGAACGTAAAGTGTACTCTTTGTATTCACGGAATATCTATCAATTCGCTAGGACGACTCGTTTTAGGAACAGTTTTCTTTTAAAAGGATCAGGCGAGAGAAATTCATGAAAATGTCTACAGATGAAATAATATTTGGGTTGTTAATGTTGTTTAATAATTTTATTGATTAGGATTTAAAAGATTTTTGGAGATTACATTTCAACGAAAATAAAATTACTTTTTGTCTTAGTTGGACCCAACCTAAAGAAACCAAATATTAGCTTATCTAATGGCGTTTTGGTGCTTTTCCTGCGCATGATACTTCGAATAGAATATATCAATTTTTGACGTAAACGTCCACAAAACAGTTTTTTATCCATTTCATCATCTATCGCCTTTTCGGATGAAAACGACACAAGGAAAAACTCTATGAGGAAATTCGAGATATTCGACTCGGATAAGTGGAATAATGTTTACACATATTTATATTCGACGGAGGGTTTCGAGGCAAAAGGCTATTTAATGGGGAGCTTATAATGGGAAACATCAGCCTACTTGAAGTTTAATTAGGAAAGTTTAGAAATTACAATGACACCTGTGGTGAATGGTCCATGGGAGAAATTTTAAAGTCGCAACACACACGGATGAATCAGCGGAAAATGCTTCCTGAGTTTAACCATTACATATATGTTTTGTATTCATCAATATTTGGAATATAGATTGGAACAATTGTATTTAAAGATTCGCGATGAAAATATTGATTACCTACTCAAGAACTCCATAGAGGCTGAAGAACTATTGATATTATATCTCATTTATGTTATTAACGTAAATTAAGTTTTTTCCAATTAATAAAGGGGCTTACTACTCGCATAGCGTAATTGCTTGATATTTAAGAGCGCGATGGCATAGTCCTTCATGTAAATTAGATAAAAGTTATTCAGATAGATGAATTTTTAGCTTAGAACGTAGGACCAATAATCAACTCCATTAGTGAATCGAAAGACGGAAACGCAGAATGAGTATGAGTGAGCAGTAGCGGATCCAGGATTGGGACAAAGGGGGGGGAGGCTAAATATGGGCTAAACTCCCAGATAGAATTGCGGGTCCGAACAAAAATTACCATTCTACCCAGTTTAAATTAGACGTTCAAGGGGGGGGGGCCTAAAGCCCCCCATAGATCCGCCACTGTGAGTGAGTGCGTGTACCAGTAGCATCGATGGAGAATTGAGTGGCCTTCGGTTTCTTTGAGATATAGTAGTTGTTTTTTGTGTTTTAAGGTACTTTGTCTGCTAAAATCATTAGCACCATGCAAAATCTACTAGTTGATCATTATATCAATTTTTAATATCAATAAGTGAATGAAATAACTTTTGTATGTATCAAAATCTAATTTACCAATATCTTACTATCGAGGTCAATAAGTTTCAAAAGTATACGATTTGGCTGAGGAGGTAGTCACCTAAGATGTAATCTAGAATATGCTAGGATAATCCATGAATAACTTTAATATGAGCAAAATACAATCACCAGGAAGGCATTATTCTCTTACGGAACGCGACGTTCCAGCCCCTCGTCGGAATCAACAGGTGTCCTCTCGTCCTTTAAACTCGCCCACCCTATCGGGATGGGGGTTGGAAGGGGATGATGCGAGTTTACAGCGCTCACCCCTTCACTGCAATTTTTCTTTTTATTCCTCGTGTCCCGTGCACGGTTGAAATGAGAGAGTCATCGGAAAACAATGGATGCGAGGTGAACGAGAGCGTGAAGATGATATCGATCTATCGCTCTCGATCGACTGGCGCGACCGCAACGGTTGCTCATATGGTTAGCGACTCTTGTTTCTCTGCGGTCATTATGAGCGGATCCGTGGCCGTTTGGGAGAGTGAATTTACCTTCGTAGAGCGATATAAATGCTCGACTTGGGGATGGTTTTTTTTCCGGCAAGCGACCGCCTCTCTTTGCTCTAATTGTTGCGTTGCTCCTTCCCCATTGGCCCTCGGGCTCCTTGGTTTATCTTTCGAGATGAAAGGAAACGGCTGGCACGACCGCGTTCTCTGGACCGCATCTAGGGGGTGCCACGAAGATGCGGTGCTGCTCTTAAGTGCTCTCGGCCAGGTAGTAAAGGAACCGCGTGAGATCTTAAGGAAGATGCTCTCAAGGGTGGTGGCGGTGGATATATCCCCTTACCTACCTACGGGAGATTGAGTTCTCGTGAGAATGTTGGAGACGTGATTGAACCACTCAATTTTAGGGGATATTGGCCAGGAAGGAAGGATTGATATATTTTATATAATTCGAAGAAGCTTGCAATTTTGGATATTTTGGAAATAATTATGTCCCGCAAATTTACTTGTAGCTTGTTTCATGAGCACTCACGTCTCAACAAATTATGTTATTTTCACGAGAGCCAGGTTGGGCCAGAAGATGACAGTGTGTCAAAGACCAAGTTATTGTAAAATTTGTAGCAAGTGGAATTGGCATGACTAATCATAGATCTAATATTTAGAGAAATTTCACATTGGTACTTAAAAATGTAAATTTCATATTGTTACTTAAAAATGTAAATTTTAAAATTTGCAATTAATACTTTTTGTGGTAAGCATGAGTACTGGAAATTAATTTAAGATAATGTTGTCGAGTTGTAACCATTCAAATTTTTTTGAAAGTAATTCAGAAAGAACTGCAATTAGTGTTGAATTCGTGTAGAAACGCAGTCCACTTTGTAGGAATACTATAAACGATACAATGCTATCTAACTTTATTTATCCATTATGGCACAATGCATGCACATAAAATACACAATGAAAATTTAAACTTATCGCTGGATAATAGTTTAGTTAACTCTCATTAGTTTATCGTTTGACATGAGATTTTTTTAAGTACACAACGTTTACATTGAAGAAGTTTACCACCTGATATCGAATTCTATTTACGCTTATCTTTGCAATTTTATTTTTTCCAATGGTAATTCATATCAATACTTATTCATTGTTTCGCACCTGATTCTATATTTTTTTGTTCCCTGTAAGCATCTGTTTTTTGGAAATATTTACAAAAATATAATTTAATTGAATGCAACTATAGCTCCAATTACAGTGGAACATGGATATTTAGCCTTTTAAAATTTGATATTACCTGATTTCGAATTTTTTATACTCATTGAATATTAAAAATTCATGCTTAAATCATTGTATACTATTATTTGAAACGGAGGAAAGATCGATGCATGTCTTTGAATATATTAAAGGAAATTCGTGGAAGAATTCACACAAATAGTTCGCCGGGAAAGAAATACATCAGATATCTAGTCTATTTTCAATTAGCTTATGCGATGTGTAATATTTAAAAGCCCGCCACATGATCGGTGGTGAAAAAAATAAAAGAACTACAATGAGAAAACATTCTCGTGAACCGGGAATCGAACCACGTACCATTACTCTATCCAGATTCCTGATTTCTCGTGTTATAATTCGCGGTCAAGGTGAATATTTTTCATCGCAATTCATTTATAAACCTTCAGGGACACTCTTCAAGAAAACTGATCCCTCGCAGTAATTAATATCACGTATTCACCTGAGATATTCTCCCTAGCCGGGTGTGTAGCCAAGGATCTTGCGATTTTGCAACGTCCGTCCGTGGCAAAATATGATGGTGGCGGAGGTATGGTTACGTGGGCGTTGGGTAGGCAGTGTTCGACGTAAACGAGAAAACGTGTGTCGGAGTCGAGTGGGCACGCTTGAGCTCAAGGGACGCGAAAGGGAGAGTCGGGACTTAATTGCGCGGAAAGGCAATGAAAACGGCCGATGCAGAAGTGGGTTACAACCTGAATGCTGCCTCCCGGTCACAGGAAGGAGTGGCGTTGCGTGCAAGGCGCGGAGAAGTAGTATTGTCATCGCCGGTCGATTGTTAGCGGGCATTTTCCTTCGAATTTCCTGGAGGTGAACGTATCTAGACTTGACCCATTATGTGCAAAGACGGCAGAGTATCCAGTACAAAGGGATGAAGTCTATTAAACATTTTTTTTTTCAAACTCGTGATTGTTTTGAGTTTTGAAAATGCATTTCATTACTTATGAACCGGATTTAATTAATTTTAATGAAAGATGAATTTAACAAAACAAGTCACTTTTATTTATTTACTTTCAAGGTTTATTCGATTATTTTTTATTTGTATTTTTTTATTTTATTTTTTAAAGAAAGAGAACCACATACAACATATAGTTGCCATTTTATAGTGGCCAGGTAACAATACATAAATTAGAGGACGAAGACGCAATATAACAAGTACAATACAACAATAATTACATTTACAAAAACAAAAGGACAACAAGAATCTGCAGGTACAGACTACTTCGGTGACAGACAGGATAGGGAAAGGCTTATGAAGGATTTCAATGGAAGTGCAAAGGGGTCGATGTGTGGAGGGAGTGAGTTCAACACAGAAGTAATGCGGTAGAAAAACGAACTTTTTGTAAGTGAAAGTCTAGGAATGGGCATGTGGATTAGGGGATGAGAACGGGTAGGGCGGAGTGGAACTTTAAAATTGATAAAAGAGAGCAATGCAGGGCAGTCGATGGTGGAATTGAGAATCTTACAAATAACTTTTAAATCACTTATGAGCCTACGGGTAGTGAGATTATCATTAAAAATAAAGTTACATACACATAATTCGGTCGGTTGGTAACATACCCAAGTTAATACATGACGTTGCACCAAAGAAAATAAACAAATACATGGTAAATTACGTAAACAGTATTACGCTGTAAACGTTATCATGATCTTAGTAAAAATATGAAAATGAGAAAGACCGTTGAAATTAAATATTATTTATTCCTCTCATGAAGGTCACGCGGGAAGGGATAACAAACTACCTTTGGTAGGCCGTCTGCGATACAGGAAGAATTTGAAAACTTTTTCGGAGGGTCTATTTTGCGCTTGTGATCCTTTCTTGACAGATAGTGCGGCTCTTTTAATCTATTTGTTGTCTATCTAAGTCGGATTACCAACATGATTAATTTTGAAGAGGATAATGAACATTTTTTTCAAAATTTATCGCGTTTAGTGTAAGTTAGGTTTGGCGTGGCGGTATAATCCTTTGTCATATTGTAATGGAAATCAACTATTTTTTCCATCAATAATCGAAACCCCTTGATAAAGGCTTGAATAGAGAAAGGCGGTAGTTTTAATAATAAATTATAAATAAAATATAAAACATAAATAACAAAGAACTTATAGTAAGATTGAAATTGTCTATGAAATACCGCCAAGTAAATTCGACAGCCATTTATTGCATGCTTCTGTGTGCTATCATAGTATTAGGTCCCACTCCTTATAACATGCAATGTTTCCGTCGTTTTGCAAGATTTCAAAATACCCAAACAATCCTAAAAATATTGCGCATACCCGTCGTATTAAACAAATGTATGCCATGAAATAAAATACTTAATAATTTGCGCATTTTGTGAGCAATAAATAGGTTTCATATCATATTTTTTCATTTTACTGGGAAAGATATTACTTAAAGCTAAATTCTGGTGTTCATTTATATGACCAATATACAGGTGATAGTGATTGACTTTAAAACAATGCTATGCAAACGTTTTCGCCTATTTGTGCATTGATTTTATATATAGAATTTTCAAGTTTATAACCGGATATCGTTACTGATTCCTTTTAGTAACGATCAAATGACATCAGAAACATAGGCTCATTTTGCAGTTATGGTAAAAATACTTTCTAAGGTTTTATTCTACGCCATCTAAGGTATTCAATTTCATTACTTTGACTCCTTAAACTTATTCAAATGTCCTCATTATTGTCCCATGAAATATGTTTTCATCTTCAATAGATCTCACGATAAGTACTGTTTTAGAAATGTACTTCTTTAAATAAAATTGGTGCTATATATTTCTCCATAATCGAAGGGCATGAAAAATTAATCCGATATATATTAATGCTATTTAGCTTTAGCAAGTTGACGAATTGAGTACACATAATTTTTAAAATTATATTTCGATTCCATTCCCATGCTAAATTACTTAGTCTCTGTATATGTTCCGTTCATATTCTCAGTTTTTGGGACCTAAAATAGTAATATTTTCTAAGCATTTCAATTATTATCTCGGAAAAGTTATAATTTACTTTACTTGCTAAAACGTTGGATGATGTTGAATATTGCGTTTAGAATGCTATTTTTGGGGACGTTTGAATTTCCATTTCCTCGCTGATTCAGAAAGTGTGGACGAAGTTTGAAAAATCTTTTAGAATTTCCCTAATATGTTTTGCTTGATTTGGTGCGCTGACTCCTGCAACCCTCTCAAATTAATCTATTATTCGGAGAGGAAACAAAACTCTTCCTCAGACTTTCCTCTCCAAATGATTAATTAATCTCCTGTTAGAGCTTCCAAACGTCTATTTTAGACTATCGATCTTCTTCGAAAAAAATAATTATGAGAGGTGTGGTTAACGGAAGACAATCAAGACAAGCTTGAGCCACCGGTCATGAACAACATGCTGAATTTCCCCTCCGTGGTTCCAATCTCTTGAGATTTCCTTCTTTGGCGACTTGAAAAATCACCAGCGGAGTGACAAGGTGCATTAATAAGTTATGGACCATTGTTCGTGGGTATATGGAGGGAGCTTAGTGGTAGGTGACGATGAGATATGAGGAAACAACAGCCGACGCTGTAAGCGTGATTCGAACACACGACCTCATTGTCTGAGGCCAGAGCATTCTCCGCCTATTGGCAAACTATCCGCGGGAAATTTATCACACACTACCGGCTTAAATGAAAAGTCTAAAATATTTTTGTGGAGACGGAAGGTGTTTTCCCTCTCTTATTTTGACGATGCGGAATATTCGTAATATTTCTCGCGTAAAATTGTAAAATATTTTAGGCTGAGAATTTTTTTGTAGATCATTAACTAATATCGTGAGTAATTTGATGTTTGGATCTTGATTTCACTGTCTAGTGCCATAAGCGTGTTTGTTTTTGGCATTTTTTTCACGTGGGTGCCTATATTGTGTATGAGTGGCCCTCTTTAATGTATTACTTTCAATCTCTTCTATGAGTGATTGTGAATGTTTCCTAATGAGAAAAACTTGAAAATAATACTCTCAAAGATTTAGAATCTATTAGAAGCTTTTGTCAATGTTTTTCATGAGGTTTTAGGATTCAAATTTAAAACCTGTACTAGATTTAATGGTTTTCTAGGGTACTTTTACATTTGTAAGATCCGAAACGGCACCCCAGGTATCCACTCTAGAAACTCCTATGTAATTAAGTCATTGAATTATGTCTCGAGGATATTTTTAACTGTTCTCTAACTCTCTTCATTTGATACCCTCTAAAAACATATCTAATGCATATCTCAATTACCTGAGTTTACTTACTTTTGCAGTCAGAAATTTATATGCAGTGTAAATGCACTCATTCTTATCTTTTTGAGTGATTACTCAATAAAACTTCTTGTCATAATTGTATTTTACATCTGCCTGCATCATTTGTAGTGCTTGAACATAAATAGGTAAAAAGATATTTTCTTGGGAAATTAAACCTTTTTTCATAAATTATTTCATCAAAATCTGTGCTCATCATTATTCTAATGTAATTTAACCGATATAAATATTTTAAAAACAATTGTAGCGACAAAATTAATTTCGTCTATCGATAAAACTATGAAGGCATGAAAAAACTTGTAAGGAAGGATCTTGATCCAAGTCTACTTATGAGATTGGGCTTTACTATTTATTCTGTTTAAAACTTGCACTCTAGGTCTTAAACTGAAAGCATGAAGAATATTCTATACCATTTCTTAAAAGTTCAACGAAAATTGGATCTTTAGGACAGCTAGCCTCTAAATATTTTTACCATGTAAAATGGTGCAATGTCATTTGGTTTATACTGGTGTCGGATAAATATATATTGAAATATAAATCAATTTTATTTTACCTGAAGATTACCCTAGTATAAGTGACCAAAGACGGTATATTCAGGTCATTTGATTCACCGTATAATGAAGCTGGCCGCTTATTTGGGACAATTCTCTATTCTCACCGAGATCGCATCGAGGAAATACCTACCGTTAACTCCGGTCAACCGGGAAAAAAGCCCATTAATTACTTGTCGCGAGTCGGTGGCACTGCCCCAATACTTACATAAAGATATTAAATTTTTTGTTTTAATCAAGAAAGTGATTTTTTACCTTCTCCCTCTCCATTACACTAATCCTGAGTACGTAAACTCGAGCATAAAGTTTTTTATCACTACTAATTTAGCTGTAATCGCACACTTCCTCAGACAAGCAGGCTTAAATAAAAAGTCTCCTCTTAAAATTTAAGAAGCTTTTTAATTTAGCCATTTTCTTATAATTTTTTCCTATTTAAGCAATGGAGTACTGAAAAAATATGCATTAAATTCTAAAATAGTCTCGTTTTTTTGCATCAACCTTCATGTATGCATTTTTACGGAATGTTTTGGAAAAAACCGGCAAAGCCTTCAACCGGGAAGAAGAGTAGAATTCTAGAATAGTGGACCAATTAATCGGAATCTACTGTAATAAATCAAGTGTAGGAACTTAAATACTCATATGATACTGTATATATCGTATAAACTCCAGCCTTCATCTATGGCACAATTTTTTTAAAGTTCCCAACGCGTGGTGTTTGTTTTGATAGCCACACATTTAGCTTGACGTATGCGCTTGAAAGTATTAGGACTGAAGTGGATTGATTGAATTTGATTTTTCTGATTAAATATTACGCTTTGTGGAGAAAGAAGTGATTCATCGCCGCCCACTGCGTACTACTAACTCCTTTTTAAATAGAGTCGTCTCGGCCCAGTGATACGGACACACGACCACGCACCTCCAACCGTTCTCGACTGCAGCGTGTA
This sequence comes from Ischnura elegans, assembly GCF_921293095.1. Classification (NCBI taxonomy): domain Eukaryota; kingdom Metazoa; phylum Arthropoda; class Insecta; order Odonata; family Coenagrionidae; genus Ischnura; species Ischnura elegans. The sequence goes on from NC_060250.1 coordinate 126,451,202, forward strand.
AACAAATAACACGGGCAAATTATTCGTGCTCTCCGATATTTTATTTCAACACTCCTGTATAATTTTTTCTCTCTCTAGATCGACGAGCGTGTGTGCCAGCCTCTCGCACGCCGCCATCTTTCCAGAAGATTGCGTAAATTGGGAATGGCGAAACTTCCCCACTGTCGCACTTTCAAAAGCAGCCCTGTCCTGCACTCGTTGCCGGGGGTGGTGGGAGAGCGGAAGAGGGGAAGCGGGGGTGAAGAGGGTGCAACAAATGAATAAGGCGATATCCGAGTGGTGGGCATCGCCCGCAAGGGTTGGGAGTCGCCGAAGGAGAGAGCCGGTCGTGGTAGAACGTATGGCTCACTCAGTGATTTAGCGGGGTCGTTACTGCCGGCTTTGGTGGCGGGTTGGGGTAAATACCTCGTTTTCTAACCCAGGGGCCGCGGGTTCGAATTCTGCCTGTTTGGTTTTCCCTGATTCTGGGCTCAGTTGTATATGCTTGTCCATCGACTTAATCGTTAGAGAAGACTGAAAATTCCTCACCTCAGTTAAGTCTTAATCATATAAGTTAAACTAATGCGGAATTATTATTTTTATTATGGGTGGCTTAGGACTTATATAAGGTATAGTTCATCTAAGTTTAGCTAAGCCACGGGTAGGTGGTAAACTGAATCCAGGGATGGGGTCAGATTTTTTCCTTCATTTTGTGTCGAAAGTCGCTAATATTGAATTGATGTTTCATCTGGCATGAAAAATCATCTTTTCTAATAAACTTATGCACAAAGATTGCAAAAATTATTAATAATATTTTTCAGTTGAGCAGTCATTCATCATGTTAGCAGCAGAACATAATGTAAAGCAGTGATACATAATGTTAACTCAGTCATGAGATCACATTCATAACCCCTATAGCCTACATGGTAGTTGGCTTTTCGTGCGAAAACATCTCGAACTCTGGAGGCGGTCGGGTGGTGTTGGGAAATAGACATCCCAACCCCTACGCCGCCCTCGCCTCATCGCACTCCGGCCTTTCCTCCCTCCCCTTCTTCTCAGGCGCCGAGAAATATATGTGATTAGGTCACCAAAAGGGTGTTAGCCGAGAGTCAGAAGACTATGCATGAGGAGGCGAGGGCCGCTGCGTCTAGATTCAGGTGGGAGGGAGACGTGACGAAGGTGGGGGTGGTGTCGCAGAGGATAAGAGAGAGGAAGAGAAGAGATATATAAGGGATATTACGGGGCGCGATTACGAGCAGGGAACGTTTGCACATTGTTCAAGAAGTGTACGTATCGCTACTCAAATTATATCTATGGCGTTTCCTGTCGGGCCTTTTTCCAAATTTTACGGTGTCATTCTCTCAATCGTCGAAATTGGGACAGAAGATTTCCTACGTTCAGCCCACAAAGTTAATATTTTCATGCAGTTTTAAAAGTTTACAAGTTAGCCATAGCTAGCCCACTTTAAATCACGATGTCATTTTAAAAAATGATTACTTATTTGGCATTTTGTGTGGCAAAATTACCTGTTACTGAATGAGAATTTTACTTTGTAAGGTGACGAAGAGGCTCGTTTACAAGGTGTGGCGGCATTGCACAGAATGAATAATTTTGATTTTCTTTTTCATTCATATGGGTTAATAATAATAATAAGTAACACTAATATTAACACTAATATTGAAGACAATTGTTTCGTATAGTTTTGTTTTGCGACGAGTTTATAGAAATGACACTTAAGCACTTAACATAGACTACACAAGAGTTCGATTACTTTATACATTGCTATTTAATGATGAATTGTTAGTGTTTAATATTGGTGTGCAAGACTTGGTGCCTGTTACATATCCCAAACCCAAGTTATTAACTCATCTAGTGTGATAAAAACGACTATGGCTCAAGTTATCTCCTGAACCCATATGGAGCTTGTGATATATTGACCTAATTAAAAATTATTTTCTAAATAAGTGTGAAGCACAAGGGTTTCAAATAGTATTCAACGAACGTTCAAAAATATATAGAGCTCATTTTCGCCAAGAAATTAAAGTAGTCGAGTTTTTACTCGTTTAAAGCCAAAACCTTCGCGATAAAACGTATTGATAATGTGAATATTTTTAATGAACCGTAAAAATTGAGATTCTAGACAACCGAAAAGGTTTCTAATCACATTAAATTTTCGGCATCATTTATATGTGTTTTTAGCTTCCTATCGTTCGTGAGGTAAATTAAAGACGCGAGTGGTAACCGAAAGTACCTATGTGAGTGCGGGTGCATGAGAGAAGCAAAAGTGGAACTCATAGAGTGTAGGAGAAGTTTGGAATTGGAAGCCACTTAAGGGTAGGTGTGGACAGAGGTATTTTTTCCTTCGTATGCATTATCTGAAAGATCGGAGAGCCAGTCTGAGAGAGTGGGCGTCACAAATGTAGGATTAATATGTGTGAACGTTGGAGTCAGAAGACGAGGCATGATGATTTGATGCTCCCATATAAATCTTGAGAGGACCTCTACGTGCCAATGAAACTCAACCTCTCTTTCGTTTACATGTTACTCCTCGTCTGATTGATATTCCCCAATTCTGCCTCTCAACATCTTAACTCTATGTTTCCCGCCGAGTCCCCTCCTTATATAACTCCCTTGCCTCACAATATCCTTCCCTGCACCTCACCTCCTCTGCAACCGTTTATAAATCCTCCCTCTAACACCAAATAAAACATTCGCCGCTCTCCGAAGTATCTATCCCTATCTTCATCTAGATTTTTACCTTTTATTATGTTCCCTATTACATTTTATTTATTTGTCAATGTTTATCATTTTAAAAGCCTCATCATCATCAGCTGTCATCAATGCGAAGACTGGTTTGACGCAGCTCTCCACTCAATCCTACAAATCTTTTAACACACGTATAATTCGTCTCCTTTACATTTTGAACCACCTTCACTGTGCATCTCATTCGTGACCCATCGCTGCCGTTCTTTCCTCCCACCTCTCCTTTAGCGATATTCGTCATTAGATCGCGGTGTCTCATGATGTGTCCGAATAAACTGTCCGTCTTCGGCACAGGGTTTTCAAAAGACCTCTCTCCTGCCCTTCTTGGAACTTCCGCATTATCTGCGTTCCGTTTTTGGCGGCGAGAATGAATTGAAAAGAGAGAATATGGATGAGGAGGCGAGAGACACTGTGTCTAGATTCAGGTGGGGGCGGCATTGCAGAATAGAGGGGAGGGAGCCCTCTGTCTGATCTGACGTGTGTCTGAGGTTGTTGGACACGGACGGGAGTTGTTGGCGAGGGAAGGTGACGCCAAAAGTCGTCGTCGTCGTCGGCAGTAATGCATGCACGCGCACAGGAGGGCAGCAGGTCAATAGGTGAATCAGGAAAGCAGCTCATCATGTGGGCAGGAAAGCGACGGCATCGTGTCGAGCGTGGGAGGATTTTAATTGAGGGTTCACGCGCGCGCGGGACGTGGGAAAGACTCGAGAGATTTGAGGGCGGTGGCGGAGAGTACCTCTATGTATATGAGGGAAAGACGAGAGTCAGATATTGGCATGTAAATTCTATAATTTTGGTTGAAATTCGTTTGTTGAACTGAAATACCGCCGCATTATGTTGAAGATGAAGGAAAGAGTGTAAGTTTTAAAATATATTCATAGAATTTACGTGATGATTCAAAAATAAACTTAGTTATATTCCACGCAGTATTTATTAAAACATTACCGGGTTCGAGCTTTTCAGGTCTTTGTCAGGAGGTGAAAGAACAAATCGAATTTATCTATTATAATGGCTGTGTGGAGTTTAAAAAATGTTGTTTTTGAATCTGTCATGTCACCATTCCACGAATTGAACTCGTGAAAAATTGAATGTACGTTCTATGTTGTGCAGCATTTTTTTTTGCGTCGAAGAATGTGGTGTGCGAAAAAGCACCAAATTATTTTGATGATGTTATGACACAAGCAATCGTTTAGATTTTGCGCTGTCGCCAGGGGACCTCTTTAAAGGGTGATTCGGTGGGTGGAGGTGGAAAGATACCGCACTTGCTGAGAGATTAATAATGCGAGAGAGAGAGCGAGAGAGTGGGCGACAAGGTGCTAGGATGGCAATGCTCTCGACTCCTAGGGAACAAGATTGCAGCGAGCCAAATCACAAAAATTAATCCCTGCGTCTTCGTCCCACATTTACAGAAACTCTTTATGGCTGCAAGATTGATCATTTCATTCAGAAGTTAGGTGGAGAAAATATAATGGAGCATTATCTCCATCGCCTCAGGTTCAAGTGGAAGCTCATTTTAATTTCAAGGAATGAAAACATTTGTTGTACCCCAATAGTTTATTTTGGTGTTAATATTTTACCAAATCATTTTTTAAATAAATTGGTGAAATACGACAAGTTTTTCATTTCATCAATGCTATCATGGACCTTATTTAAGTTAACCCTTATGGGAACAGTGGGAATTTTTTATTCTCAATAGGTTATTTCCAACTCTCAATATTCATCAATAACAAGAATTTCTTTAAATAGGTAACTGGTGGAAAGTTGGGAGATACATTCAATGGTTTCTGGCTCAAGTTTATGGATGTCGAAGTTCATAAATGACAAAGCTACTTCGTTTTCTTCCACGGATTTATTTCTTAGTTACAACATGTTTCAACCTCAAGAGGTCATTTTCAAGTACAAGTATATTGTGTGTTTTCTCCGAGGTTACCCATTGCTTTCACTAGAATTACCTTAAATAAGGTCCATGATATTTCCTCATTTCTCGCTCCTCGGTGGGGAATAGAACTTCTACCTCACCATCCTCTTCCATAACAAACTTTTATTTAAGTTGATAATTGGTGGACAGTGAAAAGTAGACTAATACTCGGGCGCGGCTGTAACTAGAAAGGGATCCTTATGTATTTAAAGGTTTTTTAAACATTTTTTTTAAGTTTCTCATCTGAAGTAAGCAAGAAATCAAGGTAAGTTGTTTAAATCGATATTTTAGGCTTTGTTACTCAAGAAAATAGTCAGAATTACGAAGAATAAGTGGATAGCTATCGGCGGTGCGCTGTAAATCTTTTCTAACATGTACTATCAAAGTCTTCCAGTCGAATTTCTTTATTTTTGGAAACGCATCCTCCGTGGTCATTCGAGTAGATGCGCGGTGCAAATTTTTCTCGAGCATTTTCCTCATTATCTTTTTTCACATCCTTTCCCTTGACACGAATACGCATCTTTTCTGAAAGGTGAAGACTGAAACTTAAGTTCAGTTTTATATGTGAGTGAGGGAAGATTGCGAGAAGGGGATACATCTTTAAAAGAAAGGTAACGAATGAATATTTTCTCAGTTCAGTGGGAAAATGGTCGTAACTGACCAAACTGCAAAAATAAATCCTGACAGCTTCGTCCAACCATTAGTCCTACATTTATGTCATTGAATATAACTAGATGAGCGACGAATTCTTTGAGAAGTAGAATAAATTTTTAAATAGTTCCTTTCCCAAATATGCTTAGAAGCTAAAGGAAAATAAAGTTTTATTGTGCAATACTTTACATGCAATGTAATCATGGAATTAAAGGAAAAGGAAGGAAAATGGAGTCGCGACGAAGTTGTCTATGCTGACGAAAAAGGGGATCTCTTTAAGTTCTCTCAGCATCCTGCACTTGTATGGGTGGATATGTTTATCGGTCCATGGGAGCCGATATGTAAATAATATTATTTCAATTTGAACTTTTCTTGCAAGCTAAACGATGCGAAGGATAAAAATCTTTGTCGGGAACGATTAAGGGCTAATTTCAACCGGGTATTATTTATACGCTAACGAAAATTGGCTCCAGTTGCATTAATAGAGTACAGTAATTGTTTTCTATACCCTCAACATTATTATCAGAGACACAATAGGTAGGAGTAGATGAGATACCCTCCTCGTTCTATTCCTTGGCTAACCTCTTAAATTTTAAGCCGTCTATACTGTCCATTTTTATTTGTACATGTGTAATTTTTTTGATCTCAAGATAATAGACTTATAATTTGAAGCTAGTGACACTAAATTGGCAGTTGCTTGTAAGTGCCCCATGGAATTAGAAATTATTGAAAGTCTCGAGTGCAATTTGATTACCACTAATTATACAATCCTTTTTCCGTTTTGCCTTAACCCCTAAAATGAAAGCACTCTGTCAATTGCAATTACGTTTCCATCGGCAAAATATACTTTTTCTCCATGTTTCCTTATGCTAATGTGCACTTACTGCCGAGTAAGTTCGAGTAGTGGGACAGGCGACAACAAATTTGTCGACGCCGCTGAAAAAGGCAAGGTCCCACTTATAACATTCCCCTTTGGTGTGTCTCCGGATATATTTGTCCGCTGGAGAGCTCAAAGGCGATCCCACCCACGCCTAATTTGAATTAAAACTCTTCCCCTTCCACCTCTAAAGCGAGGAAATCCTTCATTCTTCATCCCCCTTCTCCAAACCCTTCTCGCTCGACCCTACACCGCTCGGCCGAGATTTGCATCTTCGGTGGGGAGAAGAAACAAACGGACCACCTGCCCAGTTGCTGCGATCGGGAGGGAGGAAGGGAAGAAATGAGGAAGCGAAGAAAGAGCACCGCCACCCTCCGCCTCACCAGTGTGGCTTGTCCGCTCTCTGGGGAAGACAAGAGGGACGCAGAGTCGCAGCATCTCCTCCCACGCCTTTTGTAACCACGCAACGGTCCCTTCGTTCTTCCTGGCTCTCCCAACCGAGTGGATAAAGAGGTATCCCAGCTTCGAAATGGGAGGAAGGGTCGATCCTCTTTTTTTTTCCTACGCGTTTTTTTTTCTTCGGGTGAGGGGTAGGGGGTGATTAATTGTCCTGGCCAAATGGGCAAAGAGGGTTCTGAGCAGATTCAGATTAGGAATTCAGGGTGGAAAGAAAGAAAGAGAGATGGGGCGATTGTGGGAAGAGAAAGCAAGGGACGATGTCTCTCTTTTTCTCTCTCTCTCCCTCTGGGCCGAATTTCGACGCGCTCCTCTCTCCCAACAACGATCGGACCGCGCGGAATGTCTTTTTGTTAAAAACCCACCCCGTGCGTAGCGAACAGCGACCTCTACGCTCCCACACTTGCCGTCTTACACGTGCGTTTGTGGCGCCACCTTATATTTCTCTTCTTCCTTCCCTGTGATACACATATCCATCCCCTCCCCTCCTTCCTCCCCCTCCTCCCTCTTTAGACAATAGAAGGATAAATCTTCGCCACCCCTCCTTTCGCCTTCGCTTTTGACCGCTCGTCGTGTCGCCATCTTGTCGTGCTGCCTGTCCGGTATACGACGAAAGGTCGGTCATAAACACGCTCACGGTGGGAGCCAACCCGCCTGCCTTAGCGCCACCACCGACCGACAAACCTACGGGAAGTTTCTCTTCCCCGAGCGATGCCCGCGATAAAAATGTTCCGGCGCGTATTCCACGACGGCGACTTCTTAATCTCGGGACAGCTCGCTCGCTGGAAGGAGGAGGAAAATTAAAGCGTCAACCTCACTGCTTGACAGCCCACTCCTCTCTTTCTTCTTCCGCATCTCGCTTGCCTTTTTAATCATTCATTTGTTCGTAAATGTGTCGCCTATACGTCCAGCTCCACTGCTAAAGGAACGAGCGGTCTGCATTGCTGAAATTCTCGGTCCTTTTGAAAAATCGTCCCTGGCGCGGAAGAACGGCCTCTTATCTCCATGCGACATAGATTTTTCTTCAAATTTCACCCTTCATTTCTGGGCATGATTATATCACATTATTATCAAAACATATTCACGGACCATTCGGGGGAATATCTTTCACGAAGTGACTCGCGAATGCACTTCATCGTTTTCATTGACCGTAATGGGAACCTGAAGATCCCGAATTGGCGCCCGGTGTTAAACCACTTGAACTACCAAGGTATTTCCCTTCCCGTGAGGATTCGTCAGCTTTAAGGATTTGATTTTATGGGTTTTACTCGCTCACATTTGACCTACATAGATGTTAAAAATTGTGCATTTTATATTTCTGAATTGCTGCAGTTAGAGATTAGACCGATAGAAAATCCAGTACCACGTAATTTAGGATGGATACGCACAGTAATTTAGGATGGTGAAAAATATTTTGGTTCCTTATTCGAAGGGTTTAAAATATTTCGAGAAATTCATATCTCATGTGTGGTCACGCCCAAAACTTTGAAAGCCTGTTGTGTGGTTTAATGCACTGATATCAACCGTAAATATTATGAATGCAGCCAATCCCTCCTGCGAAAACTTCCATTGCCCAAAATTTTTCCTGTAAACCAGTTGTCTCCTTCTATAAGTATGCATGTACATGCTGAAAATCTGAGTAAAAATTACAATTGAAGTTCTCATAGTCTATTTAGTGAACAATACCGCTTATTATTTTCTTCTCATGATTAAGCCGCTGAAATATCAAAAATTTTCTCTCGTGGGGTAGCCCCAATTTTGAAATTTGTCGTAAGTCGTACTTCGTGTTATCATGCATTTCATCCGTTAACGATTTGCCATCCATAATGGATATATTATGGTTTTTATGAATTAATTTTTATTTTTGAAGTATTCTGGGAGAATTGTCCTTGCATGCGTAAAACCAGGTGACTAATTTTTCAGCAATTTTCTAATTAAGGTGTACCAATTATTTTAAAATTGTGCTGTTAATGATGTATTGAAAAATACTGCCTTCCATAATGACTCGAAGCTGGTCCAATATGGTTTAAAAAATCAACGGATGGATTCCAGGGATACCAACAAAGGTTTTAAAGGTTTCACATCAAATTTTTTAAAATCAAATTTGAGTCCAAGCTAAATATCTACGTTCTTAAAGGATAGTATTTCAGGGAATACTGCATCAATGAAGGATATTTTCTCGTATCGTCAACGCTAAATCTGAATACGTATGCGTAAAATTGCCAATGGTTATTTTAGTGATGAAAAAAATAATCTTGATAATCCACATGTTTTTATATCTGTCATTATCGATGCATTTTTATTCCTAGTTAATCGAAACATATTGCATCTGATTCGAGAAGATAATATTTCGGCGACTTTTTACAATAGGTACTAATTATGACCTTGTCCTTTTTCCTGGTAAAAAAATTTCATCTGCTTCGTTGCGTAGCATCGCTGTACTCCCACGCTGAAAAAGAGGAGACCTGTTGCTTCTCTCAGCGGCCCTCACCCTCAATTCCCTTGGTTTAGGATCTCCAAGGACACCGCTGTTCTATTTTTGCTGCTTAGACGGCTGAAAAAACGTCAGCGATCATTATCGAGTGGTCTTTTGATGAGACCGAGTAAATCTCCAGACACATTATTCGACGATTATCCCTGTATTTAATCCTACCGTTCAGTGGCGCAGCTAGGGGGGGGGGGGGGCTTTGGGGGATAAACCCCCCCCCCAGAGCTCACAAAAATTTTTAAGTTAAATCTAATTTACTTAATTGGATTAATATTGCTTATAGAATAGTGTGAGGATCAATAAAATATCCCTCAGAAGACCGTAAAAATCACCATTTTGAACCATTTATCTTAATTTTTTCCGGCGGAAGGCCTCCGCACCTCCCGCTAACCCTGGCGGGTATGCAATACCCCAAGCACCCCAGTATTAGTTGCGCCTGAACCCCCCCCTTGCCTTAATTCCTAGCTGCGCCCCTTCTACCGTTGGATTCGCGGTATTATGTCACTTTTCTCTCACGTGCTAATATCTGAATACCATGGAACTTGCATTCATATAATGTTCATTGTGTGAAATCATTTATAAGGTTCAAGTGCCAATATTTCGCAGAGGGAAAGTCATGTTCCATTGACTACAGACTCGAGTCATAGTCAAAGCATATGAATTTTTCCTCTGCTCAATTTTCGCACTAAAATTTGTAATTGTGGGTACCTTGTTGGAGGTAGACAATCATTTTTTTCACCCTTATTCTCGAGTGAACTCGTTAAACATGTACTCATGAACTCTTCAGTAGTAGGGAGATTAGACCAAAGGTATCATTTCTCAAGTGGATATAATTAATTGGTCCTGTAAAATAATTTCTTGGATTTAAATTTCTTTTACAAATGAGGCCTATCGTATTTTTTCTTACCTGTTACATTGTAAACGTAGAATTTGTTATAAATCCTCGTTTATATTGAAATGAATGCCTACTTCCAGATTATAGCCTTATAGCCGGCTAAAGAGGGGTTAATTATCTCTAGCACGGTATAGGTGTGTCACACGCGCAATACGTCCCTAAAAAATATATAACATAAATAATAACACGTATATTAGATTCTTGCATATTCTCTTCGGGGATTTTAGTTTTCATCAAGTGTGCATCGCACCGTACTACGATAGTATGCACCATTATTTTACTTGAAAAGCTTAAATTTGTTAATAGATGATAATTAAAATGAGTCTACGAATTAGAAGTGGTAGAGAGGAGAAGAAACTCGGAGAGAATCTTCGTGCCTGCATTTCACATCGAACTTGGTTTTTTCATGTTGTGCCATCTAAAAGGTGAGACGCGAAGTTTCTTTTCTATTCAACATTCAAATACTTAATGTGAAGCTTGAAACTTTAAACCAATGATTGGTGAATTTTCTCTGCATCAAAATCATCCCTGCTCTAAGATTTGATGTAATATTTTGAATTTATAATTTTCTTCGGCGTCCTCGATATTCGGCGATAGTTTTCTGTGGTCCACTTTGGTCACTGAAAATCGAAATTTGTTAACAATGAGGATTGTAACGAACTCTCAACTCTAAATGCCTTTTACTACGGATCACAGTTTCTCAAATTTTCAAACGAATAAAGAAACATACATAGGAAACATATGGTAGGTTTTAAAGAATGATAGCCAATGCTTAAATTGATTTATAATAATTTTCTTTTTTTAATATACAGGAAATAAACTCTTATAATCGAAATAAACTGTTATCATCAACTTTTGGTCTTGAAAAAATATTTTCCTTGAAAATATGAACGTTATGGCAAGCAAAATTTTAGTTTTACTCTGATATTCCGACATATTTTGTTTAGTACCCTCATCCATGCGTCCTCAAGTCAATGGCATTCTATTTTATGACCTTTAGGGGTTAATGACACCATTCCAAGAAAAAAAAAGTCACCAACAAATTTATTTAATCATCAATGCATGCTCTACATTTAATTCAGACAAATGTATTCGTTCGCGAGAAATGAATATGAAAAACGACATGCGTACAAGCAATCTTAATCACGGAGTCGTCTTGCCTCTATCTCCGCCCTCCTCTTCCGAGATCATTAATTTACTTCGAGACACCCACCGTCCCCTCCCCACCCTTTGCCTCACCCTCCTCCCCTTCGAGAACACGCCTTCCTCCACTCTTCTTCCGAAACCGCCGCCCTCGCAATCTTCTTTTTTTCCCTCCTTATAATCAGTCGCAGCCTTATTTTTTATCCACAGCCAGGTAGAAAACAGTCTCGAGTTCACGGCACCCACTTGGAATAGTATTTGGTATCGCAAGTTGCTTTGGCCAAATCCTCTTACTTCATTAATCAACTCCCCCGAAATGACTGATCATTCGTTGGGCCGATTTTTTCTCCTCCATCGTTGGCCGGACACAGAAAAAGGCTACGAAGGGATCTTGGTTGAGAGGGTGGTGTGTGGCGGTTAAGGGATGGTTATTCTTTTCCATCGCGAGACTAATCTCATCTCTCCCTCTTTCCCATCGTGCCTTGCGCTGCATTATCCTCCCCTCCTCTCCTCTGCCTTAATATCTCTCTCTCTCTCTCCGCATCTCAATGCCTTTCCCTCTCCCTCCATCCCTTTGGCCGCAAACCCTTTCAGCACAAGGCTCTCTTCGCCCACCCCTCCACAGACCACACCCAAATCTCCCCGCTCGTCTTCATCATCATCATCCCCTCCTCCTCTCTCCTTTTTCTTCCCGTAAAAGGGACGAGAGGGAATGTCGGAGCATGCGAGCCCTTTTGCTTGCTTGCTCGCCTCCCCCACACACTCGATGAGAGAGGGCGGGAGATGATGCTCCAGGGGAGAGCTGAGAATGTGTGTGGGGGTGGAGTGTGCGGTGGGGGCGTGGTGCCTGCTATTATTCCTCCCTTCCTCATCAGTTGCGTTCCCTTCCGATGAATTGAGCCGTAGTGAAGAGGTGTCCGCGGTTTGACTTCTACAGTAGCCGTTCGTTGCCATCTTACCGCACTAGCTTTCATCTAACCTGTATCATTTTTATGAAATTATAAACTATATTTTATTTAGGAATATTCTTCTCGGGCCCTGCACCAGGTTATGCCATTCATTTCCGCCAAAGTTTTGGAAAACGACTTGCTTACCATTTTCAAAGGCGTTTTTACCCCCAACTCATCAGTTTTCAGACTGAATGGAATTGACCGTTGGTCGGCTCAACAATTCAGTTGAGGTGTCGTTTGATTGGCTGATGTTCTTAATTCGGATTTTAATTATTTAATATACTTTTTTCATGTATCAATGCAATTTTCCATTGGTATATAGGTATTGCTGGGATGAAAGCTCGTATCGCGATTGAAATTTTACAGGTTAAAGCGTATTTCGAAGGCTTCATTGATTATGCGGTCCCAGTAGTGCTGCGAGCGGCGAAGAATTTTGACTTCTCCCCATTCAATGGCGTGGTTCGCATTGATGGTCCACAACTGCCGAATTCTGAGGTTGCGCTAATCAAAAATGTCCCAAGTGCTCTTTCAGCCTCCTCTTAATCGTTTGGCCTGTCTCCTCTGAGAATATTTTTCCGCACTCACATTGAATCTGGTAAACACCTGTTGTCCTCAGGCCAATGATATCCATTACCTTCACCTATCCATCCCTTAATTGAGGGGGTCAGGAGCGAAGGGGTACGAGTTATTTTTTTACAGAATAAGGAACAGAAATTAGATAGAGAGAACAAACGATGTCAACTAGATATTTAGTAGTGCACTTGATTTTCCCCTCGATGTCAAGCACAGAACAGAGACTCACTCCTATCCCTAGGCCACCAAGTTTTTGTATATTTCTTCTATCAATTTCTGCTCCTAACTGTGTTTATAAAAAAATAACTTATATCCCTTGACTTCTCCTCACCTAAACTTTGGCTTTGGTAGGTGGATACCTCAACTATTGTACCGCGGTAGAATAATTCACTTCATGTATTTAGACGCTGTACAGTTGGTGTTGCTTGATATTTTATTTATTGCAATTATTGAAATTCATTGAATAGATTAGATATAGAAAGTAATAATACTTATGGATGACATTTAAATAGGAACGCTATGTGAAATTTTGGGTCAGTAAAGAGAAGGAAAGAGAGACTGGGGGCGTGGTTGCTTGGAGCAACGCCTTACAACCCATGACCCTCCAAGATCGTCTGCTTTCCCCTTGGTTATATTGAACCGTAGTAAAGAAATGTATTGCCTGACTCCCCAGTAACCACCTGGCTCCAATCTTTCGTCGCTAGCCTTGTCTAACCTGAGATATGCTCCTTTTTTTAAATCATAGAATATAAATAATAACTTTTGACGCTGGTAGGTCGGGGTATCCTTGGAATTTGAACAATTTCAAAGTTTTAAGTTCTTTTAATTCTTTATATAAGGGTTTTAGGAATAATTATGGAATGCCGTAAATGTCGAAACTACTTGTAAATTTATACTTTTAATATTGTATGCAACCGAACTAGACCTGAAAAAATCATTTTCATCATCGACGGGCCTTAAGTTAGTAGTGAGAAATAAAAGAAAAGTGAAAACTGAGCTAACCTCGGTCGGATAAACAAAATTTATCGGTTATTTTCGTGACTACGATTATCTAATATTTCCATTCCCAGTTGTTGCCTGAAACCTTAAGATGTTTTCTTCGAAAATGTTGGATGCATTTTAGGGTATCGAAAGCTAAGTGAGCCTGTGCTGTGGGTGAGCATTCGAGTGAGGGAGAAATGGGATGGTGATGCGAGAGTGTAGTATGGTGTAGTAGGAGGTGAGCGGGGCGTAGTTTGTGGATTGCCTACCTCTTGCATCAATTAAGGCACAGCGGAAAGGTGTAGGCGCAGCGTGTGATTCTTCCAGTAGCCGCTGCTTCTATTTCCTCCCCTATTATCTTAAATTTATCTGAGCTATGTTTTTATCGAATTGATGATGTATTAGTATTTTCAAATCTTTTATTTCATTAAATATGTAAAAATAAGTGTATATTTGTAAAATATTTTAAATAATCACTTTAAAATGAGCTATCATTTTAAGAAATATACTGGTATTGTTTTTTAGGTGCTGCAAGTAAAGGTATTATATTTAGTCAAAAAAGAATTTTAAGTTTTTTATGCTGCAATGGAGTTTTGAATCAGAGACATATTATGTGATCTCTTTCTTGGGGACTGGTAGTTAGAATATGTTTCAATAATAAGGTGAGTATCTAATTTTTCTCCAATTATTAATTGCGAAATTAACTTTTAATTTTTGTTTTCAAAATTGAATCGCTTTCATTCCTTCGTTGTTTCATGATGCGTATGCATGAAGATTTTTATATATAAGGTGTGAATTCAAAGCTAACAATTAGCTATTTTTTGATGGGCTAAATTTGATCTAATTGGCCTCCACGTCCAAGTTTTCTCTTGCATTAATTATTCCAGGTGAGATATTTATTGACCGTAATTTTGAAAAATTTTATATGTTCATATGCTCGTTCCCTAGTCGTGTGTGTGCACTATAATTTTATTATATTATGCGTTATTTACGCAAGATGCAGTGATAGGCCTCATACATTTAGATATACACATGTTCGAAATTTACCTTGGTAACGGACAAGATCACGGAATACACCGATTTTCGAATCCCACCGAAATTAATAATTGTACTGAGGTGCCTTTTTAGCTTGCCATGACCGTAATAACTATCATACTTTACCTCGAATTGTTTCCGAATGTTTTCTCCAGGCGGAAGAGTTTTGTTTTGCAATAGTAAAGGTTAGAAGCAGACAATATAAATTCAGTAAGCCGTCTATATTTGGAGAATTTAGAACTTAAACACACACAGGTGTCCAATATTCTATCGTGATTTGTGATTGCTTACGGACGGACCTCCTACATAGATCCTGGGTAGAAAGCGGCTACCGTCACCGGTTGCTTCATCATGGAGGAAAGAAATGTCTTTATGTTCGGGTCGAAGGAGAGGAAAATGTTTCGAACGAGACAGAGGGAGGGCTCACTTCGATCGGTTCAGAGGACAGGCAGCAACAAATCAAAAGCTTCTGTTCTACTAGACGTGACTGATGCGCCTGTCCGCGGCGTATCTCTCCATTGGATCCACTTGGCGTTCGCAACCGTGTCGGTGTGTGTGTGTTGTCCTGATCTGCCCAGAAAGGGGCGGGCGCCCCCTGATTCTGCCCTCCCTTCAAACTCCACTTCCTTCCCCGCGATTCCTTGCATATGCCTTTCACGTTTAGCATCTAATATCCCCGCTTTGTCTAAGGAGTTATCCAACCTCCTGTCGTCTTAACAGCCTCCATTCTTGAGCCACAATCAAGGATTGATTGGGTACTTGAGTAAACTAATCTAATAATGATATTTTAACTTTCACCATCTTAGAGAAACGAACTACACTAAGAATGGAGCGAATCTTACTGCTTTTCTACACCTCGAGCGACTGGATTTGCCTAAGCACGCAGCACAACTTAGCGCAGAAATACAGTTCAATGATCTATTATTCAGTATAACTTTCATTAATGTCCGTAATAAACATGAGTTAGAGCACAAAATTATGCGCATAAACTTCGTGGTGAAGAGGTTATTTATTCGCATAAAGTTCAAAGCTAATTTACACTGATATAAATAGTGTTTCTACTTAACTTTTGCCCAAAAATTTGAATGCCACTGAACACAGTTTCCAAAAATGTGAGAAAAATAGTAGTCGAAGTGGAAATAATGTATACTATGAGAAGGATGTAATGGGTCCCGAATTAAATTCTGTGAATGAAAACATAGCAGTTAATTATTTCATTAAATATTACAGCTGTCTTGAATATTACCACTGTTTTGTCATTCGTAAGTTTTATATAATGCTTACCGCCGTTGCTACCGATTAGTTCTGTGTCCTACATGACGGTGAATTATGATCATTCCGTTTCAAGGTGAAACCTTTAATTTTGGAGTTTTATTTGAAGTTCATTATTTTTCTCTTGGGAAAGTAATGCCATGATATAATGTACGGTTTGATTTGTGGTGATAGTACAGCAGTTATGTTTTCCTTGTCGTGACAAGACACGTGAGACTTACTTGGAAATTGTTCGCAAATGTCGACACGTCATGCCATGTAATTTATTGCTTCATGAATTCATATTATCATTACCATATCTATATTAATGAGCGATAATATTCTCCTTTCATTACTCATTCATCTGTCTTCACTGCAGGATCTTTAACGTTGCTATTCAGCGTCAGAGTTGGAAGATTATATGGAAGAATGCTCTCAGAATGTGCTGTTCTTAGATTGTGTGATTAGCTCCTTACTAAAAAAATATTATTTTCCTCTTGAAAACATAACATTTTTATTGATTTATTGTGCACTCATTGGTTGGGACATTTATTTTCATTCTTGTACTATTTTAAAATGGAGCGCGAGGTGCGAGTTATTTTCTCTAATTAAGATTGTCATTATTGTGGGGAAAAACTTGTTTTTCTTGAATCGATAATTTCAGTTCTTGTTTAGTTTAAAAGCAACTACTTTGCCTCCTGTTTCTTCCTAAATTACTTGTACAAAAATTATTTAAATATTGTTTTTTTTTAGTAAAGGTAATTAACATTGATATGAATGGCACCTCTACTTATTGCTTGCTCAAAAACTTTAATTTTACTAAATACATTTCCAGTTTCCAAAAATATAGCGAGAAATATAGCGGTCGTAGTGGAAATCATGTATCCATATATATAAAGAGAAGAATTATATCCTTATAAAATTGAACTTCTCTTTCTCCAATACTGCTACTTACATTATGATTTTACGCAACAATTTTTCATGGAAATTGGTAGTACTTAAGATGATCCTTGCACAAGACATTATGATTAGTGTTAAAGCAGTTGCTGTTTTGATTTTCTCTCCGCCTTCAAACCGACTGTGTTGTGAGGGAAGCGAACCAATCGTTCGGGCATGAAAATAACGCCCTCAGAAATGAACCCATTATTTGCAAGCTCGAAATCCATTTTCCCATAACGGGATACCCCGTTAAGTCTCCTCTCAACAGGAGGCGCTTATTGCAGAAAAAAATACGTGTTCATTCATAACCATTGTTAACAAGGCTCGTTTTCTCCCTGGTGCTTGACATTTTCAATCGCGGATAGTTGGAGATGTGAATTATGTTTCATTTACGGCCGGAGCAATTTCACCTCGGGGGCCGCTGATTTTTTCACCTCTTTTAAAGTTTGCTATTTTACTGCTGGAGTGGCGCTCGCCTTTTGCTTTCCCTCGATTATCTTCCGACTCCTTTAAAATTAAAAAAAAGTATTTATTCCAAAAGCCATCATGATACTTCCTCGAATGAACAAAAAAAAGAAAACAATCTAGGTTGCAAGATATAGCCGACCATTTTTCAATTTTTTTTCCTTCCATCTCGATACATATGAGTATGTGTGCATTTAATTTTTTCTTCCCTTCCTGGATCCGCCCAGTAAGCCGATCCCCCGAATAAATGGCGCTGCGATGGTGAAGAGAAAACTCGGAGGAGGAGGAGGTCCGCTTTGTTTTTTAAGGATTGGGAGAGTGGATGGAGATGGAGGCGAATAAAAAATTCGGTACTATCTGACTAGAATCTAACAGCCCTTTTAACGGTATATGGTCTACTTATTACTAGGAACTTTCGACATTTTCTCCGATGGAGGCCGCAGGAGTCGGTAGGTATATAGATGAGAGGAGACAAGTTCATGGATAGGAGGCTGCCTCGAGATGAGATGAGGAGCTTGCTGGTGACGTTTGAGTGGGGGGGAATCGCGGAGAAGGGATGGAGGGGGGTGGTTGGTTGCTAAGAGGGCCGGGGGGTGAGGTGGGTGGAGGAGGAGGGGAGGGGGAGGCAAGAGATCAAAGGGAAGGAACCGATTGTTTGTTTGCTCCGGAGAAGGGAGCTTGTCTTCCACTTTCGAGAGTCTATCTGTGGAGACTGGCTGCTCCAGTCAGCGCGTGCCCCGGGCTCTTATTCCTTCCAAGTTGTTCACTCTCTATCTCCTCTATTCCCTATCCCTATTCTCTCCCATTCTACACCCAACCACGATCCCTTCCCTTCATTTCGATACTTTCACGAAGACTAGAGCATGTTGAAAGTGAGAGCGCTATTACATCTACATTATACTCCGCTCAAAAGGCGTGTGGCGAACGGTTTTAGTACGCCAGCTGTTAACGAAAAGAAGGTAATGTGCGTACCAAGTTTCGCCTATCTTTTATTTACGTCCTTTGTTGTTCGAATGCGTTTGGCAAAATATCACTCTTAATTTACCCTTTCTGCCGGAGTTGATACATAAACTATCCGTCGTAGCTGATATAAAGTGGGGTAATCATATCATGTTCTCATTGTCGCGCTGAAAGATACCTATTTGCAATGGCTCAAGCAATCTTAGCCTAGGGGGCAGCCTCCGAGGTCTTTAGCGGCTCCCAGCCTAATTAGCCTACAATCTGTGTAACGCTTTCCTTATGCCCGTAACAGTTTTTGACGGATCACACAGCTTTCCTTTGTATTTTATTTTATAATTTCACTGATTAAGTCTTATTGCGCCGGATCCCAACTTTTCACTGCTTATTCAAACTAAGGATATGGATTGCAGTGGATAAAGCGGATAGTGATATGTGTTGAGTTTCATTGTTGATACTAGGGGGAGTGGTGGAGGTTATAGCGAAAGGATACTGGCCGGTGGGCCTTGGTTTCATAACTCGCTTAAGCCCTGGATATCCGCATTTGAAAAAAACTTTTAATGTGAATTTGTCAGAGGAAATGAACTAAACACTCTATCTTGAATGAATGAATCTAATCTTAATACATGATATCACACACCTCTGGCTTAGTCTAGGGTAGGCTTTACCCTCACTCCTCCTAAATAACCTTACGGATGGATCACTAAGCAAGAAAGTGGAGTAAAACTTCTGCGTAGTGAAATCCTTTTTGCAATATTTTCCGCATAACTGCGATTCTCTCTCAGGTAATTAAAAATGAAATTCCAGAGTTAAGATTTTTAATATCATTTTCTAATCTAGTTTAAATGGTTTTGAGAACACATTTCTCCTCAAATTTCGTGCTCTTAGCTTTTTGTATTATTTTCTTCGTTTGAAAAATGTTATATCTTTGAAGAAATGTAAATATGCGAATATGTAATAAATAATATGCGAAGTAATATGCGAATTCACAGCTTTCAAAGTTGTTTTCATGGAAAATATTTTTTTTACTCGAAGGAATTGTTTGTTCAGCCTACTTTATCCAGTTCTATTGGTGGTCCAGTATCCTATCTATCCTGTTAAATGGTGTATTATGAACCCGAAGCGACATTAGATTATCTCCTGTCAATACCTCAACGTATTTTCACCCCCTTTTATTTCAGTGAGAGCTCGCAGCATCGTTGTGCACTGACCTGAACATTACTCGGCGTCTGATAAACGCCATTATCATGCATATCGATTCTATCCGCCGACATTCCGGACGCAGTGATAGAAAAATCCTTTGCAACTACTCGGCATTACAAGATCGAAAAGAGCTTCTGACTTCTTTTTTATTTAGTTTTTTTCTCTCCTCTTTAAGATATTTTTGATTGGCAACTCGAAGTAATGCATAGCGTGTTTGGCGGCGCGGGAGAGATGAATCTCGATTTCGATGATGAGATGTGATGTTTACCGAGGGATAAAGCGGCAGCATAGGCGAGCATCGCTAGGAGCGAATCTAGATAGGGACGGAGAAAGCAGAGTGGTACGATGGGAGCGATAATGGCGCGAATAAGAAATATCAAAAACGCAGTGGAGCGGTGCGTGCTACGTGGTGCCGCGTTGCCCTGGGGATATCATCTCCTAAGCGGAGCGTCGGAATGCGTTATCGCTAACATTGTCCTTCCTAGATTGAGCCACTCGCGCGCCCTAGGAATGGGTGGAACACGTCAACATACCTACGTATCGATGTACACGATATCCGATCTGAACGTTTTACTCAGTTATTCGGTGAGTTGATCCGTACGAAATAAAAATTTGAAAAGGCATATTCAGTCAACATTTCTTAATT
Organism: Ischnura elegans; assembly: GCF_921293095.1. Classification (NCBI taxonomy): domain Eukaryota; kingdom Metazoa; phylum Arthropoda; class Insecta; order Odonata; family Coenagrionidae; genus Ischnura; species Ischnura elegans. Next base: position 126,471,372 of record NC_060250.1, read on the forward strand.
AACAAATCTCACAAAATCCGTACGCAATACAATGAAATTTATTGTGAGTAGATCATATAAATGAAATTCTTACTGCCCTTTTCTCGAATTAATGGAAGGTAATTAAAAACGTATCCTTGAGAGATAAAAACTTTTTCATTTCATTAAGGATATGCCCAAATCTGCTGGTTTAAATCGATTTCAATTCATTTGCAAGAAATTCGAATTTTCTAATTACGCGTCGGACATGCTGTCAGCCATACCACCAAATCTTCTTTTTCACTCGAAATTAATCAATGAACTTTCTTTCCTCAAGATTAACGCTATTATTATTCGATAGACTGGAACCAAAGTAAATAACGGATATCCGTAGGCTTTCCAGCCGTAGAACTGGGTAAATTCCTGTAAAAAATCTCTTTTCTTTCATAATATCAGAACTGAAGAAGTTAAACAAGCTGTATAAAGAAAAATCGGCCAGTATTGAGCCTCTCGCCCTGTGTATGACCCGAGAAGAATTTATCTGAAGTTTGTTATCACTTCCATCTGCATTGGCTTGAGGTAGTATCATTATTTCTTCGGCAAAATTCAATTCAAAAGATTTATCTCCTCTCTTAAATCATAATAAGAAGTACCATTTATTAATGTACTGCTCTTAACCGGATGTATGTAGTGGTCATCGATGCGTAATATATCTCTCTTGACTGGTTGAATTTAATGTTCTTTCCCCTTATAATTTCTTCACTTACTTCTCCCGCTCATTTCCCTCCCCCGTTCCGACCTCCCGGTTCCTTTTTTTCCGGATGGCGCTTTTTTTTTCCGCCGCGCCTTGAATATAGATTCCGTGACGTCGCGTGCCGGACGTGACTCCGATTGACGCGCCCTCTATTGCGTGCTCCGCGGGACTTAAACCCTTCCCTCACGGAAGCTGGCGCCGCGCGGAGGTATGCGTCGCCCCTGGCAACGTCCTGCAGCCAAGATATTCATTCTTCCGGCGGATGCTCTCGTTTCTTGTATTAAAGGATAGGGGCGGGGACTACTCATTTATCTTAGTATCAGTTAATAATCTGATCTTTTGTACCCCGTCTTATATATAAATCGAAAAAACCATTGATAAATAGGTAACTGCGTATTCATAAACGAAAGTCCATTCGTAAATTTCTATTCATTCCACGTTCTATTAATCTCGACGTTTTGAGATATTATTGAGAAGATTTTCGGTAAAATTGTTGAACATGTGTCTTAATTTTAATGGAACCTATTGTCTCACCGTATCTCACCGATGAAATCCATTTAGCCAACTTATCGTCTTTAAAAAATCATGGTGAAACTGCTCGAGTTTAACTGATGAACTGCTTTCAATTAAATTTTGAACTGATGGTTTAACTAAACCAATCGATGTAAAAAATCATCATGGGGCTCTTTTCTCAAACTCTCAAAGGTAGTACGTGATTTCATGTTTGCAATTCATTTTTTTCTGAAACCATGAGTATCTACACAATGTGCACACATATCCCGTCTGCCTTTCTGAATAGAATTTTCTCATCCATCTGCTACCGAAACGAATGCAAGGTGACCACGCTCCATTTTCTTCTTGCTTATATTTTCATGGCACCTAACGACCATCAGAGCTCGCGGAATAACAGTCTTTGAGTAAGGAGTGAAGTATAGGTCGTTTTCAGTGTCGTAAGCTGTAGAGGGCATAGCAGGCTTGGATTGTTAGACGATACACTCAAGACTACATGCCCTGAACAGGCACTTATAGCAAATAATAAAGACGATCACTGATACAATGTATTTACTTTTAATCGCCACACCTCTATGGTTTCAGTACATTATCATATCCTCAGGGCCACCTATTATTATTATTAGTTAAGTGCACGAGAGTAGATTCTCAATTCGACTCGGCCATCTACGGATTTACGTATGGAAGAGGATGAATTGAAGTGGGGGAAGAAAAAATACTCTGTGTGGTCAAAGGATATGAATTGAGTATAAAAAGATAGCCTCAGTTTTAATTTATTGAAACTTTTCAATAATGATGATAGAATAATACACTCTTTAGTAATTTACCACACTTCGATCAAACTTACACCGACCATGAGAATTGCGGTCGTCCTTTGAAACCAATGTGGGTGTACGTTTTACTGAAATGTGCTTTTTAAATTTTTCAGTAATTTTGAAATAAGTATCGGACGAGTGGAACTGATAAATAATACGTTTGCAAACCATTTACCTCTCCTAGCCTTAAATTTCAAGGCCTGCCACCTTCACTGTCATACATATATGCAATGCCTCCTTTCAATATTTCCCAATTCTCAAAAGTATTTTGCTCTTATCTTCCGTTAACGCATGTGATACGACTGCTAATCCTCGTCTCATTCCTTTTTTTCTTCTGCCAGCCACCGTTTTATTGATCAATAATTGCTAATACGCTTTCAGGTACTCGTAAATTTATGAAAGAATCGATGTTTTTCTGTCGGTTGCGACCCTTTAAATCGGTGCAAGAATATGAGGCACACACATTTTATGGCATTCGCGCCCATGGGATATTTTCCCAGGGTTGATGTGGAATCTGATGTGTCTTCTTCAAAATGGCCCATTATCGTTAAATTTTAGATTCGCATACACATTTTGAAATTTCTTAGGTGAATGAAAATTATTCATCTTTATGTATTGGATGACATCTTTAGTAATGACATCTTTAAACAATATGGATTAATTTGATAAAACCCACAATACGAGAAATAATGGGATTTTAGGGTATTCTTCTGCATATCAATGATGTAAAAGATTGTTTTTTAAAGTTAATTTATTTGACATAAAATTTTCTTTCTACCTTCAAAGATGTTTTTCTGTCGCTTGATGGGTAATTTCTGTTCGTGGTAATGGGTAATTCTAGCCATACGGGTTTGATATGTGTTCCAAAGGTAATTTCCTCAGCTGCATAATGTTTTTGAAATTTTAATCACGTGAGCACTAGTGTAGTTTTATTTGTGTAGTGAGATTTGTAGACTTCTTTGCATAGCAGATAAACGAACTGTTTTTGTATTCCTAGCCGAGTTTTTGAATCCATATTCTCCGATCTTTCGGTGCCTGAGTTGGGAATTCTGACCCAAAATCCGAGAGGAGTTTCGTCACTCTCGACTTGGCGTCTTTCACTATGGAATGTAAATATGATATATTGCTATATTTCCTTTGGATTGGCAGTTGATAATATATTTGACGAGTATGGATCAACTCCCAATATGGGAGCCGCTGTCAACTATCGATGAGGTTTACGAAAGCAGATCATTCGATAGCCGTAAATGATTAATGTAAATCTTGATATTTTGCGAAATTAACTGCTTGACAGTGGGATAATATAAGCCAAGGGGGGTACCATGAATGGGGACTGTGCGCATTTTACAGACGTTCCGCTCACGGGGAAACAGTGTCGCCCCACGGGGATAAGGTGAGTCACGAATAAAACAGTACAGTTGGCGTTCCGCTCTCATTGCAGTCCAGAAGAGAAGGATTTACAGGTGATGAAATAGCGCCAACGGCAGTTGTCACAATGGACCACCCAGCAAACAATTGGAGAGGGTATAATTATATTTCTAAAAAGCATTGCACTATACTTTTATTTTCAGGAAAATACTTATCCATTCATGCAATTAAGTTTATGTTGGTGGTAGTTATTCTTTTCGAAAGGATAAACGTTTTAAGCGACCTTATAATCTGATGTTGTCTTAATATGAAATGCACGCGACGGAGGCAGGTTAGCGAAGGGAGTAGGTCTCTTTTCTCCATGTTGTATACATTTAGAATTAGATAAAGCTGAATAATTGATGCGCACAAATATTTGAATACATTTTTAGTGAATGACATGAAAAAGGGATCCTGATGTATTTTTTTAATTTTACAAGTTAAACGCGCTAAGACCCGCTGTATTAAATTAGTACTGCATATTGATCTATGCATGTAAGCATGAATTTAGGAGCTATAGTGCAAGATTAAACGTAAAAGTAACTTTCAGTTTATCTTTTTTCTACTCCTAGATAACAGGCAAATGCGGACAATTTTATCATTCATACACTCACAAAAAGGCTCTCGTGTATGGTCTGTAAATTGTTTTAGGAGTTTTACACAAACCCAGTTAATATATATCACATTATTATAAATCCATCAATAGCAGGAACTCTTGTATTTAGTTAGGATAGGATAGTTCCGATGCAGCTGACTTTGCTTTTCAACTCCAGGATTGCTCGACCATTTTCAAGACGAATAATTAAGATAATAGGCACAGCAGTGCTGTGTGATAGCACGAATATCGCTTATTTCCTTTATGTCGACCGTAGAGATAAATATTTATTTAACCCGACTTCTGTACAAACGTACTTTTTTCCCGCACAAGACGTGAATCATGATTACGCGAAGCCGGAAAAGAATCTCAACGGTCTCATGTGATGTAAGGAACGGTCGGATCGCTCGCATAGTGCCAATCTTCCGGCCACTCCAAGCGTGACTTAACGCATTCAAGAGCACGCTCTCTATCACTCGCCACTTACGGAGACAGAATCACAATTAGAGGGTTGTGCACGGAAAAACGGAGTCACATGCGATGGCTTTTTCCATGCCGTGCAAATAGCAGGTGCTGTGATTTCAAGGGTTACTAGCCTGGGGTAGGGCATATGGCGGCCATAAAATGGAAGCGAATTTCTACTTTCTATTAAAGCATTATACTTGTTAATTAAGAATTACTTTGAGTATTTTACATTTCTACCTACCTCGGCATATATTTTAAATTCCCTTTTCAGTTCACGGTGAGGAGTAGTACTCCATTTAATTGTTGCATAAATCTTCCTTTCTCTCCTTTGCAACACGAAATTTTTCTCTCAAAAACTGTTTTCAACATACCCTCCTCGCTAAGCACTCGTTCCATCCAAACCTTCTGTCTCCTCCGCATCTCATTCAGAAGTTTCCTCTCCTCTCCCTCCGTAAGCTTCTTCTTCGTTCCTCTTCGTCCACTTCACCTCATCCATTCCCCTCCGCAACCACATATCGAGGAAAATATCTTAAAAAGTTTTGCTGGGAATATTGACATGTATGTGCCATACAATCATTACATAAGCTACCCCATTTAGATTCTGAATAGTTGGAACTGGGATCTGAAATTTATCAGCAAATGGATGAGAATATTCTATTTATAGTGGGAGCTCAAATGTATTTTCAGTTTTTGGGTGTTTTGTTTTCATGAGGTAATTGATATAATTTTTTCTACAGTATTAAATAATCGGATTGTCAAAAACATGGCATTACGATCTCGTTTAACGATTATGATACGTCCTTTACATGGTAGAATCTCATAGCCTCTTCTCAAGAATCCGAGTAAACGAATTTTTAGCATATCCTTATTCCCAAATGCGAGTGTTCATTGTTCTCAAAACATAGGTATAATTGACGGAAGTACTATTCTTTGTTTTTCCATAGTTCTTGTGGTGATTAATATAATTCTAGTGCTTGTGTAAGCGTAGGGGTTTTTCGTTTCAATCAAATTTCGTCACTAAAGTTTCCTCGCATATACGACATAAGCCTTTAAATTAATATATAGATTCTAATTTTCACATAAGAAACTGATAGTTCATGCTAACGCTGTATTCTAGTTCATTCTGAAGGGAATTGCTATGGTTTAATTAGCGATATCGTGAAAATATATTTTTTGCCCCTCTGTAAGTATCTTCTTTCTCTACGCAATTATATATCACTCTAATACCTAGTAAATTGGTCATCGAGAGACCAATGGTTTTATTTTCATGACATTACTGTCTAGGTAATTAGATGGAGCGATGATGAAAAAGTAATTTAGCAAATGGGAGTATAGTAGACATCTGATTAACAATGGATTCGGTATGGGCTGATTTTCGGTGCTCTTCTTTTTTTTAATTCCAAATTCCGCCGATTTTGTCTCCAATTGCGCATTGTGATATCATTAATGTGATTCTACACCTTATTTTCCAAGGAAGCACCTTGTGGAAGTTGGAACATTTGCATGCTTTGGTGCTCTTTAAACGGATTCCTCTTCCGGAAATAATGCAAATCCAACTTACGATGAAATTCGTTTTACGATCGGTCCTCGGGAACGGATTCATGCGGTGTAGCGAGGGTGAACTGCTTGGAGTTTTGAGAATAAAACAGTTGCGTCACTACGTGAAGGATCTAGTATTTTAGCCACCATTTCGCCTTGTTACTCCCACAATTCTATTAATAGCCTTTTAATTCTCAGAAAATATTATCGAGTAGTAGAATTATTCGAGATTTTGGTTAAGTACACCTGTCACATTTCAAGGAATTGCCCAATGAATGGACTAAACGAGCAGTCAGGCCTATTATAAGCTAAACATTCGCAGCATACTTCTTTTCCTAAGCTCCTTGGACGTGTGATGACATTTTGTTCACGGTGAAGTGAGTCTGCGTCGGACTAATGAAAGCAAACGAGTCACGGCCGTCAAAGGTTCGCCGGTGGCGACGACCACCAAAATAAAACCAACGGTACGTCATAGTAAGAGGAGTAAAGGGAAGGTGGCAGTTCTATCCCGAGGCCATTGTATGAGCCATTAACCTCGTCGAACCATTAATGAAGCTTGTTTGGTAGACCGCGGATTGTTATCCCATGTGTTCCCGTGAGTTTGTGAATGGAAATATCGTGTTTACTGATGAGCGGAAATTCTATCAGGAGTCATATCGTCGGTTGTATGATGGCGAAGTCAATTATGCTGTAATTTTTGCACAACACGCTTTGGCTGTACAGGAATTTATATTATTATTCTTCAATACCTTCTAAATATTTTCAATGGTATGCGCCATGCATGCAAGTCCAAGGCTGATATCCATATACTAAAATTATTATTAAATATCAATGTTATTGGAGCCTTATAATTTTTAAAAAATAATTGTTATTATTCGGTTAATGATTCAAGCCGTACGTTGATTTAAAAAAAACTGGGCTTGTTGTTTATCTGTCGTTCTAAAACAGTTGTGCTTTAATAACACTCGGCAAAATTCGTGAGTTTGGTATGTGTTAAAATTTGTTTGTTAAGATGTTACATGATGATGAATGTTACAGTTGCTGCTGTTGAATGTTAATATTTAATTTGGTGTAAGTTACTGGTGTTGATGGCACGGGCGGTGTGGGGAATGCTTTACGATAAGTGAGCTTTGAGTGGGTTTGGATAATGGTGCGTCATTGTGATTTATCATATATAATTTTTTTCTTCTTTCACTTACGAAGCTGGTGCTAATTTGATACAGAATCAAACTATGGGTAGGCTCTCATTAACTGACATAGGGTTGGGATTTTTCTTATGAAATTATATAATATAAACTTCATCGAACTAAGTTTTTTCTTATTTTATTTATTTTACTTCAGTTTATTTTAAGTTTATGTTTTTATATTAAATTTCTAAATGTAATTCATTTCGCATTCCACACAGTTATGTATTTTCCATTACAGTTCTTCGTAGTCCTTGGTATTTACCTGCCTTCTACTACCACTGTACGATGAATACGACTCTTTTATATGTATAATTCTTATGTATTACTGAATTCAGGCATTATTAAGTACAGTTCACACTCTAGCTTTCGCATTTATTCGAATTTGGCTCTCGCCGTCGAAATCAGCGTTGCCTTACTTTGGCCCTTGAGAGTGACATTTTTCACTGGACATAATTCGCAACTATCTTCATCGTGTTTTTATCACCGCATCATTGACAATTACCTTTATTTTTATTTGTAATTCATCACAATTATATTGTTCCTTCCGCACCCAAAATCAGCCATAGTCATAAATGGTCCAGCATATTTCTCTACGAAAGCAATTATTTCCAAATGGATTGTTAGTTGCGTGGGATGAGAATTCCCATTGATATTCCTTCGTCAATGTCCCCCACAACAACCAGTTTTTCACCCCTTCCCTTGAATGGAAAGCTTTCTCTTCACCACCGTCACACGGCACTGTCATTTGCCAATCGAACGTTCTTCGGCGGAGGTCATTATGTTTGACGCCGGCGTATTGGCATCCTCGCGGCGGCACAATGCGTGTGTGGGAGGCATGTATTCGAGGAAACGCATTTGAGGTGACCGGGTGGTGTTGGTTTGAGAGGAGGAGGGGCTATTTTTCGTGTTGCGGCGGGTGAATGGCAGCCGAAGTGATATGGGGAACATGACTTGGGGGGGCGTAAGGAAAGGAAACGATGCTTATCGGGAAGGAGTCGATGCGACAAGCTCTTTCACGCCACGTAGGAAGACGAGAATCCATTGTGGTGAGGGGGTCGGGGAAGGAGGGGGTGGTAGAGTGGACACGACTTTGGTCTTGTCTCCATCGCGAAGTGCTTCCACTGTGCCCTTTTCTCCCGTCTGAAATAATATTGCCCTCTCAAACGACACCAGAGTAATGGAACCCCTTTACCGAAATCACTAATCTATTACTGAAACTGAATCTAAAATTGCAACGGTTGTAGAACTCGTGTATTTGATTCATTCTAGACCTGGGATGAACACATTTCCCCTCACAGGGAAAAATTAGACTGAATGGATATTTTATCTCGAATGCAATACTTAATTTTTATCTTTTTATTTCCTCTGTTCAAAAACGAAACACCGAAATATTTACTTGACCTCTTTCAATAACCGACTACAACGAGTATCATGGTAACACGTTGTCAACCACCACATTCAATATGCCATTAATCGTTCGTCATCAGATCTACCGCAAATAAATCTAGGAATGAAATTCCTAACGATATAAAAACTTGCACGACTGTGGAGTCATTTGAGTGCAAATGTTACAAATGCCTATTGCATCATAATTAAATGATTTATTTTTACTTTATGTCATGGTTATTTTTGGTGTTTGTAATTATGTATGTTCTTCATTGCACAGAGTACGTCACGATTTTAGTGTTGTTTTTACTTAATACAAATCCATAATTTCATGTTACTTTATGTATTTGTTGTTATTTAGGGTATGTACCTAGACCATTGAATATATTTCATTTTAATGAAGTGGAAGGTATTTTCCATGAACATTATATGGATCTATTGATTTTATTTTAAAACCACGAATATTACAATATATTAGCCTTCAGTCGATCACTTAATTCACCCGCGCATTGAAATGGATTTTTCGGAATCGCCACTTGCGGTGGTGACGTCAGACCGATCTGAATCTCAAGGAGATAATTGTTCAATGATTCTGTTGTATATCTCTATTTTACACATTTATTGCATTTCTGAATCCCTGAGGACGATGGGTGAGTTGTACATCAAAACGTCGGAAAGGAGCTGTGGAGGATCTTATCCGGTGTTTTTGGCGCCCGAGAAATCTTTTCTGCCTATAATGAGGTCCGATAATCAAATTGTACGTTTGTAATGATATCATCTATCAAGTTCATTAATTTTCAATGCTACCGCTCAGGCTTGGAAATATGAAACTGCAAACATTATGAATGATTGAATAACCCGGAATAACACCGCGCCCTGAGGCTTATAATAACCTATTGTAGGAGAGAGCAAAGTGGAAGCTTGATTCGAGCATCCACGGGATGGACGGACCATGTAGTTCACTTGGCATAAGCTAAAAAGAGGACTGAAAACACGGATATTGCAATGAAAGATGCTCAAGTCGGCGTGTGGAGCTATTGTCACTCATGGCGCAATTAACTGGGTTTATAAAGGTGCCAGTCTCGTCGCCGGCGGGCAAAGTGATTCGAATGTTAACTGAGAAATAAACTATAATGTGGGCTGATGAAAAATTGCTCGGGATTCCCACCGGGTGTGGTATTGGGCTAATTCTCCCAACGTTTCATTGGCTGAGTCTGCAATATTTGTCAGGGGTTTACTCTTAACGCTACTTTTTTACGGTACTTATTTATTTTATCATATCCCTGGTTGCCGTTATTGTTGTATTCGGACATAGCGATTAATTATGGAATTCCAGGCACTGCTCAGTTGGAAGCCTTTATCTTTGTATAATAATCGCTACATCCGCACACAACTATAACGGCATCCGGGGATATGAATAAATAAATAAGTACCGTAAAAAAGTACCATTAAGAGTAAACCCATGAAGACGATGCCAGACTCAGCCATTGAAACGTTGGGAGAATTAACCCAATACCACACCCGGTGTGAATCCCGAGAAATTTTTCATCAATCTATAAGCCAGGAAAACCTAAAATTTTATATAATGTGGGCTGTTTACCGAAATTCGTGATCGGCACAATGTTATCTACCAAATTTATAACTTTTCAATGCTATTCCTTGCGAATTCAAATGCTATATTCCAAAGCATTGGGCAAAGTGGAGCACTCTCACTTGATCGTCGCCCTGCGGATATTTCTGAATATCAATTAAAAAATCGACCGGAGTGGCTACAGGTATCAACTCTCAATGGAATGGGCCCCTCTATGTAGTCCTCCCTTGACTTCAAGTTCTATAGCACATATTGGGAATGTATGGCATGGAGAGTCCCACCGCAGAGAGGGTGAAGAGAGGGGGGAATCCAATTACTAAAACTTTAGCCGCCCACGTTCATCAGTGGCTTTTGGAGTAATCCATGTAAAGATTTTGAAAATGGCCGACGTTCTCTCTCCAATGTCGGAGACCTCATCAGGGCCAGCGACCGTTTCGTCTTTAGTGAGCATCAATTTGTAAGTGGTGGGTTCCGGCAGAGATTTTTCTGGACGTCTTTCTCTCTAGAAATGACTGGAAGACATTTTTTTACCAAATCCTCCGTTCTTTGTCTCTATTGAGGCGTTCCCATGCTTTTTTTATTTCCATTGCCTCCCGGAACCTTCTCGTTTCGAATTTTTGGCGTGAATTTTTGTTTTTTTTTCACACATGGATGGTTTGGTATTGCGCGGCATGTTCGGCGACCGCAGATTCATCGGCGTGGCCCAGTCGAGTAGCCGCTCTGTGCTCCCTGACTCTAGTACTTATTTTGCGTCCAGTTTCGCCCACATGCACTTGGTCAAAAATTTAATTGGAATACTCCCATCGTTTCCAATATTTCGGTTCCTCTGAAGTTCCGGAAAATGTCTCTTATTTGCGTGTGTGGTTGGAACCTCTTAATGCCGCCGGCCGATATATCGGCGTTTGGTTCTCCGCCGAAAAGTTCAAGGAGCCGAAATATCGGCTTTGATGTAGTCAATTATTCAAATAAATAAGTATACAACTACTTATAAGTCAACTAACCTATTGCATTAAAAGATAGGATCAAAAACTAAATTGATTAGAGTTAAATAAAAAACAGCTTGTTGAAGTTGCAAAAAATGACGTATTAGAAATTCAATCTCATAGATGTTACACTTAATCTAAATACCTTTGATACTTCTCACCGAGTGCTACTCCAAGTAGGTGGCACTAACTGAGATGGTTAAACACGGTTTTTATTCGGTTCGTCCGGGTGGGTTGGACACGGCTTTGTCGCAGCAAGGGGGGTGCGGAAAGGGGTGGGTTAGGGACCGTGCTATCGGCGGCATCGCGTCCGTCAGACTTTCGTGTGAGTGTCCTCCGATGTGCGATAAGCATTACGGCGGGGGAGGCACTCACGGCACCTCCTTCCCGTCTTCCGATCGCAGTCTCAACGGCGGCAGTCCCAATAGTCCCAGCCACAAGCTCACGCGCCCCGCGGCCAAACTTCGACGACCTATGCGGGAACGGAAAGGTTGTCGCTCCGAATTAATGAATGAATTCTCGTGGGAAACAGTTTCGGGAATGTCCGCCTCTGAATTACTCTCTCCTTTCGTCGCTCAAGCTCGACAAGGGCCGAGGGAAATGGCCTGAGAGTAATTTGTGGAATATGAACGCACCTTTTGGTGCAAACATTGTGGTGGGTAAAATACACTTGTCAGGTGATATGTAGTACTTTGTGTTCGCCCGTAGCAATTTTTTGATGAATGCTTGATTTTTTTCATTATTTTATTAAAATATTTATCTGCCTGTTAACTTCCCTAATTACAATTAAGACGTGTGACTTGAAGTTTTGCAGATCATCTTAAGGCTAATAGTTTCAGCTGACAGATTTCTAGACATCAGTAATAGAATGCACGTGTAAGATCGTCAATGCACGGAATTAGTCAAAGGAGCAGAAATAATATTGTATTATTTATATTTTCCTATCACGACCGGATACGTAAGCTTAATTTAGGTCTCTTTTGTGCTACCGTGAGTTATTAGTTCAACACTTAAAAAAGTGTGTTCTCTTAATTTGGTGAATCCGATAGATTTTGTTCTAAACAGGTCGAAAAGAAAATATGTAATTGAACTATGATGATTTGTAAACATATCTTATTTCTGTTTAGATGAATATCCGATGTATCAATTCTGCAATAAAAATGGAAAATCTCATGGCAGTGGTTTAGTGATGATAAAATCTCAAGGATCGTGATATGGCATTAAAATGACCGAAATATAGAGGCTTAAGCAGACTTTATACGATCATACAAATTAAAAGGATATGTTTTGCTTTTTATCCCATTAAGTGTTTTTTCTGTCTCACTATAAGTTCAATAATCACCACTTGCACGTATGGTGGGACTAAATATTATTCTATTCCAGGGATCATCTCGAATGATTGCTATTACTTGATGCTTGGCTTAACACTCAACCTTGGATGGTCTCAAACATGTCTTTGTGAATGTATAAGAAAGTTTTCTATCATAAACATGCAGCGGTGTTAATCGAAGTGCATGCTAACATGGCGGCAAATTAATTACAGTGTTTTTGAAACCATTCGTGTAGACTAAGGAAAGAGAGAGATATATAATCGATTGAGAAATCGAAGAGGAAAATCTTTTGATTTCCGAGCCCACCTCTTACACTATCATTTTTGGTCTGACAGCGTCCATCAAATGAAGCAAGATGACATTAAGATATCAAATGACGAATGAAAGTCGCGATTCGCCGGAGTCAACTTGGGAGGAGGTCGGAAGATCTTCACGAAAGGTTTCTTCCTAGACGGTGTGAGTGGGATGAGTTTAATGTTGACAGCTGTTCCACTTAAAAAAATATAAATTGACACAGGCTCATAAGTTAATGCTTGAACACAGCCTATATTTAATTAATAAAGAATCATCTTTCAAAGTTTTTGAGCGCCTTTGTGATTAATATATTTTTTGTATTTTGCGGTCTAAAAGTTGTGTACTAGTTTTACGTCATTGCATTTTATGCTTAATAAATGGTTTGTGATTAAATCTATCCTCGATATCAAGATGGAATCGTTTGAAGTTTTATTCAGGCTAGACTCCAGCAAGCTTGAATAGAATCTGGTGAGAAATAGGTTAGAGCAACACCGATTAATTTATTTGCCAATAGCAAATGGACGTTCGATTCCTTGAATCAATTCAAGCATAATCAATTTGGCCACGTCGACATTTCTCCATTCTGCCATTCTCATCCATTTGTGGGCATTGCTGGTGGTATTATTTCCGAGGCTATACACTACAGTATTTTGTATGGATTAATGTAAATCAGAATCGATTCAAGGAAAACAAAACATGTTTTTACAAAAACCAAGTGCAGAACGGTTGACTGAAGAAATAATGTATCTCGTCAGAATAATACCCTTCATTTCAACTTGATTCATGTACATAACATCATCACCATCATCATCACTGGTCAAAAATTCTAAGATAGGTTTTACGCAGCTCTCCACTCAATTCTCCTATCAGCTAATCTTTTCACACCTACGTATTTCTTCTCTTTCACGTCCTTCTTTACCTGTTCTATATATTTTGTTCGAGGCCTTCCTTTCCGTTCCTACCATCTACTTGTCCCTTGACGATTGTCTTCATCACACCATCATATCTCAATATGTGGCCTATAAGGTTTTTCCGACTTCTCATTCGAATTTTAGTAGCGTTTTTTACATTTGTGAAAGTTGAATGCACATGTACGTATATGAAAGTTGAATGAGATTTTAATGCAAACTGTTTTTTTCATTATCTGGTATACTGTTTTTGCATCTCTCATTTTGTGACTTTACTAGAAGCTAGCTCTGCTGTAGCAGATGCAGCCCTCGGTTTAGTTAGAAATTGTAATTCAAATTTCAAGATAGGCCTGTAATTTCCATAAGCCTCGTTCTAAACCTTGACTGGTTTTTTAATCTGAATAACTGTTTAGTACCCTATATTAATGGATATTCGTATGATTTTATTGCAGATATTTTACTCAGCACCTACTGAAATATAGCTCAGATCCTCCTTATTTAACAAGATTTATTCATTATTCTCAGTCCATGGCTGCCATTTTTCATGTAGCATTAGTTTAGGCCAAGTTTATGAGACAGCTCGATCATATTTTTGGGCTGAGATTTGTAGCGTATGCAGTCAAAAACGAATGCAATCTCCCAGAAAAAAGTCAGCTGTCAAAAAAATTGCTGACGGGCAAAGGCAAATTGATTAGGCAGCTTACAAGGCTGCCTTGAACGAGAATCTATTTTGCTAGCGCACTTGCTTTTTCGCAATGTGTCGAAGGAGGTTGAAATATGGGGGTATGAAAAGGGGTAGAGGAACTAAGGAAAGATATTTACGACGTCAATTGTGAAATGATTTCCCAAAAAGTGGCCGAAGAATGCAAAGTATTTCCACGAGTCCATTTCCCTTTCTTCTTCCAAATCCAATTCATTCTGACTTGAGTTGACAAACCTCCACATCCGGAATTCCCAGTGAATACTCCGAACCTCGTGCAGAATGATGTCCCCTTGCGCCGTCTGTTGCGAAATATTGCCTCGAAAGCTTCCTCATCCTGCTACCCTGTCTTGGACATCCATTCGAAGTGAGATCTTGTGGCGAGCTTTACCCATTTTAAACTTTGGACTCCGTTAAGACTAGTCCAGTGTTTCATACACATAATTTATTATTGCCGTTTTTATCTGTGCCTTAAAAGCTTTTTCATAACGACATTTGCCCTATTTTTACGTTATTTTTCGACTCCAAACCGTGCCCAAGATTAATGTTTCAAGTTAAAGTTCAAGAATATAATAGCATAGAATGATTGATACTACTGCATACTTCTTGCTTTATAGTGATATGATGTCGGAAAAATTCTGTCTTCCTTGCTCAATATAGAATCCCACAAAGAAAATGCAGCATCACAGTGGCGAAAAAAATCAAACTTGGCGTCTTCAATTTCAACAAATACGGCAGTTTTGCAGCGTCGTGAAGTTATAAAATATTTATCACATCTGTTGCACGATTTTGAATCGCATATGGATGGGTCATGTCAGTTTTATTAATTTGGCAACCTTGGGTGTTGATTTGAAAAGGGATCCCTGGACATATAAGTCCCTTAAAATGCTTATAAATTTATTCCTTCGTGAATACGCTCGCCACATTCGCTTGCGTAGGAAGAGCAGCCGACACCGAAAATAACCCTCGACGCCGAGTCTGCTGGTAATAATATCGTGGATCTCCCAGGATATATCATTGACAGGATGCACACTTGATATTTTATCTTAGTCGTGCACAGTGGCGTATTTATGGGGGGGATAGATCCCCCCCAAAGCCTCAGAGAAATAAAAATAATATTCAAAACTATTGTCTAGTTTTTACATGTAGTAAATTTTAACGTAACCTTTTAATGAAACCCAAATTTTAAGTGCTAAAATTATGTAAAATGTATTTGCAGGCATGTCATTTTTCCAAAATTTTCCTAAAACGGGGGGTGGTGGGTGGGAGGTCGCCCTTCTCCATCCCCTCTCATCCCCCCCCCAAAGCACACGTCCCTAGTTACGCCACTGGTCCTGCACTTATTAATTCTTGGAAAAAAATTTAATCGGACCATCGACTTGAACGCCGGCTTACACCCAGTTGTTGGCGCCACCGAATTTTTACTGTCGGTGTACGTACGTCTGTACCCATGTCTTCCCCACGCCCTCACTCAGAAATGCGGTTTGGATTGGAAAGAATCTCCCAAAGAGTTGGTTACCTGAACACCTTGAGCGGGAAAGAGCCTTGCTACAGCCGCCACTGCTGCTGTTTGGAAGCTGTTCTCCCGTGGCATGCAAGGAGACCATTAATCATTCGTCCGGCAGCGAGGTCGGCGACCCGGCGCAAATGGAACGGAGGTGGTCTCTGAATTCCACGCTAATTGAGCCAGAGTGTCCAATTCCGGAGAATGCGCCCACGAACAACCGCAGTTTGGATATTTGTTGCATGTCACTTTGGATTAGGCCGATTATGTCTTCACCGACCCATTAATGTCAACGTTCAAAAAGGCGGGTCGCAATCCAGCAAGACTTTTTTTTTGGAAAATCTTAATCCTGATGTATTTATCCTCAAATTAAAACGTTTAACATGAAAAGGAATATGTAATTGTTTAAGGAATTTATGCATAAATTTAGTTGAAGTTAAACCGATTTGAAATCTTCAGACGGAGCCATAATGGCGGTAATATGGACGCAGCATGCCAGAAGTGATCCAAAAGATACTATATCTAAATAATTTAAAGTTTTCATTTTCATCTCTATTTAACGGCTTTGACCATCCTTTATGCCTTTTATAACGAGTACCCAGACGTTGGAAGTTAGGACACTTAAATAACCTGAAGAGTAC
Source organism: Ischnura elegans (assembly GCF_921293095.1). Taxonomy (NCBI): domain Eukaryota; kingdom Metazoa; phylum Arthropoda; class Insecta; order Odonata; family Coenagrionidae; genus Ischnura; species Ischnura elegans. The sequence continues at coordinate 126,487,940 of NC_060250.1, forward strand.
TAATTCAAAATCCAAGGCTAACCAAAATAGGTTGGCGTGGCGTATTTACGTAGTATTTTGCTTCCCATAAATTATTTAGTTATTCCAATATCACATAGTCAAAGTTATTTAAACGAGTGATGATTTCTATTCAGTATTTTCCTTTATTACAAGATTTTTTTCGCAAAAGGAAGATTTGCTATTAAATTTCCCAGTGATAGTAGCGAAATATGAGCAGTTTTGATAAATCAGTCTAGCACTCAAGTTACCCAGTCACAGGGTTGAGTTACTATAAGTCTGCACGTAAATCTTTTCATCACTTCATTACTGGTATGAGAATCGATCTGACTTGGTCAAATTCGAGAAATCAAGGTAGTTATGTCATCAAGATTAAAGTCAAATTTTAAACATCATTTTACGAAAATAATATTTTGATGCACACCATTTTGAATTAAACTGGTAAGGAGCGGTTCACAAAAAAATTGAATGACGTTCGTTATACCCATAGAGGTATCTGGAGGGGGCATAAGCGCTCTGAGGTGAAGCCAGGCATAACAAGGCATAACGGTACTTTTGCGCATTTAGCCATCATGCAGTGCCCCGCTTCGTCGATTTGCCGTAAGCTTACACGTTAAGAAAATATTGTTTTTTTCTAAAACCAGTGGCTACAGAGGTCATATAAAGGTACGTAAATATTTATTAGTGTGTTTATTTTTATGGATATTATTATCTACATCCGGAAACATTCCGTTTGGCAGATTTATGCTATTTAAACTTTGCATTCGCAGATGGTTTGCTGCTCGGCTCATGGGTGCAATAATCGCACGGAAAGAAGGAAAACAGGTCTTACTTTCCACCGGTGAGTAAAATATAGAATAAAATATTTAAAAAAAATGCAATATTGCGTGAGATGTTCGCTACACCTGATACATATTGAATTTGTTACCTACAACGTGCTCGTGTTTGGGGTGCCCATTGTTGCAAAGATGATGCGGGCAGTTAACAATGTCAATTTTCTCATAAGTCCAGCTTCTGCCCTTTGTAATTACCTTAAGGTATCACCGGACACTCTTAATTACATTATTTGATTGTTATTCTCTGCATATGTTAAACTTTACTGGGTAGAAAGTGGTAATTTATTTTTAGTACCTTAATTTAAAAAGATTATCTATAGTAATATTTTTTGGAATTGGTGTATTTATAAAAATAATGCTTATTGTAGAGGAAATGTTTTCCACTAATACCTATTCACTTTCGCAGCCTTCCTTTCTACTTTTTTCAGGATATCCTTGGAAGTTTGCTGATCCTTTTATTAAGCCATTTCCGAAAACCTATCACCATTTACTTTCCTGTGATGAATCATGAAGAGTGGCAGTTGCTCACTGGAAAAATTATGAATTGCAATCGCCTTAGCTATTTGCATTTCGGTTTTGCATTTTTGGCCTCACCCATGCATTGTGTACATTTGCTGTTGATCTGCCAAAGTTAAATCTTGTACTTGAACAATGTGAAAATTTTTTGTGTCGTGAATTAATCTTTTTGTAATTTGCCCATTAAATGAATTTTTATGCTTGATTTTGTTTTTCTTTGAAAATCATAATATTTCGACCTTTTCGTCAAGTTAAATTTAGAGGCACGCACTCAGACGAGTTCACTCGCGTGCAAAGGGGCATTACTTGATGTAGTATGGATATTTTCCAGGGGCTTGGGTAGTAAAAATAAAATAATTTGTATCGAAAACGTAGTGATTTCGTAATCTTTCGTCCGTCAATCTTACTTGAGCATGGTCAACTGCGGACGTACGCACTCGTAGTGCATTAACTTGCATTACGAGAGGTAGCATCGTTCTTTTTCGGGGGCTTTGACAGTGAAAATTGAATTATATGAAACAAAGTCGTGAGTTATTTCTGCGTAATGTCGTAAAAATTATTTTAACTTCGGGTTTGGTCAATATTTCTATCGTACAGGAGCAGTGCATGACGAGTTCAATGGAGATTACTATGTTCGTAGAAGTAACGACGGTGCATATGCCTTGTTTCCACTACGCCCTTCTTACGCGGGTTAGCGCTGACCCGGGTTACATATCGTTGTGGAAACGGCAGTTAGCGCCAACCCCGGTCAGAATTGTAACCCGGGTTGGCTGACGCGGGTTAGCAGGTAATGCGGGTTAAAATCGTAGTGGGAACGCTAGTTTCCTGATCTAGTGAGCAATTGACGAACGTATTTCGTCTAACAACCACGAGATCAGGCAATTATTGAAGGCAGGAAAAACGTTGCGAGTAGTTATTTTTTTAAATAAGAGCGGGGATGGCCAATCCTGAGAGAAAGAATTTTTTAGACGACGAGACGGAGATCTTGCTCTCGATTTATGAAGAGGAAAATATCCAACGGACGTTTCGGGGTACATTTAAAGGCCACAAACAGGTGTGGGCAGACTTAGCTGCTCGGGTATAAAAGCGGCCTATGTTGACATATTTTATGTATCTGCTATGCTCGTGAAATAAACAATTTTTGAACTTGAACATCGCAGAACACCTCCACCACTGCAAGATCTTACCCAAAATTGAGGTAGTACAGTGCAATCGCTATCCTTTAGGGACGAGAATAGCTTCTCGAGTGCGCGTACTTATTTTAACGATGCTAGTCCCTATTCCATCGCACAGCATTTGAAATGTATCCCGCTGGATTAGATATGTTTTTTGAAAAGCATCGGGTCATTTGGGAACATATCTATCTTAAATCCCCTGACTGCTAACAAACCGTCAACTTCTTCTTATGTCATGCCGGGGTTTTCTTCGTAACCTATTTATAATATAGGCCCTCAGGTTCCTCCTCCGTCGCATTTCTTCTTCCATTTGTTCCGGAGGCGGATCCAATTTCGCCAGGGCATTAAATAAATGTTGATCAAAGGCAACAATCTATAGCTACTTGAACCTCCGTTTTCATCACAAGCTTTTTCGTAACTCAACTATTTACCTCCCCCAAACTTCTGTTCCCGGCAGGTATTCGGACAAACTTCCCGTTGGAACGCTGGTCAGGTTACCCATCATCCCCTAACCGCTGTAGACCCTTCGTAGTGGAAACAAGGCAATAGGAACATATTCAATCGATCTTTAATTTCCGGATTAAGATTCATTAAGTTGAAATTAATGCAATTTTCGAATTGCCAGCCATTGTTTAGCTAGTAATATTGAGTCAATTATGCTTGACTAAACACCTCATTGTCCGTTGATTATTGTCTTCTTGCAGGTCACAACGGCTCTGATCCAGCATAAATTTATTCTTTGGGCATGTATTACTATTTATTTTCATCGTACTTTTCGCGAAAAATGCCTAAAGGTATTATTTAATGAGTTAAAAGCAAAAATTTGTCGTTGCCCCGTAAGACTCTGTGTTATAGCGGGGCACTGCATCAAGGCTAAATGCGCAATTTGGCCACGCCCCCCTGGCTTCACTTCCCGCTATTGGAAAGGATAGGGCGCGCCCCCTCCAGTAACCTCTATGGTTATACCAATTGAACGATACTGATGCCTTTATGAGTTTATGGAAAGATAATTGAGAAGACGCCATAACATTAGCAATTTTTCTTTTCCATAACATTTTCATTACTTTTCCATTACCGTTCGTAGCTTTAGTAGGTGCTTAAGATTAAGCCCATTAATCCGAATTAAATATTCCTCTTATTTATTATTTATTCCGACGTATTTCCTTGCGTTACCCTTTTGAAATCACCTTTCACATTGGTGAGGAATAAGCTGTAAATTTTTATTATCCTTTTAAGACTCAAAACGTGCTGCAAAAATGGCAGCCGTTTTATCTCTTGGTTCATAATAATACAATCGCAGTGCGAGCCTTTTATTTTTCTCCGAGGACGCCAACTTGTGTCGAGGGCCAAATTTAATCGCTCTCCCAGAATGCACCACTCGAGTCACGTGCACTCTCTCCAAACCTCTGGGGGTGCAGGAGACTTTTCTGCCATCGCGTCTCCGGCTGTTGATGAGTTCTCACGTCCATTTAGTGGCGTCCTGAAAGCTTTCTCGATGGCTCAATGAATTTCCGACCCCAAGTGCTTAATTGCTTCGTCAATTCGCGCTTTTCCAAGGTTCGCTTCGCTCCGAGCTCCTCTTCCATCGGTATATATTCTCGCCTCTCTCCCTTCAATATCCATTCTCTTGCCTCCGTGACGGATTCTTTCAATCGTGGATACGCTTCCAACCCTTGATAACTTTCTTTAATAGCCTCCTACAATCAAGTCTTGTGCGAGGTGTGAGATGGTTTCTTTCCTTAGCGAACTATCGACGAATTCAGCCATTTTTTACTCAATGCCCTCTTATCTTAAATTGAAAGCTTGCTGTTAGTTGTTGTATTTTTTTTACATTTTAACAGCCTTGGCATCATTATATAATTGATCAATATCAATATTAGCGGAAAAATAATACCTATGGCGCTGGTGTTAATTAAATAATCTGGCAACATTCACCTTCGTACTTCAGTACCTTCTCTACATACCGTGTCAACTTTTTCTCTCTTTTCCTTTCGTTAATTTTATTGATAATCGACGCATACTTATTGTTTCTTATTCTTCATGTGTCTTGCGTCTAAATTTTCCTTTTCTTAAATTTCACCACTTAATTCTCCCAGAAAAAGGCATCATTCTGTTTTAATCATATCTTTGCTTTTTTCTTCAAACATTTGACCTTAGTTTAAATTTTATTTTATAAAGTCACCGTTTTCTTTCCTTCGCGACAACGTATAAACCGAATTTTTCACTTGCTTCTGAAAACATTCTCCCCGGTGTAGTATAATTTATTCCTTAGAACTACTTCTCCGTTCACTTGAAATTTAGTTTCAACTAAACGACTGCAGATACTTTTTCCGGGACTGCGTTGATTTCTCTTCGAAATTCAAATCATTAAGACGAAGAGTTACTAAGACATTTTTAAGTAGAACCCGTGATAATTTAACCTTATATTTTGCAATAAAATAATCCGATTTTCTCTCTCAGCCTATTATTAATATTTTACCTACTTTTGTACCAAGTTTACCTCCTTTTTTACACCAGTAGCTTTTATTTTATTCTTTTAATGATAAATTATTTTTTCTTCCTTTTGATTACTGTGCAGTTACACGCTTTGATAGAAAAACTATTTTCTCTTTGTAATCCTCGCTCCCATTCTCTGGTGATTGCCCTGAAAAGTGAATAACTAAATAGGACAGTTATATTGATTTCGATAGCTGCGCTTTATTCAGGGATTATTTTGGAGGTTATGGCAAATTCTCCAAATTATGTTTTCACTACCTTCGTTTTCACTTGCATGTTATCTGCAATTGTAGGTGATGCTGAAGTAAAAAATATAATCACACTGAACTGCAATACTCTATTATTAGAACTTTCCAAAAGAATAGAAATAAATTAATCAATGCATAAATCACATCAGTGCGAGGAATCCATCCCCATAGGCACCAGGGGAAACTCGTTTCGTGCAGTCTTTGGAGAATAGGTAATCACTTAGGTTATTCCAGTGAACAAGTTGCTCGTGCATCGCAGGACCGTTGTTGAGCTTATTAGTTTTCGATAGCCACGCTAATTTCAAATCGCCCTTTTACCGCGGACCACACATGACGCTCATAATTACAGAGTTTGTGGATCCACCAGCGAGAAGTTTCGATTAAAAAGGCGCGGGGGGGCGGGGGGGGGGGGGCAGCCAGCCGACCCTTCTTCGCTTTTGTATTCCCCGCCTAACCCCGCGCTCCTCCACACACTCAACACTTGTCCGTATCCAACGCGACGCATCGGCTATAATCCCACCCGCACCAACGGACCGACCCCTCCCCCCCCTCCCTCCACTGCCTTTCCAAACAAATGCTCCCCCATCCCCTCCGTCAACCACCCATCGAGTCTCCTCATTTCTCATCATCGGAATACACAAGACGCCGAACCGCCCACGCGGGAACCCTCTCGAAGGTATCACGAATTCCACCCACGAAAAGTGACAAGAGGCGTTCTTTTATTTTTATTTACGACAATCGCCGCTTTATCTAAAAATAAAAGACCGAATGCTGGGGGCGAAGAAAGAAGTAAAGGGAGAAGGGAGAGAGAGAGCGGAGGGTCCTTAAAATACACGAAACGGGAGGTTTGCGATTCAAATGGGAAAGAGTAAAAGGGAAGAATTGTATACAAAGTGAGCAATCTGTCTTGGAATAAACATCCGAGGGAGAAAATCGAGTCTCCGTCGAGAAAGAATTCGTATCCGTGTTGTTTCGAAGGGAAGCCCCTTCTCCCAGAATCATTGAGGAAGGACGAGACTAAGCCTCATTGTTCAAAACCGATTGTATCCATGGTCTACCCTCTTGAAATACCAATTAATTATTGCATTCTTATCAAACATATCGTAAATGAATTCGGGAGCTGTGTTTGTTGAATAATAACACAGGAAATAATTTTATGCTCGAACCGCAAAAAGTCTGCCGAAAATTATTATTTCTATTTTGCTGAAAAAGTAACAAAAATAGTTGTTTCTTGAACTTAATGAATTTTTGAAGGAGATACAGCTAATAATTTGAGTTTGATTTTTAAAAATCCGAACGGTATTGCGACCGTTCGTGTGATTCAATTGTGTCACAAGTCAATTGGAATCCCTTAAATATAAAATTAAGCTATGGCGCAATTACATACATTACCGCTCCATTTGTCATCAAAATTGTGTACTATTTCAATCGTAACCTAATTTTATAATCATCTGTATCTTTTACTAATTTTATAAGTTGTACCTATAATTTACATTTAGTGTCATGGCATAGTTATATCTTTATGATATAACTATGCCACTATTTACATGAACCTTTAGTGCATAAGTTAATTCATTATTATTAAGTGATTAATACATTCATAATTAGGAATGATATTAATCACTTAATTCAATGGCATTTAAGTTTCAACGGCTTGGAGTTGTAGCTAACGACTATAGTTTCATTATAATACGTGAATCCCGTGACACTCATTTTAACAGAGCATCGAACGTGACAAGAACTTTGACAATGCTACTAGAGGCTGTTACCTGATTGTAGGGGGGTCTCTGCTGAGAAAAGGAGACCTACCTGCATTTGAGAATATGAGAGTCGGGTATAGATAAATTCATTTTTAGGTAATTGGTCATTGATATCAGTGATGTTTGACAGTAGCGAGAAAGGTACAAACGGAAAGAGATAAAATAACGAAAAAAAAGGCGTAAGAGAAAGGAAAGATTTTAAATTTGATCCCGCAGGTGACCATCATAGCAACATGTGAGAGATGTAGGCATGTTTTCTGTGTATTTTTATGGGCATAGTTATATGAATGGAGATGATCGCTGTGCATTTATATTTACACCACTCCCACGATCATATCAATTTAAAATATTCCGTCCCTCGACACATTCCGTGAAATGAATTGAGAACTTGTTTTCTCACGATTGACTTATATGGTTTTGGGATTCGTAAAACTCCACGGACGATTGAATAACAGTCATAAAAAGTCCATAAAGAGTGATTCATTCCACATGGCGTGGATGGCTTTTTTTCCGCTGCTAACATGTTCTTTGTGTTTCCGATTCATTGAAATCCCATTTTCAGAGTCAGCTTTTAGAGCGATGCCATTGAATTCTCTGGAATCGATTCCTTTTTCCTGCTAGAGAATATACTCAGACAGCTCCAGCCCTAAACTTGAAGTTTTTCATTTGAAGAAAGTCTTTTAACTCATTCTACAAAGTACTGAGCATGAAGTGCTGCAGTCATAATTGGTCCTTAATTAGCTGTTGCATGATTATAGTGTCTAAAATTAGTAACAATTTACTTTCCAGTGACTCTTAAGGAATGATACCCTTCTTTTACTCAAATTATGATTAGAGATTCATGCTATCCTATACATATGAAAATTGGACTGTTTGAAATCAATGCAAGGTTTCTCAATGTACAAATCATCCATTAATTTAATTACCGCTCACGGTAAAAATCGTATTTTTTTGATTGTGCTTCTAAATTTCAAAAACGTAGCCATAAATTCAGAAAAATCAAAATCATCTTCAATCTGAAATACTTAATCTGTAAAAACTTAATCATAAACCTGAAAAAGTTTTCAATCTTAGATGCATATTAATTGTATTGGCTTGATATGAACAAACTAAGGATAATATTTTGATTATGGTTATCATGAAATATTAAGTGATATTAATGGATTATTGCATTAATGATTTAATGCATCAGATGCATTAAACTCCTGGCATATAGTGTTTACGATCACTGTAGCCACTGCTATGAGTGTCAATTACTCGTATTTGCGACTCAAAAGGTCCACGTATGTGAATAATCTTATGGAAATGGTTGTGGTTTCGGTTCTTTGAAAATGTTTCTTTGGAAGCGTAAAAAATCTAAGAAAAAGCTGTTAACTTTTTGAAATCTTTTATTAGAGGGATACGAAATAATTTTATTCGTTTAGAAAGGCCGATGTACCGTCCCCGTGGGTAAAAGCAGGACCACAGGAGATTTTTCTGGCCAACATTTGAAAATTCCGCACACTCCCTTGTGTACAATTTATTGGGTGCCAAACGATTCCGTTCGCGTGAATCTTGATATTTCCGAACTCCGTGTGACCACCACCAACTCCCACGCATCACACCTCTCCCATACACTTGCCCCTCCCTGATTCTCAGCGATCGATTCTCCTTACCTTATTTCGCTGCATGTAAATTATAAAAAAACGACAATTTTTCCTCGCTGGTTGCTGGTGTGAGGGAAGGCATCAGTTGAATTATTTTGATGTCGGTTGGGTGTCTCCGCGAAGCTGATTCTCCCACTCCCTGACGAAATATGTTCACTTGTTACCCGCTCCCACGACGCGAGAAGAATTTCAAACAAGTGTGGATTAAAATATCTAAGTAAAGCCCAAAAAGCTTAGGAACTTGCATAGAAGGGCTAGGAAACATCAGTGGGTCTAGGAGGAGCTTGAAAAAACCCATGGGAAAATGGAGGGTTCATACAAAATTGAAGTTTTCTTTCCCTTTGACCTTTCTTATCATGGAAAACCTTTTAGTTGACCTTAAGAAATGAATATTTCCAATTAAAAATTTAAAATAATCGAAAAATATATTTTCCAGTGGGTTTTTCTTACTGATATCGGGCGAAATCTTATAGAGTGGGGCTCATGTATCGCCTTTTCCTGCTTCTCGTCTTCAAGATATATTATTTCTATATTAATGCCTACCTTATCGTTCGCTTGAACAATATACTGTGCAAAATACTGAGATATAAATGATCGTATTTCATTTCAAATGGAGCATTATACATACTACTTATGGAGCATACTACTTATAATACAGTCGTAACTCGTACCCAATACCTTTCTAAAATGTGGAGTAAGCGTGATGATGGTATAATGAGTGAACATCTTGGCTGGTACCAAAATCTAGTCCTTTAAAATATAATCGCTAGATTCGACTCGGCATGGTGATTATTACATTAATCCATATAGTTATTTCCTTTGAGTAGTTATCTCATGTCTTCTCTTTTCATGACTAGAGAGGCAGAGGAAATGCGTTACTCGTTCATTATATTTCAAAATATGCTAGTTGCCACTGATATTTTCAAGTAATTTCTAATAAGCCCGAAAAATCGCAAGACTAGCATTAAGGCTGATGCTATACTAGATTTCTGATGGCTTGGGTTTACAGACATTTCATGGATTTCCCATGGGTAGTGAGCCCGTCATAATTTGTAATTCCCATTACCTTGTTTCAGCATGAATTCTAAAGTTGGCAATCTTCCCCTCGCATGGATTTTAACATCCCCTCGCTCAGCAATCGCTCCAATACACGTCCTCTGTCGCACCATTATCTCCTCTAGAGGTTTCCTATTCTCACCCATCATGTCTAGCATTTCGTCCTTTTTCTTCTCCAGCCTATTTCATTCACACATCCCTAATGCCTTCAGATTTTAGTCATCTTCCTTCCATAGTATCCAAGTTTCCGAACCGTAAAGCGCTACATTGAAAATCAAACTATAGCCTTCTTCCGAACTTAACTAGCCTTTCCCCCGAACTGCAGTATCACGTAACCATCCTGTAACATGATTTTTCGTTTTCCTGAGTGCTTCTTAAGCTAACGCAATTCTCTCGCGTCTACGCCCAATTCTACGCGTGGGTGTAGTCTGTCGTAACAGTCGCTCAGCGACTATATCTCGCCACTATTATCTCTACAGAAAAGAGAACAAGTCTTTTTGCGATGGAAAAGGACAGATGAACAAAATAAGTGGCGGTTACGAATCCTAAATACTTTCATCTCCTCCTCTTTGCGAGAAAATTAAATTATAATTTTGTTCATGATAGCTGCATCATAAGAATAAATACACACAAAGAACGTTTAACTATATCCTATGCCTGTTAAGTAAACCATCTTAACTGCTTTCAATGTATTCATTGCCATCGATTCATATTGCATTCCAGGCATTGGCGGACACATACGGGGGGCGCGGAAAGCCCCCCTCCCCTTTTGCAGTGCCGCCCGCATTGCCAAAATTGCAGAACCACCATTCTAACTTTTTATACCATAAGGTGGCATTGAATATACGTATAATCAGATAAAATGAAACTTTATTAAACTTTGAATCTGACTTCATTACTTTTTTACTACGATAAAAAGAAAGATAGCTTAAGATATCTTTTGCGCCCCCACCCTTGAGTTTATTCTATATGGTTCCAGGTTGAATTGTTTCAACTTTGCTTATAGGTGGGATCATGACCTAAATCTATTCTTACTCTTTTTTATGTGCTTCGCAGTCGCTGTTTACACCTACAAGTTGAGTCTTCAAATTGACTATTATTGATAGTAGTCAACTTCGACTTGTAAGCAAGACTTAAAACTGTAAAAAAAAAGCCAACATCGGATGCGGAGCTTTAATCATGGCGAGTGAGAAAAAAATAGATTTTCTACGATGAACCGTTTATCTAAAAATATTATCACCTCTCGACGCACGAAAATTAAGACTCATTATAAATTCTGCGTTTGGCCATCAGACAAGTTAAACGTGATAAAGTGCGGTGGAGTCCTTTCATCTCTGCGGTTAAGGGAACTCCGACGTAATTAGGCCCGTCTCTGCTTCGGCGAGTGCGAAAATACTTTAGGAAGTCTTTCGTAATCACATCTTCCTTTAAAATATTTTCATAGCTGTGGAGAAACCGCAAGAAACTTTCCTCGTTATTTTTTGAGTGGACTACGTCATTCATCTTCCTAGATTAGCTGTTTATGGCGGGAGTGAGAGGGACTGATGTATAAAATGTCGAGCTTAATATTGAAATTTGCTAAGATTGCACCTATGACCTGTATATTAATATTTGATCGCTGGTTTAATGTGGAAGTATCAGGAATATAAAGAGCAAATTCTTAAAAAGACGCGTTTCACATGAATACCCTCTCAGTTAACAATGAATAGCTTATCATGATAAGCTGAATGCAGTCTTTTTTCCTACTTATTTAGATGCAACGAATAATTGGTGAAGAAGGCGGAGGCGAAGGCGAAGAAAAGGCGTTAATATTAGTATTTCCACATCAGTATCATTAATGTAGTCCCATCTAGATATAACTTGTATTGCTATTTGCCTGGCTAATAAGAACGGAGATTGTTACAATTTTTTAGGTAATAGATACTATGCCATCGAAAATGGATTTAAATTACCAAACTTTGGAAAAAGTGGAAAGTAGCATTTACGCATTGAAAGAACTGTAGCAAAGAACCAATGTGTGTTTCTCCAATTTTTCATAGGGCTGCGACGGTACAATTCCTTCCTCATGGAAATATTTTCATAGAGATATTTGAGAGCAATACGTACATAGTTTTCTTCATTAGGTATTTATGTAGTGTAGAATTTATCACTACCCCGAGCATACAAAATGTTAGATTATATTAAAGCGTGGTAATTTTTTCAACTATCTACCAATAAATCAACGTTCAATTCAAGCCGTAAACATATATTTGGTTATGTTCATTAGTTCGGCCATTTACTGACAAACAATTACTACATTACGAACAATTGAAATTCATCGTGTCTTTTAATTGGCCGTTACATTTTTTAGTCTTCCTCTGCTCCTTTGCATATCGCTTTTCCTTCCATCCTTCTTCAAATTCTTTCGCTGAATGGTTCTAAGGCTGCGGACGAGAAATTCCTTTAAATCTTTATCTTTAGAATATATCTAGTCAACATTCGCCTCAATCTTAATTATGAAAATTCTAAATCGATATTTTTAGATGTTAAATTATTTATATTTTACTTTCAGTAAGGTAAATACTGTTGTGGTTATTGTCAAAATGCCCAAAATGTTAACAGTTGATAGTGTAATAAATTCAAACATTGGTTAATAAGCAAATACGTAAACATGTAACACCTAAATATAAAAAAACCTGAGATTTTTAAGGAATAATAAATTATCATATTTTGAAATATGATTTTATACTTTCCCGGCGAATAATGTGTGTAAACCTTTCTCGGGATTCCCACCGGGTTAATGTTTTTATAACGGCCAACGTTTCAAGTACCGTCTCGGCACTCATCATCAGGGCTGAATATTGATTTATTTAATGTTTGGTTGCTAAGTCTCATTGTTGTAATAAATTTAGTTGAACAAAAAAATTTATTAAAACAAAATAATAATAAAATAAAACACGATACCAAGCGTTGGCCGTTATAAAAACATTAACCCGGTGGGAATCCCGAGAAAAGTTTAACCATATCATATTTTGGTTTCAATATTCCTTGAAATTTTAATATAATACTGTTATTGAATTTATTTATGAAGTTTTTAATGTAAAGAAAATTTTAAATGTAATGTAAAAGTAATGCTTGCAATATACCACTATGTAATATAAATGGAAACTTATGACAAGCCTTATGGCTTAGAAGAACCAAGTTTTGTATACAAATAAAGGCAATTATTATTATTTGAAAACATTTCTACATGAGTGATACGTCGAAAAAAATGGCAAAATACAATGATTCGTCCGAAATGGATAGGTTGCGTTTTTTTGCTGAGGATCCCATCGTATAAGCACCAAGGGTTCGAAAAACTCCTTCAAAGCCGCAGGAAACTATGACGACAGCAATTTCCGAATAACAATGTCTCAAGCGAAGTCAGAATATTGCTTGCGCTTGGCCTTAAAATCTCATTTTCCTCCCGTTTCCTTCACTTGTTTTTCTCGCTAACCACTCCCTCCTCCACTTCCTCCTCCGAGGCGTCCTCCTCCACCGCCTCCTCCTCCTCCAAGCCCTCTTCCTTCCCATGATGCCCACTTCCTCCCCTCGCTATCTCTCCCTCGCCATTGGTTTCCTGGCTTTGCAGTTGTCGTAAGAGAGACTCCCTCGCGTCCAACGAGGAGAGTGCGGTTGGGAGTGTGTCGCGAGAGAGTGACTGTCTGTCTGTCTGTCGTAAGAGGGGTGGTTGGGAGAGGGTGCAAGTTGCGCGACAGGGTGTTTGCCTTCGTGTGTACCGCTGTTTCCCGGCTGTGGGCGCGCGGGTGGGATTAAGCTTAAAATATGGGATGGGGTGGAAGATAAGGAAGACGACTGCGGACAACCCATGCGTAGAGATGCGTGAAAATCTCAAATGCGATGTGTGCAAATAAATGCGACATAGATGCGATGACTGGAATTTTATGATATTTTTACGCAAATTTGCATTTTCGACGGCAAAATTCGTACATTTTGTGCCGAACGCAGTTTAAATGCTCCGCCGACACTCACCGCATCATGCATTTGAGTGACTGGCCAGCTGATAGTTGGCTGGGACTCTAAGCGAACTACAAGTGGGCGCAGGCGAGCTACACCTCCGCCACTATATGTCCTATTCCTTAATTTATTATTGATCTACAACATAATTATTTAAAATATTCTGTATTTCGTCATATTACTGTGTTTCACTACATTTTATCGTCATCTACCTCATTATGAAAATATAAAAATGGGCGCTACAAAATGCGATAAACTGTTATTGAAAATGCGACAACATAAAAATGAAAGTGCGATTTTCACGTCTCTCTACCCATGCGCATATCTTCTGGGCTTGCACTCACAGTAAAAATTTGGACAGGTTTCCAAATAAATGCATTGAAACTTCACTAATCACACACAGCTTTAATTGGTGAACTCCGACCGGTTTCAACACTCATGCATCAAGACGGTTGTAGAGGAAGAGAATGACCAATGTGCGGATGTCGAATGCGGGAGAAAGGAGAATGGTATCGAGATACTTAAAATATACTTATCGAATAGTTTTGGCACATGTCGTAATTTGAAAGTTCTCTAGAAAACCCGGTTTATCGCCTTTGTCAATCATATGTGAAACACCCGCTTTAAAATCAGACACACGTTAAACATTCTATGTATAAAATTTGATTGTTGTTAACATTAAAATTTAATAATGATTTGAAAAAGTAATTTTTGTCATCATTGATAAAATACTTAAATTTACTTCTGTTCCGACAATATTATGCCATCAAATCAAAGTTCTAGGTCTGAGGTCAAAAACATATGGAATGTATTATCAGCGTCTAAGCTTGTATCCAAGCGTGAAATAGCAAAATCCGAGATAATGTGATGATCTAATGGTTCCAATTTGTCAATTGCGTCTATGGTATTTGTTTACATGTTGTTAATGTTGATGGAACATTTTGTGCCCTCTAAATTTTTAAAGAAAAAACTATTATAAATACTGTATTTGACCGTTGAAATGTTGCCCGCAGCATTTTTTTACCTAGTACGCTGTCACTTTTAAGCACACTTGTTTTCATATTCACAGTGGATTACACAGTGGCTAACACGGCTCTTATAACTATTCACTTATTCAATTGAACAATGTTAAGCAACACCTTCAACCATTGAATTCCGTAAGACTTATTCGCTGTCGCTCGGATGCTCGCCTGTAAGATGGACAGTAACTATAGAGGACAAGCTCGGATGATGTTACACTTGACCTCTGGAGAACTTCTTGAAAATTTTCTGTTTGGCAGCTAAAGATGTCATATTTTTAAAATGAATTTGTAGTTTGCTTGGTACTGGTTAAATGTGAAAATTCATCATAATTTTGCCTTTATAGCTTCTCATGAGAAGCTGCATGCAGACTTTTCTACTTATTTTAGATGTAACCAATAATTGGTATTAAAATGTGAAGAAAATGAGTTAACAGCAGTATTTCCACGCACCATCCATCATCAATGTAGTCCCATCTAGATAAAACTTGTATTGCTCTTTGCCTGGCTAACAAGAACGAAGATTGCCGCGAAATATTGATTTAAAACCAGTTTAACGCATACAATTGCTTATTATATTCAGAACAATAAACGGTTTTCGAAATAATGGTGGCTTAGCCATATGCAATTGGTACACAGTCCACGAGATAACAGTATTTCTATCACATTGAATGAAAAGAAAAAAATTACCCAAAACACACTTCATCCTCTCCTTTCTGCCAAATATCACTCATTTGATTACAACCTAGGGGATAGGTATATAGAGGAGAATTCGCGTCGTTTACCCACATGAAGTGATTTGCGTGGCAATGGTGTTTCCTAATACCCTCGCGAAAAGCTAGATGGCGTCTCCCGAGTACAAACTAATGGCGCCGATGTTAGTCGGAACGGTCGTCTCGAAATAATTAAGCGATCGTCCGCTCTCTCTTCGCTCCGAAGGATGACGTGTCCGAAATTGCGAGCCGTCATGCAGCCAGACATGAAACGAAATTACCCGCGGACCAAAAGAGCACGGGGGAACGCCCCGAGAATGACCTTCCGGAGTGGACGTAATGTTTTCCATTCATTTCAGCGATTCGAATCCTGGCGGTGAGTCGTTCTTTCGTAAATTTCAAAATGAACCAAATAAGCGCATTGGAGCTGGAGAGCTAATGAACGACGAGGACCAAATGAACACTGCTACAATCCATCCGCCGAGAGTTGTCCGATGGCACTCCGGAGAACCCTGCGCCAACGTGGCTGTCAAACAATCCCTGTCAACCAAATGCACCTTACACCCTTGCTTAGTCATGCAACGTTGTCACATGCATGTGAAGCACTGAAACAAGCCTGAACCACCAAAACAAGCCCTTTCTGCGAATCGCCACTGAAACGAGGGATTCTTCCTTTGGATCCTTCACGCTCGTCGTCCCTTCTGGCTGCTTTCTTCACGGAACCCTTTTGTTTACATGTGATGTGGGCGTTTCCCTTTCTTACCTGGCAACCTTGCCCCCTACCCCTTCTAGCTGCCAACGGACAACTCTCGGCTGCCGGACTGTAAACTCTGGCGCTGTAAATTACTATTACAGATAAAATTCTTGTTTTAAAGGCTATTGTGAGCTGTTTTCGAGGTGAGCAGTATTTAAAATAAAAATTCAAGCAAATTAAATTAAAATTTAAAGTTAATCAACTTGAAATTTAATTAATTTATAATTAGGGCCTTATTGATCTTATCCAGTTCTTATTCGATTTGGATCCACTGTGAAGCGATTTTCCATGAACCGCACGATCGATATGAACCACTAGAATCATTTTATTCCTTATACAAACAAATTGCGTGACTGATTTCATTCAGTCCATGAAAATGGACCCACCATAATGAACGATTCACTCGTGAACGAAGCAGCTCTATTCCGGTTGGTAATTTCTTGAAATCTTCCTACGTGCGCCGGTGAAGGAAATTGTGTTTCACTTAAAAAAAAAGACCAGGATCTCTTTTGCGGACGCTCAACCTCGCTGGTGGGAACCCATGCTTGCTTCTCCTATGCCTGCTTGCCCCTCTGAGCAAATAGCACTTTGCGAAACTATCCTAGAGACTAATAGCCTGAGCGAAGAATGAAATAATAATCTGTTAGAAGTTTTATTAACTCCCTGTCTCCTCGAAGACGTCGTCCTTTTTCAAAACTTTGAGTGTTTAAGGACTAACGCTCTCCACTTCCTACTTCCTTGAGATGAAATCGGCGTCTGAATGGAGATAATTTTTTTTCCTTGTGGTGGGACGATGAACCATATCGCCTCACTGATGTCAAAAGCTATTTCGGATGCGAGCGCAATCGGTTTCCGTTTTGCTTGTCGATCAAAATACCTCGAGTCATGACGTCAAATTCCTCCTCTCGTCTATCACGCTCTCTTCATAGATAGACTTAAGGATATCCTGTAAGTGATTGAAAAATCATTGATGTTATAATTAAAATCTTCTCGGATTTGGCTCCAGTTAAGGCCAACTTTTCGATGAGGAACTCCCTCATTGTCACCAGGGTGGCTCAGTTTCTCAGTCAACCCTACATGAGTGGTGGGGGGTAATTCCGTCGTCAAGTTCTCAGAAATGACGTAGATGATGGCACAGCGCCAGTTTTCCACTCTGGTTGCGTAATGAGACCTAATATGAAACTAAGAAAAGCCGTCCGATAATTCTCGGGTGTATTGATAGGGCAACGGCTCAAGTTAAATAAACATTCGGTGTCGTCCGCCAGGTCGTGTTGGTACATTAATTATTATCGCTGCAAATACTCTCATATCGAGCCAAAAGTAGAATCATATTGTCTTTAAATTCATTCAAAAGCGGATGTACAAGGTAGTGATAAGTACGAGGAAATATGATCATTGACGTGAGAACTTACGATGCATTATCATGGTTTGTCATTCGCTTTTATCTTCAGTAGCTAAGTTTATTACGTGGAAAATAGAGGCATGTAAAAATGTTTTCTAATGTTGTTCGTAAACGATATTAGTTTCTCAAAAGTATATCAAGTGTCAAACGACAAAAATATTATTATATATCCGCAGAAACAAGGTGATGTTTACCACTATATTGTACTTATTATACTTCGGCCAATTTTATTATTTATTTCACTTGATGGGTACAATGTGGTACTTACTTTTATTATTACTTACAATTATTACTTTTCTGCTGTATTACTGTACATTTTAAAATGGTTTTTGTGATCTCCTCTCCCTTAAAATCCATTGTAACGTAGATTCTTTTATCGAAGTGATCTGCAGACGAAATTTGGCCGTCAATTTTTTGAAGGGCCTGGTTCGGGTATCCTACATTAAGTAGGGCCCGTTTATTTCCAAAAACGGCCATATGTAGGGCTTGATGTGGCGTATGTAGGGCGAGATTGGTTTATTTATGTGCTGATGACGTATCCAGGGTCGACTAAGGATACGAGCTTAAGTCCGACTACCAAGTTTAATCCACGCCGAAACGTTTGGTTTGTCATCGAAAAGTTGGCGTTAAAAAAACTTACCCGGAGCCAAACCCGAGAATATTTCATCTGTATAATTTGCCGGTAAAGCCAACGATCTTGCATCATTTATATTCTTTGCGGATCTTTGAGAAAACAACATTAATTGAGTCAAAATTTCATTTGAGGTGCGCTCCTACCAGATAATTTGGACATTGTACTTTCGTGTCAACCATCGATCCAAGAGAGAGTGCAACGGCAGCGTCGTCAGGGGTGGGGTTTGGGGTTTAGTCGTCGTACGTCTCCTCAGAGTGAGCGGGTTCGTATCCCGCGTGGATGTTTGCGGTTGTCCAGCGTGACCATTGGTAGAGAGAAATCGTGTCTTGAATTAACGAGGTGAAAGAATTGATTCATTAATAAATGAAATATTCATAGTAAACAATGATCGTATTCTTCTGCAGCTTTGGCCTTTGCTCGACGAAATTTTCTGATTCGGTGACATATGTTGAAATAGGTTTTATTATTGTAAAATGATATGTTGATAAAATAACGTTTTTTCTATTCTTATTAACATTAATTTACCTTTAAATATGGTCCTGAAGTTAAGTCACCGCTGTCGAGGCTTTTATGCTGGCATTTTGTTTATAATATTCATAAAAATATCGGATAAATTACAAGGCTATATGTTTTGCATTTTAAATCAATATAATTGCTTGAAGTGTTCCAATACTTTTCATACGCATCAAGTGTCCCTTTTGTATCAATTCTCACATTGGCGGTTACAAAAATACCAGAACTTCGTATTTTGTTGGTTATGCCTTGACGTTTCAGCGAGAATATTCATGAAATAGTTCCTTGTCGGAGCTTATCATTTCTTTTGAGCAAATAGATAGAAGACGATGCAGTCAAAAATGCTTCCGAACGAGCCTTTTCCTTGACACACGCTGTGAAAATACGTACTTCCCTTTCTTGGCCACAGCTCTGTGCTTCCCACAGAGAAATCCCATTCCTAATAGTTCCCGTCGTGTCTTCCGCTGCTGCATCTTATCTAGGAATTCCAAGAAACCGGTCTAAAATAGTTGTTTTGCCAAAAAAAGAGCTTTCCCACGTTCATGGTGAGAACTTTGCTACGCTCATGATGGTCAGCTTAGTCACCGTTGCGTCGTCGAATTAAGGCGACAGTCCACAGTCGGCGATAGTAGTCACATTCTGTCGAGATTAGCTATCCTGGCCTTCGAGGCAATTTTTTGATAATCACTAGAGTTTTCAGTGAAAGCAGATATCAGGATTTCTTACTGTGAAGAAGGCTTTGATTATCTCCCGGCGAACGGTGGCTGTGAATGCCTCTCAGACTTCCCTTCACTGGTTAAGCACTCCATTTCCCCCAACATTTCAGTGAAATACCTTTTCATCGAAATAGGTATTTCAACGAAAAAGTATTTCATGGAAATTTCAGCGGAAATGGAGTGCCTAACCCGGTTGTTAGCCCGAAATACATTCTCATGGCTCCTTTGAGGTCTCTGGAATATGGTTTTCATGCTATGATGATTTTAAAGCCCTTAAAGGCCGTTTTACACGGGGCACGTAATTGCACAATCTAACGTGTGTGATTAGGCTCAGTCAAAATTGCGTCGTGTAAAGCGGTGAATTGCTTGAACACATGCGAGAATGCGTGGACGTGAGATGGCAAAATAGCCCCTGTTCTAATTTCGTTCATACATTCGCGCAATTCGACGCCATTTTAGAAATTAATCCCGTTATAACCTGCGCGATTCCGTGCCCCGTGTAAAACAGCCTTAAGAAATTTCATTGAAGATTGAGGACCCGTTTTTAAATTGGCAGTTTTCAAAGTAGCACAACTTAAAGCCACTGCAGTGTCTCATCAGTCTCGCGTACAAACACTTTTGATTCTTTGAAATACACGTTAATATAGGTATTAATCAAAACTGCAAGCCGCGATAAAAGTATCATGTAGAAACATTCAATGGATGCCGCTTTATACCATTTTACTGCCATTCCTGCTATTTTCTATCAGCGGAAACGCCTCAAATTTATTGGTTAGTACCAGTTGATATTATTTATATTAGTCTATCGTTTCTTCTATTTTTTACTCAAGATCAAACCATCAAATGAGCTCATTATTGCATTAAGTTCCAAACCCTAAGTATTTATTGAGACACAGTTGAGTTGTTATCGGTTCATTTTAATATCAATTAAACTCCTGGCGAACTAGCCCAAAATATATTAATAATTAATATTATTTACACTCGTACAATTATTTTTAATCTCCATACGAAATAGAACTCAATAGAGCTGATTAGAAATCTGGTACACTGCATTGCACTTGAACAGCGGAAATAATTATATACTTGCGCCAATCAGTTTATGTTTCAATATTTTAGTATAGTTTGATGCCTTTTATAACCTAAAAATTCGTAAATTGAAAACTTATGTAATTTGAGGTTACAATTGTATCATACAAGAATTGCCATGAGAAAAAATTCCCCTGGACCGGGAATCGAACCACGGACCTTTTGGCTTTCCGGGCCAATGCGCAGACCACTACGCTACCCAGGTTCTTTAATTCCTATGGCAATTATACCGAGGCTGATGGTGCTAGGTGTTAATTAATACAATTATAATTATACAATTGTATCTCTTTGCACTTTATTTCCGTATTTATGATATTATAATGATAAGCCAGGTATTTTTGTGGTGGAATGTCACTTTGACGTAAAACTACTCCCTTCGTAACGAATGCAGCGTCGAAGTAAGGAAGATACCTCCCTCATTGGCTAGTAGTGGGTAGGTATTAACTTTTTAACAGAAAGTGGCCATCATAACAATAAAAACTTTGTAAAATGCTCCCCAGCATGTTACTCATCTCAAACTTCCTTTTCCTCGTAAAGCAAGGGATTGTATCAACCCCTGCCACATGCCTATGTGGTGGAATCTCGGGGTAGGTATGCAGGTGTGAGTCAAAGAGTCTCGGAGTCAAAATAGTACGGGAACAAGAAGGAAAAACCTTGTGAAATTATGAGTATTGCACGGTTAGAGCTTCGCGTGGTATGGCTGGCACGATGCAGATGCAACTAAGGTGGAGTTGATAATTATAAAAAACATTAATAACAGTATACTCGTCATAGCGTAATTTTACTCTAGCTAGTGAATTCTCATGAATAGAGCTGGAGCCTTTCCTTTATCTTTTGGAGTATCTACAAGCTTCCTACACAGGCCTATAAGGTGTATGGAAAACAGCGATATGGAATTCATATAATTTTTGGAATTGCATATATTTCAACATAAAATCTTGAAGCTGGAATTTTTATCAGTAATTTTATTTAAGGATACAATGCTACGGAAATTATAGTACCGGCGTAAAGGAAATTCAAGGCATTTATAGGGGAATAGTTAATAAGCGACATGCAATCAGGGTGAAATAAGGCAGGTAATTGTACATATCATCGGTGATGCCAGCTGAAATGAAGTAGTCTCTACTCCCTCGGCGTAGGAACCTCATTCCAAAATTTGTCAACGTACGATTGAGTTCTTCGTCTAGATCGGCCAGGCTCGCCCAGAAGATTGCGCAGAAAGACTGGATCGAGGGAGAACTTCACAAATGACTCGGTGAAAACCTCATTTTTTGTGAGTGTGCAAATTTGTACGAGACTATATATTCTTATATGGTTAACTTTTTTGTTAGTCTTAATAATGCTGCAGTGCAGTGAAACATGTAGACTCAGGTGAGATAAAGTTTTTTGCGGGAAAGTGCAAAGTAATATCAATTTATATCTTATAACATATGGATCTCCACGAAGTATCTGCTTCGCCCATTAAATTTATTAAGACACCTAGTTCGGGGGAAAAACGAATTGGTACTTATACCTACCCGTTCGGAAAAAAATTTCCTCTCTTAAATTATTGTTTCTGTCGGACCTGGATATATTGTGGGATTTTAATATGATAATCTCCGTGTCGCTCTGAAAAAAACCTATTATTTTCGCTTAAGCAATCTCAGCTTAGCGGGTTCCTAACTTCTTCAGGGCTGGGCTGAGTGTATATATGCGGCTATATCGTGGCTTTGGTAGATTGACAGGCTGTGATGGCTATTGATGCTTCGTGTACGTCACAGAGAGCTTGAATGCCTCATCCTAACTGTTAAGAGTTCGCATCTTTTTGCGTGACCGGCCTCTTTTCGTAGCACACAAATTATTTATTTTATACCATTCTGAAAAAGGAGAGGTAGAATTATTAGTATATTAAGTCGAAATTTGAATGTAAATTTTCCCAAACACAAAAATTTACGTATGAAATCGTTTCAGGCTTGACGTGGTGAAAACACTGTGTATATATGACTGAGTATGAACAAGATATTATATATGTCATTTTAAAGGTATCGAGAGTTAACATAGTGTCAAAACCATGATCGGAAGAGGATTTGTGTAGTGAAGCGTAGAAATTACCGACTGTTGTTCATAATTTATCATGGATATTAAAATTTCCCTCCGTATTTTCTTGGTAGAAGAATTTTTGCCTTTAAATTACGCCGACATATTGACGAAGGCCTATTGTTATACTGCATCAAAATTTCAAGATGATAGCGTGCGTTTAAAATGAGTATTACGTCAGGAAGGAAGACAAAATACGTACCGGTCGAGCAAGTATGATGCGTCGGAGATATAAAAGGGGGGAGGAGGGTAGTTTTGAGGGGGTTGATATTCGGAGGCGGGAAGATAACACAAAGGAGGCGACTTCCCACACTAGCCGCCCCCCCTGACCCCCCGAGAGCACAAGGAGTCCCGCCAAAAGAACCCACCTGCCTCCTCTCCCCCCCGAATTTCCCCTTTGCAATGCCAGTCATTCCGTCGCATAGAGATCAACCCTCCTGCCTGCCTGCCATCGCCGCCGCAGTCAAAGCTCACCTTGCGGCGGGTACCTACGGGGGCGACTCCCCCTGACTCTCTCACCATTAGAACACAGGGGTTCTGCCGGGAGGGGGAGTTTTACCGGGTAGAGGGTAGGTTTTACTCCCTCCCCCGTCTTCTTTCGTCTCGACTGCATCTGCTGCGAATGCAGATGCGAAGGCCGTGCCTCCGAAACGTTGATTTAGTGCTGCTCGGTCATAAGCATGGCCTCATTTTTATCACCGACAACACGAGAAAACTATGACAGGAAATAAAAAACTCTTTCTTAAATGGAGCGGAGGATCGTAAAAGATTGTGGAAATTTATTGAGAAGATGATCTCAGTTATGGATGTGTTCGCCATGGGAATAAGTAGTGCTAAACGCTCGTGGATGTTAAATTGGGTGTATATTTTGGCGAGACTGCTATTGGATGCTATCGATACTAAAGGTTCTCTGCTTGGACGCTAAATATAAAACGGGAAGAAAAATCGCAGGTGTGGAGCTTAGATCCTAATGTAAACTTGATTTTCTATAGCCCTTACAGCCATGAATAAGTTTTACTGCGACCTTGAGTCTGCTATGATTTGCAATATGTGATGCGAAAATGATATCTGTGAACATTTTCTTCTTGAAATATGACTATAAATTTCCAGATATTCTTAAAAGTATACCTCGTGATGTTCTGTTCGCTCTGTTATGAAAAAGTGTGACAAACAGCAACCGAAATTTCATGTGTAGATTCAAAAGCAAGAATTGTGAAAAGATCACACGCGTAATTCTGAATATATATAAGGTGGTAGGAATATCTTTCGAGATACCTTTTCATATATAGGCCTGCCCCAAAATTCAAAACATCTTTTCAAGCAGTTTCCTCATCATTCATCGTTTCTACAAAAGTATTTTATTCTTGCACAACCGTGCCGATATAGATTTGAGTTGTTATGAAAAAAAATAAAACAACGTGAAGTGTAGCAGTTTTAATTCTAGCTGCGGCAAATACATCGAACGGTAAAAGATAGGCGTTGTAGTAACTTTTTAAGAAATTAGAAATCTGCAATGATTGAAATGTATAGCATGCCAAACTTGAGTCGCATATGCTAATGTTTATTACAATCCTATCTATGCCCTTTGTAAATAATTAATGATATTTGCACAAAAAATAATTGAGTCTAGGCCGGTTCGGAAGGCAGAGGAATATTTAAAAACAATTTGACTATAAAATTTTTTATCGTATTCATGTCAACTATCACAGAACGCGTATGATATCATTTTCCCCTAAACTTCACTTTCATATTAACTTTTTTCAAATCGCGGGATGTGATAAACAAATAATCATCAATTAATTCGTTAAAAAAACTTGTACTATATTTGAATACATTTTCGTGCTGAATGAGTTTATAAAACGCATATTTAACGTTTTTTCGGTATTCGAATGTCTACATGTTAATGTTGTACTGCTACTAATACCCCACAATTTAATTATGAGTGGCGAATTTTGACCATCTCATAGCTTAGGCAATATAGTTTTTTTAAGTAGCGACATTGCAAATGAAAATTTGTGCTCTAGTTCTTTAATGCTATAATTAAAATGCTAACTTTTATTCCTCGTCGAGTAAATTTTTTTTTCTCGATAAGGAAGTCGTTGAAGCTGGCTGGCAACAAAAAAGTTTGTGGTACATTGCTTTGTGTTCCACCATATAAAAACCGGAATCAGTTTATTTTAATTTGCTACTACTAATACTATGCCTTAAATTTACAATGCGATACATTTATAAATGCATGTTACATGCCTAAAGAAATTATTAGGTCCAATAAAATCAATGATTAGGTGAAATGGCAATGCTTCAGATATGGATACTAAGATAGATATTTCGGGTCTCCTTCGGGGTACTTTTGCTGACATACATTTGTGTCTCTACAGTTCAAGATGAGATCTGAGTTTGCCACCAATTAACTCTAAATCACACGCAATAACAATGATGATAATCATAAATTAAAACTTTTTATCCGTTCTGAATACTTTTTTCCCTAGGATACTAGAGGAGAGCAGAAGGTGCTTCACTACCGAAAAGGGTACCTAGCTGGACAGCAAACAAAAAAATCGGGCCTCAAGCAACTATCACGATCGCCTCTTCGCAACCAGTTACTAGGAGAAATATATCCTCCATAGCAATGTGATTCAAAGGTCTTCTGTGGCCGTAGCAGCCGTGGTAAGTTCATCACTAAACGTCTTTCTTTTACAATTATTACCAATGTTCCCAGTTGCAAAGATAAAAGACTCATTTTATTCCAGTAATCATTTTGCTGTTCTGAAATGATCCTACGTCATTGGAGTTTTGGTTAGAACGTTAGTCAAATGAAACTTTTTTCACAGAGACTATTAGGAATTTTAGGATGGCAATCGTAGTGCATGCAGACCTGTGTGTCCGTGATGTTTAGCTATGGGTGCCGGTGTAATAATTACTGCTAGTAGAAAATATTCTCTAGTTACAAATACATATATATGACGTATTTTTCATATGATAGTGAATAAAGAATTTAAGAGTCCAGATCCTTGGATTCTGTTGTGGTAAGTAATGTCTACAGATACCTTACATTTACTTTTAAATAAAAGCGATTGTTATCATAGAGTCTAATTCACGCCAGTAAACTTAAAAGAGGTAAAAAAATAAAACTCAGTGGAAATATTGCAATGTCCAATTTTACTTATGTTAAAAATTTGCAACACATCGTTCCTCACATCATACAAGTTTAAAATAACACCTTATTTATCACTGTAGGAGCAGTATTAACGGAGTGTATACGGAATGACATAAAAAGACCTTCCTGTAATAATATACACGGTTATGTTAGAGTGAACTTTATCGATTTTTCCACCGGTTGATCTGTTTCGAATCTCCCGATGTTTCGACGGTCGAGTCGCCGAAGCGTTTGGAGAAATGAAAGTCCAAATCATTCGGAGGAAACTCGAGATGAGTTTAGTTAAATTGATTTGGCTTCAAATCTAAAATATCAAGGATTGCAATCATTACGCCGCGATACCTCCCCACTGCATAAACGCTCAACAATCGCCCACCAAATAGAATCCGCTCATCTAGATAGGCCCTACAGTACTAGATGAGCGGATTTGATTCGGTGGGCGATTGCTGCGCGTTTATGCAGTGGAGGTATCGCGCCGTGTTTCCACTATCTGAATGAGAGGTTGTAGCATTAGCATGAGGAATAATTATATTATCTGTTTAGCCACACAGATTTTTGTCTTCATGACCGCGACGATCGTACTCAATAGTGAGACGCTAACGAAGAAGTAAAGAAAATAGGCTTGTTTTTATGCTCCACTTTGTAGAATGTTTTTATAGAGGCAAATGAAGGAGAGCCTGCTGCAGGGGATGGTGTCGAGTAGTGAGTGGGTACGCGCGGGAAAATTGCTCTGAGCACGCCCTGCCTCGGTGAATCCTCCCTCCTGCCATCGTCACCTTACTTACACCCCTCGTCTCTTGCACCAAAACCAACTCCACCGCCACCATCCTCCTCTTCCCTTCCCCTTTCCACCGCTCGGACGCAGCGTGGGAATCCGAAGGGGAGATCGGAAAACTCCCCGACGACGCGTATTTATGCTATTCTTTTATGTGGGGTGCACGGGGGGAGGGGGGGAGACGGGGTGTGTGGGGACCCCCCCCCCCCCCAGGGGAATAATCTCGACCCCCTTTCCCCTGAATTCTCTCAACCTCCTCCCCCCCTAAATAAGAGGAGGAGAGTGTTGGTATGTTCTTAGAAGAGGGAGGTTGAAGCATCTGCCCACCCCTATCACAGCTTACACTCAATCATCCCATCAACCCCCACCCTCCTGCCAGGGGGGTGAGTTTAGGGGTAGTGCCACACCCTTTCCCCGTCTCCTCTCTTTTCGTTCCTTCCCGCCTCGCGAGCTAAATGGCTTGCACATGGGGGGGCAGAAACACACTCCACCGTTGCCTTTCAACAATTCGTGGACATCTCTCTATAGTAAATCTGGGCCTCTCTCTCATGAGTGCCATAGAATGGAGAAAGTTAGGGTGTGTGGTTTCGTATAGAATTCCGGCAAAGGTGGACTTGTGAAAAGCGTGACAGGTTGTCCATATGATGAAAGATGGCTCTGATCTGGATATTGGATGTTGATTGTCTCCACAGTGGGAAGCGCGAATCATATTTTTTTATTGTGGATGGGGCGCGTTATTTTTTGTTTGGAATTATTAATTGAGGTCTGCTAAAGTTTATTCCTAACTCACCGCTCTTTATTGTTCCAAGACGTAAGTTTCAGATAAGCTCGAAGTTAATGTGGAAACAAATGATAGAAGTCTTCCGTGGTAAGTATGATATTTTCATTATTTGATGGTTTAATACCGACATCAGTTGAGTTGTAGATTTGTTGAGTTGCAATTGTGGCTTTCCATATTCGGTCATTCATCAATCATATTTACTGCCAAATACACAACCCAATACATACGATGCATTCCTTTGTCAGCTTTCAACTAATTGAAGGAGGATTTTCCTAAATATTTTATGCCCTATTTTATTTTTCTTAAATATGTATTATATTGAATGGGGGGTTATGTCGGAGGTTTGGGTGTGCGTTTTCCTATAGGATTCCGGCGCAGATGGACAATTGAAATGCGTGACAGCTTGTCATCGTAATTGAAAACAGTTTGAATCTGGATATTGGGGGATGATTATCTCCACAGCTGGAGTGCGGATCACCATTTTTCATAAACGACGGGGTTCTTAAATATTAATTTTTCTTGGAATTTATGAATTGCGGTCTACAGTATAGTCTTGTTGCTAATATCCTTTCTGCTGTGCGAATCTGCAGATGATCGCTTTCGGTAGCTCACATAAAGATTCGCAATCCAATTGTTTGCATTTTTCAAGAACGCATCTAGTTCTTCATTTATTTGGCAGTACTTGGTCTATTATACGTAACCTCTGACTATCACGTGATTCAACTCTCTCCCTCTTTTAAATTTCCACGATTCGTAGACGTCTGTCTTCGAAAGGTTAACTACTCATTTACGTAACCTCCACGCAATGCTTTGTTATGGAATAGGCGGGGACGAAAGATGTTGGGATGCGTGGTTCTATGCAAAATTCAAGGTTGCTGGTGAAGTATTCAACTCGCGGTAATATAAGTTAATGGCAGATTTTCTCACAATACTGCCAATTACTGGTTATTGATCTGTCGGAAGCGCGAATCATTTTCTTACAGCATAGGGATTAGGTACTCATTTAATTCGGTGCTGATACTATACAAAAATTTTGGTCTTCATTCCATTCAATTTCCTCATTACATTTGAGGAGGCATCTGTGGATTTAGCAGCGGTGGGTTATCTACAAGTGAGCTCGTATGCGAGGGTGCTGCAAGGCGGAAAACGTTTACACTGGCGCTCAGTCGAACCAGTTTTACCCCCTGGAAAACGAATAATCGTTCTTTCTATGTAGCCACCAAAAATTTAGTCGAGTTGTTAAATAATTATGGACTTAAATCTTCATATTTCCTCAATCGGTACTGCGTTAGAATTACTGCCAGCACTTACATTATTTTCGACTTTTCATCGTTTCCCCTTATGACAATTGGTAATTTGATAACTATACGAAAAGTCATCAGAAAATCATATTCTCTCGTGCAAGATTTTTCATTGGAAATATTGTCAGTCGAGTATGCATTGGTGAAAAATATTTTAGCTATATTTTTAAAGCGCTTTACTATAAAAGACTTGAAATCATGTTAGTAACTTTACGTCCAGGTTAAGCGCATGAAAAATTTTGACGCACATTTCTTCTAGCTCTGCCATTGTTCTCAGGACCCAGAGCACTCAACAACCTGAGGACGACGACAGGATTAGCAGTTGGAACATCGGCTCTGATAGAGCGGCTCACATGGTGGGAATCCCGCGAAGCATTCATCCTCATGATTCGCCTGGAAAGCACCAAGTCTTATATTAATTTAGACATCTCCATTGAGACTATTGGCTAGTTTAACTTCCATTAGGTGGATTGTGCACCTACCCATAACTGTTCACTGTAATTTTTAAAGATATAATATTCACCGTATACTAAAAGTATAAACGTACATAAATTTTACTAACAAACCATACTCTCGAATTTCGGAAAAACAAACATGTTAGAGTTCAATAGGCATATGACATTGTAAAATATACTCTTGAAAATTTCTTAATCTTTGTATCAATGGAACAAGATAACGAGAAAATATGGTTAATTTTATAGATGATAGTAAACAGAAAATCCATACGTAATTGTTCCGATATTTCCTCGTACGAAAATATTTGGATTTAAGAAATGTTATTGGCACAGACTAAAAGCTAATAGCCAGCTAAATAAAGCTGATCGACTAAATTCTAGTGATAGATCGTCTATACAAACAGTATAGACACTATAGAGACCCTTCGCATTCCATTCGTATTTCTTGATTTAGAGACAGATCTTCCCAAAATCAGCAAGTATAGAGGTATCTGTGCTTAAGTTTACTTTTGTTTTTCCCAAATGTTGTACATGAAACGAACACTATAATTTCATAGTATGCTGTGATTAATAACTCTTAGGAAAATGAAACTAGAAATTCCAAGGCCCTCAATACTACAAGAAGATGAGATACTTTTTAGATCTTTTTTCGACCAATCCATTTTCAGCCCACCATTATGAGAGTCGTGGGGATTAGCGTTAGGTTCCTATATTTTGTGCTGGATCTTTCGGGAGACGTAGACTTGACCTAGCTGGCTAGACTAGACGTCTCAATGAAGGTCCTTATTATCGGGGTCGGCCGAAATGTTTCGTGGGTATGTGTACTTCGATGGTGGAGACGATGTCAATGGGGATATATATATCCAGGCTGGTGTTGAATGGCGTAGATGGCGGTCGATGTCGGTCGATGTCTAGGAGTATTATTGTCCATGGGGGCATGAATGATACGGCGACCTCACAGAGGAGGTCACGGTCAATCAGAGACCCAGCTACTCTCGGTTAGACGGGGAGGGGGGAGAACAGTGGAGCCAATTAGGGGCCCTGGAGAGCCGACCCTAATTCCCTGATGCTGCGACCCCCCACCCGTCTCGGATATACCCTTGTGTCTCGAAGGATCCTGCGTCGGATTAAACCCCTGCTGCTGCTCCCTGGCAGGGCCCAAACAACTCACGATCCCTTCTCTCTCTCGCTTGGCTGCTTTACTTGGGAACCTTCTGAAACCCACTCCTCTCATCTGCCATTTCGGTTAATTGCCTTTAATCACTTCAAATACGACGAATAAACTTCTATCGGGTTTGCGAGCGGGTAAGAAAAATTAAAGCAGCCTAATTGAAAATAATTGATAATTCATACCCTGTAAATACGTTTACATATCAATATCATTATCTCAGTCTGGAAAATTTAATTGCCCATTGCATTCAATCAGTAACTCAATATTTTGTCCCCCACCGTACAATAAAAAATGCCTTGAAATTGAGGTAATTGATTAAGATGGAACTTATGAATTGATCAGTATGATCAGGGAAACTTCCACCTTGATTTGTTGGTTTAATTGAGTAGTTTCCTCTCTTTATGTGCGTTAATAATAACAAATACTTCAAATCCTATACATGTAAAACAAAATTTCTGAGTGAAAAAACTCCAATATTTTTCCCCTGACCCACTTTATTCTCAGTGCTTGATTCTTTTAATTTATTCTGCATTGCAATTGGCGGTAGGGGCGTTATTTTAGGGTGTAATCATGATTAATCAGAATCTTGTAGTTCCTCCCTAATTTTCATTTTGACTAGGCTTAATGGTTTCTAATGATTTATACACTCATCCTAATGCATCTCAATTTTTTCAATTCAGAAGATTTCCGTCATTCCTTATTGACATATGCATAGTACATTTCTTCATAACGGGAGCATGCATAGTGTTTCAGTCGATTATATAACAATTCCTGAGCTACAAGGAGAAAATTATAATCAAATCGTACTATATTTCTAAGTCCAAAGAGGCGATAAAATAAGAGATATTTATCTGAATGTGTGAGCCAAGAATTATTTTTTTCTCGTGAATAATATAGGACTTGAATAAATGGTCGAACTCTTTCATTCAGATTACATTGTGCAGGTTTTTTTAGAATTCATGAACAGGAAGGAGCTTCTGAGAGGATCGTCATGTAAGAGTTTAAATAAATGGTTAGTGAAGAGTTTGATTTGGAGTGTAGCGCTCTACGGTGCAGAAACGTGGACATTGAGGAAAGAAGATTGGAGACATTCGAGATGTGGGCATGGAGAAGAATAGAAAGGGTGAGATGTACGGAGAGGAAAAGGAACGACGAAGTGCTGGAAATGGTTGGCGAGGAGAGGCAGCTTTTAGATGAGATACGGAGGAGACATGGATGGATGGTATGGAGGTATGGATGAAGTTAGAGCTTAGCGGGGAGGGGATGTTGAAAATGGGGTTGGAGGGTAGAATGCTAGGGAAACGAGGGAGAGGAAGGAAAAGAATAGGATTTCTAGATAGACTGAAAGAGAGTAGGCCTTACAGTGAATTAAAGAAGGTAGTGCTGGAAGGAAAGGGAGGCTCCCAGCTCACTTCTTGAATACTCCATGGAAACCAACCTTAATCGGTTGAATGCTATAATAATAATCACTGGCTTATGCTTGGTGTCCTAGACCCTCCCCAACCCCGCGACCATTGAGCCGGCCCACGGTTTAGAATGAATAATTATTTTCAAATGAAATATAGTGAAATTGTGAGTTATATTTATGAAAAATATTTTGCGTAACGTTTGTAATTGCCATAATAATCCCT
Source organism: Ischnura elegans (assembly GCF_921293095.1). Lineage (NCBI taxonomy): Eukaryota > Metazoa > Arthropoda > Insecta > Odonata > Coenagrionidae > Ischnura > Ischnura elegans. The sequence continues at coordinate 126,519,850 of NC_060250.1, forward strand.
GATCTGGAATATTCGCAGGGTCTACCCGTGTTCAATACTTAGATCATCCCTTTTTGTATAGTATATGATGTTTAGGACCGGGTGAATATTACTTGTGGTTTTCCTGTTACAATAGCTTTATCTTTCTTTGCTCCCACATCGCACTCTATTTGGCTTTTAGTCACTCATTAGGAATTGCGAGGGCGGCTTAGGCTGGAGAAGTGCCTTTGCCGTCGCTTCATTGGTCCAATCCGGATTAGAAACCGCAGGCAAATCCCAGCGGAGGAATTCAGGAAGATCCCGGGATGAAACTTCGGGGAGTGAAAGAGGCACATCCCATCTAAGATCTTACTGGTCGACAATTCGTTTTGATACATACTTTCTTTCGAAATATTATTATGCTTAATCCTCCTGAATTCTCCTATTTATATCCGTCAAAGGGCGTGGCGAAGAATGGAGAAGTTTAATGGACGGAGAGGAAAAGAAACGACCAAGTGCTGGACATGGTGGGTGAGGAGAGGCAGCTTCTAAATGAGATACGGAAGAGACAGAAGATATGGATGGAGGAAGTACTTAGCGGGGAGGGGATGTTGAAAACGGTGATGGAATGTTAGGTATGGAGGGAGGAAAAGAATAGGATTTTTAGATGAAAAGAAAAGCAGTAGGCCTTATTGTGAATTGAAGAGGGGATGGCTAGATGGAAGGGGATGCTCCCAAAATACTTCTAAGCACTCCATGAAAGCCTACCATAACTGGTAGAATGCTATAATAATAAGAAAAAAGTAGAAACTCGCCACTGAGCCGATAATTTGTATAATTCTTTGAATTAATAAAAATCCTTCAAAAACTCTCCTATATTAGTAATTTTTATAGTAATTTAGGATATATTTATAGTAAACATGATCGCTTTCAATACTTATCTGCCAACCCAGGTCATAAATTTGGCTGTTTCTCAAACCAACAGTGAATTCTAGAATGTTAATCAATTTTTATGGACTTGAAAGCTATAAAAATATCCGGAGAAGTTAAGGGGAATTAAAAAAACTCAGTAGTAAATAAACTTACCGCTTATTTTCAGAGACATATTTCGTAATAATAATTTGGAATATTTTGGGAAACTTTTGACATGGGTGCTAAGATTATTAATATCAAATAACGATTGAAAAATTTCGCAATTATTTTAATGCAAACGACGCGTTTCGGCTCGCAGAGCTCTCCTCTGGTAAAAGCTGTTGTAAGATGATAATTCTTGTACCAGATGATGACTCTTCGGGCCAGAACACGTCGTACGCATTAAAATTACCTTGAAAAAGTGCCATCGTTATTTTATTTTAATGTTACGAACTTCGTGCACATGATTTCTAATTTTTAACGTACGGTTCCTAGAAAAAAGAGGTTTTCTTAATTTTTAATAACCCTATGTCCCATATCATTTTTTAAACTACTTTCTTTATCATAAAGCTAACGATGAAAAAGAGGGAATTGGTCTCTTCCTTTTCTTTTTCACAGCGCTTTTTTGTTGATGTGATGGCGTGAATCTAATTCGAAACCTGATCCATCATATCGCCCAATGAAGACTGCTCTTTTTCCATCCTGAAAGATGCCTTAACCTCAGGGTGCCTTTTAGAATTCCCATTTTATGGATTGTGAACGCATTGAATATTTTTTTAATCTTTCTGTCAAAGATGATCACAAAAAAGGCCCCGATTATTCACTCGACTTTGCGAAACAAGGGAAATCTAATTGATTCGATCAGTAGGGAGGAAGGGGTTCGGAATAAATAAAAGGGAAAAAAGCCGATAGCTCGAGCGAAGAGAGAGAGGGAGGGCGGCTATTGAGCCGATTACGGTTTTCTCTCGAATGGAAAGAGTTGTGTGGAGCAAAGAGGAGGGGGCCGAGTGACTTTTGGGTGTTCTCATCATCTGCTTAAAATCGGGAAAACTTGCGAGGCCCGGCTGGAGGTCTGATATTCAGGAGGAGGGCACGGGGAAGGGGGGGTGGGTGGGTGGGGAGGGGGGATTTCCGGGAGTCGTCTCCATGGCGACCGGGGGTCTCTTTTGAAGGCTTGAGGGGCCCTGAGGCGCGCTCCCTTTCTCTTGCCAACACAAAACATGTCGAATCGAAAAATAAGGAAAAGCCGTGTCCCTTGGCGTGTAGACAGATAGTTCTCCTCCCTACCTCTCCTTCACTCACCGCCTATCGCTCTCTCGCTTCTCCAATCTTCTCTCCTCCATTATAGCGCTTCGTGTCACATCCTCATCTCTAAAATTTAGCGCTACCGTTTCCCACGATGTTATATTGGAATTGTTACTGCAGAGAACGTTCGCTTTAGACGCTATAGTTCGTTCTAAATTTTAGATATCCGATGCATAGCACAAGATGGAGATCATCTTTTATTGCGTTACAATAGGGTAGTTTCCTTCATCAAATACAACGAAAGGCATTGATTGCGATTCGTTACTCACCATTAGTGTAATCATAATATACAAATTATTTGGTTTTATAAATACCGGTTTAGACGAATGGCAATTGTCAATTTTATCCTCATTTGAAAAAGGCCAGATTGGCGCCCATGCGATGCCACTCCACGTGACGTCACAGGGACCTAGTTTCTATACGAGTAGATAGGAGTTTTACATCGTCAGAGATTACCAATGCATGCATGAGGGACAGAGCTCAAGGAAACATGTCTTAATAATCACCTATGAAAACTCCCTAATGCCGGAAAGTTTCCTTCGTTTGATAGGGTATTAATAATCCTTATTTAAACCAAGCGATACCAGCTAGCAGGGTACTCTGCTACCTGCTAGCATCCTACGTCGTATCAGCGCTCAAAGCCTCGCCCCAAGGTTACCTCACTTGCGGCAGCGGGAACCAGAACGTCGTCACACGGTTTTTCCCAGCATTCATATTTAGCCGTCGCGTTTTCGCGCGCTTGAAAATTTTCACTTTTCATTTAATCGCGAAAAACAGATATCGTCATTTAAAACTCTATAAGTGTGAAATACGTACTCTAGGAGTAATAACCTTTCGATTTAGGATTAAAAAACAATAGGAAACCGCCCTATTATGATCAATGATGGAATTAATTACTGGGTGGTTCTGCGTTCTTTTGGGTTTTCTACCGACGTGTACGGTTCTATAAACCGGACCGCGGAAGTTTTAACCGAATGTCATCATTAATGTAGTCCCCAGGTGTTGCCGTAAGCTAGAAATAAATTATAGCAATAAACTTGTGTAAGGCTGAGAAATATATTGTGAAATGGATATTACTTACGTTTGAATATTGATGCTCAGCAATGGCATGTAAAAAGTGATCACTATGGATTCCTTTCCTAGAGTAATGAATGTTTTGTGGTATTGTTACTCATTAAAATTTTTATAGTTATTATTACTGTTAATAATGGTAGGAAAATGTTCAAGTGAATTAATTTACGATTTATTTCTCAATTTCCACTGCACGTAATAATTTATTGGTTAACGCAGTGGTTAACGCATACATGAAATTAATTTACAATTTGCACTTATTCACAATTATTATACTCTATCTTCCTTTCATTCCTATGTAGAAAGTTTTACTGAATTTTTTTGTAATTAATTAATTACTAAATATTTTCTGTTTTTTGAATCATTTCACTTGGATCGTTTTCATGTGGAGTGCGGTACATTCAATATTCATAGACGATTTTCGAAATATTGTGTAATCAAAAGTAGACTGTCTATGAAAACCTCTAATGTATATGTATTAAATGTTCAGGTAAAAGTATGTTGCTTTTTCTCAGAATATAGATAAGTGCTGTGTAAAGCGGGTAAAAATTTTGATGTTGGTGACGCCATCTTTGTGTTTGGTTGGCAACAACTATTCATATTTCATTTTCGTAATGGAAATGGGGTACTTATCATTACTACTTACCTACATAAAACCTTCACGACGTTCAGCGAGATGTACTTGCCGAGGGAATTATTAGTCGTTTTTGGGACTCTCCTAATTCACATCTAAGCCGCATTATAATCACCATCGAATATAATCTCGTCTGCCCTTGTTACAATTATCCTAACCGAAGAAATAAATTTTACGTGGAAGACATTTTCTCCTGAATTGTTAACCAATCTTTTCAGGAAAACATCGCGTGTGTACATTAGATAAAGATATTTTTATGAGTACATTATGTATTAGGGTGTAGCTTTAAGGCGAAAGGGTAAAAACTAGATTTCACTGGAGAAACTAGCGAGTAATTTACTCTTTTTCAACGTGGATGCATCTTTCTTGAACAGCTCTGTGCGGTCATCTGCTCCGACCTACTCCTTATCCTCCGCTTGTTTTCCGTGCTTACGACGCATAAAATGCCTCGCTTTATCCCAACACCTGCCTTGCCTTCTCATCATGTAAGTCAAGAAGCTCGTAAAAATACCCTCGTAATTTCTTTTCCGTTCTATGCCCACAGGCCGAAGCAACTTTATATGGATTGTACATATATGAATTGGTAGTTGCGCTGCATTTTTTGAGATGCTATCCTTGCATGCCTCTTATACAATCGTGATGGATGCCTTAAATGTATAGGAAACGGGTTGCCATCACCGTTTAATTAAACATTTATGACTTAATTATTATCTTCGGGTTACTCATTTTATTAATCAACGTGGTAGTTGATATAAAATAATTGTTGCCTATTCGACGTATTTTTAACTAAATTTTGTTCACGTATTGCAGATATGATGTCACTAAATAGGTTCATCCAGTTTGACAATGGATCCATGTTCTTAAATGCTTGAAAATATAATAAGTATTTTGTTTGATTAGGAATGAATTTCAAAACGCATTCCAAAGTTTTCATCTTCTACGTCAGGAATTAGAATTATGCGTGTTAGTTTCTTTGGGTGAAATTCCTTTTGGCATCTCAATTTTATGAGTAATATTTGTTAATACGCCAATTTCATACGTTATGATTGTTATCCGATGTGTATACTTAAGTTACATTATCTGATTTTTAACTGGATCCAGTTCATGATATAGGATAAATCGATGATTTCTTCCACGCAACCATAGGAAGAAATTTGTTAATGATTTCATTTTCTTTTGAACGATTTGCCACGATAATTTCCGTTTTACCCCATTACTAACAATGAATAATTCACAGGCAAATTTCATTCAAATATATTTTGTAATTTAATACGGTATTTTTTTATTTATTTAACACGTTTCGCGGCTTGATTTTTTTCAAATTACTTAAAGCCATTTATACGAAATGAAGCATACCTGCATAACTACTTTTTCTTTTTGAAGTATGCAGAATTTTACTCTTTAAAATAGCTTTAGTAAACACCAAATTCTTCTTTTATGATAAACCAGAAGTTGTAATACTTCTTTCTTCTAATCATTTTAGCTAAGTTATTATATTTTTTAATATGTTAACAAGAAATTTTAATGCCTAATGGTTCATCAATGAGCCTTGTGATACTTTTTCTGCAATGACTCTCTAATTCATTTGTTATACCAACGGTTATTTTTATGATTTATCTCTATGCATGGTATTGAATAGATTTTTTTTAAATGCGAAAGTAATTTTAAAACAAAGAGATAAATTCTCCCCGGAAGCTCAATTGAGAACGTTATTTCGGCCCACTCAAGTTCCCATGCAGGGGTCTCTGAATTAAGGGCCGCCTCAGTCCGGGGCAGTCCTCTTATCCGCCCCGCATTCTTTTTGTCAGTTTTTGTCTAAATAATATCAATTTGATATCAGCAACATTATTTACATCTTTACTCTTAGATTATATGAAAGTTTTAATAACACTTTGCTTGTTGAATTTGATAGCACCTCTATTGATTAAAAATGTATTTAAATATTGTTCACAACAGCGAAACAAAGCAGTTTTCAGAAATTGGTGACAAAGTGCTTTCTTCCTCTTTTATTTGAGTGGCAAGTACCTTGATTTTTACCTAAATAGTTAACTCCAAGTGGAACGTACTTTGTAAGTTGATTCACTTTCAAGATAAAGAATGCTTAATTTTATTGTGCATAAAAGGTATAACCATCGATGTCTCTTTGACATAATGTGATATCAAAAAGATATCGCTATGTTGCTGGTATTTTTTCCCCTGACGAAAACAAATTACGGAATTTTACGAGCATACTGTCAAGATCAGTCGCTGGTGAATTGAATGTAACGTTTTCACCGAATTTAAGTGGAATTTCTCAGTGTTGTGTTGTATTTTCCAATCAACAATGAAAAATATATTCTATGATACTTATATTTAATATGGGGTTGGAGTGAGTTGGACAGATCCTGAAGAGGCTAGGATGCGTCAAAAAAGAGGAGCTTAAATCACAAAGAGAAAGAAAGCTGTTAGTTTGCTCTCATCAGGTCGCACGCCGAATACGCTGCAAGCGTATGGTGATATGTTTTATTCCTTGTACTAAATGTAAAATAATGGAAAGCTGCGTCTGCGCTGCGATCCGTCAAAAGCTACTCATAGCGAAGAGAGAGTGTTACTCAGCTTCCAAACATACAGATTATTTTGGGAGTCACTGTGGGCTACGTGCTAGGCATAGAGTTGTTGGAGCAATTTTCAACGTGTATCTTACATAATGATGCGGACGGTATTATCTCAGAATCTCTCTATATTACCAGGTCCGACAGAAAATACAAAATACCAGAAGTATTTTTCTGAACGGATTGATCCTGGGAATTGCTTTTCCTCCGAACAACGTAAGACTCACTGCTATGCCGAAATCGTTTAAATCACGTCTATGCGCACCCCTCATTTGTATTGTCTTACACGTGGACGGCTGGTGACCGGATACCTTCCGGCCCGCACCTGATGACGCGGCTTTCCGGTAAGCATTCAGGTGCTGACCCGAATTTAATTCCAGATGAGACACTTCTGATTTCATTTCTTTTATAATGTGCATCTAAAAAAAAACCACATAAAATTCGCCAAGATTTCTGTAAAAAAGCGCGCCGGCCTGTTAAATGAGTTAATGAAAGTGAATGAGACGAAGCGTTTTACGATTGCGCGAGCGAGAGATGGCTATATAATTATTCTCCCTCTCCAACTTGTGCCAAAGAAATGTGTAAATCTCGTACCCCTTACTCCCCCCTCCCTCGGAATCCAAAGACTTTTCATCGCTTGGAGCTCCGTGGGATGCTCAAGCACCAACCGTCGTATTCCTCCGCACCGATTTCATGCCATAAACCATTCTTAGTGCTCACATAAATGGCGTTCTACCTTTCTAATGAGTTGGTGATTTAGGGATTGAAGCGTTCTTTGTGACAATAGGGACGTGGTAGTAAACTAACATATCTCAACCGGCATTCTTGCGTCTCCATAAAACCATAGAGGTCACCTCTTACGTTATTTAACTTGCTTCAAGTTTTTTCATTGATTTCTCTGTCTGTATCTTTTGAGATTATACGCTTCTACTGTTTCCATTAAATTTTAAGTGTACCTTCCAGGTGTTCATTGACAGGGGCTTTTGATACGAATAAGTAAGGCATTACAAAGCATATTTATTTTCTATATTACTTGTTATTGCTATAATAAGAGGAATAATCGCCTCGGTGGCGGCGGGGTAAAGTCCTCGCCTGCCAAACCGTAGGTCGCGGGTTCGAATCCCGCCTGGGTAGGTGATCCCTCTCCAGGGCATGGATGTTTGTGTTGTACTCTGTTAATCTTGAAATCCCTCGTTGTAAAAGGCCGTTATGTGCTGTTTACGGGGGTTGTGATAAATAAATAAATAAATAAATAAATAATCCTTTTTAATATGATTAATAAGTTTTAAGTTTCGGATGGATGATTTATAGTCTGGACTAATCTGCTGAATCGCCATTAGCAGTACCCAAAGAAAGTAATTCTTGGTAATTGATCTCATATCATACTTTAAAGTATCCAACATAATTCTAAATAGTAACCTCCTTGGTGCCATATTAATTATACCCGGGTGGATCTTTGCAAATGCTCAGACGTGTTTGATGTATTACCTGTCAATTTATAGATACAATTTGGGTGCCACTTTTATCATTTGAACGGATGGATTGGAAGAAAATCATACAAATACTAATCAATATAGGAGTAGATTGGAGGGTGATAAGGATTAACTGCAATATTTAGGACGCTTGAGCAATCCTAGTGAGAATGGAAAATTGACAATAGAAGTTTTGAATGATAGGGGAACTTTGAATGGGATAATTTTCAAATTTACATTCTCTTTTTAGTGCGCATGCTGGTGGAATGGTATGAGAGAAAACAGTTTAAGACTGGCAGCCAAACAGTTAAGGTGATGTGAATTGTAGAGTAAACAATAGAGATTTTTGGCCTCTGACCAATGGAAAAAGATTGAATGGGAATCAGAGATGTTATTTCACAAGATGGTAATACGAGAAATAATACAAGATTTATTTTCATGATTAGTTATAAAACTCACCATTGCAATCGCCACATATTTGTAAGAAAAAAAAACAGAATTGAACTGATGGTTTGCGAGGTTACTCGGAGGAATATTGAAATGATAGATTAAAATTAAACTTTCCATAAAGATTTATTTATAGACTGAATTGAGTCTTTAAGTAAATCTTTTTGGAGTACGACAAAGTTTAATTTTAATCTATCAAAAACCAGAATGCCTTATTGATTTTTTTTCTCCGTAGGATATAAATATGATAATCCTCCTTTTACTACCCGAAGTTCTTCTAACACTGTCGTTTTAAGCATTTAAAGTACAAAATAAAATCCTTCCCATGCATACTTTATCAGTGAATTACTTTTTGGCCGGATCGAGTCTTTCCGTAACGGCAAGACTCTATTCGATCCAAGGGGCTTTCATTCCTCTTCTTTGAATGTATACTATTCTCTACGGTTAATTTAATAGATTTTCTGAAATTTTAATTAGTCTCTGCCGCGGGAATTTACATTGGGTTCATGGTTAGAAACTAAATTAAGGATGATTATTTTTTGGGATAAGCGGAATTTTATGCATCACTTCACTCAGCCCTGATAATCTTTATTTGCTTAAAATACAAATTTTTTGTGAATAGTATACCTGCTAAAATTTGCATCGCACAAACTACTAAAAATATGGATGTTAGATGAAATTTTTAATAAATTACTTGGAATAATACAGCGTGAAAATTGTACTCATAGCTTATTTTTTGGCGAACCAAATTTCGGCACTTAATAACTTTCAAGTCAATTTAAATTCGGATCAAAGCTTGGTGTGTCGATGAATAAGCAACAGGTGAAATTCTTATGATTCACAGCTACCAAAATGGATAGTTATCACATTATTGACCATTAAGTAGTAATGTTGTGTTGAGTAGTTATTTCAATTATGATTTATTATATCCTCCAAGTTGTCGCTCTTAAGGGAATCCATTTTCTTGGGATTAGTTCATTTAATTTTACCCCATGAACAATATTTCAATTATTAGAAAAAGGATATAAAACACACTGCCATAAAGTAGGAATGATTTGACGAGGCAAGTCGGTAGCAAACGTATTAAACGGGGTGTGACTGTGTCCTTTGCCGTGAACCACTATAATAAAAAACTGTTCAGTGGAATTCCGGGAAATTCTCTTATCTCAGCCATTTCTTAATTCACTTTTATGAAAACACCATTTTTAGCTAAAGAAGTGGCCTTTCCTTTTTAATTATTTTAGAATTACGGCTCGATTGAGCTTAATTCATTCGTCGTAATGTACTAAATCGCAAATTAGTTTTTGTGCGATGCCCTGTAGGGGATTAGTAGGCACCCTACTACAGCCTCAAAAACTGCTGCTTCTTTTTCCTCCTTGATTACCTGGTTAATGACATAATGAGAATGGCGCCCGCAGGCATGGAGATGTCTATTATTGTGTGGTGCGAGGGTGGCTCTTTCATTTGGGTCGGGAGTAAATGCGAAGTAACACACACTTTCACAGCGCCCTTGGGACGACAGTGAAAGCCTCGGGCACTCGGCGCTTTTTCAAGGTCTCCGCGCGACGCGCTAAACGGAGCGACAGCGACCAGCACGCACTCGAGTTTCGTGTTTCCAGAAACGCCAGCGTTTTATTCGATGGAGGGCTAAAATGCGAAACAACTGTAGCAGAAGCAGGCAACGCCCTCACATAGCCTTTGATCGGAGTTAAAACCGCTCACAATTTTAAACAAAGCGGAGAAGGGGGCGAGAGAGATTGGTATTGTGTGTCCCATCGCGCTTTATTTATAGCGATGGATTCTAATCGCATATTGCAAGTTCACTGAACAGTAAGGAGCTGCGTGTGAAATCCTTTTCGCTTGAACTAAGCGGAAACCTGCAGCAGCGAGAAAGTTCTTGGAAGAAAATACTTTTTTGATGGTTACTTATAAATTCCTTTACGCCGCACTATACTTTGTAACTAGCGACAGGTATTAAATTGGGATTATGTAAGTTTTTAGCGTGTTTTCCTTCACTTTCCTTGACTTTGTTAAATTTGTATTATATTTCGATATAGTGATTGACGAGTTTTTCAGTTAGTGTGACGTTTCGTGGTCGTTAATACCCCATTAGCGCATAGAAGTTTTTTTTCTTTTCAATGTGTGGTTGTGTATTGCCAAGTTTGTTGGTTTTTTGTGCATAGTTTTTAAGTATCCATCTTGGAATATCAATACTGTGCAACCTAAATATTGCGAGTAAAACCTCTCGTTCTAACTAATTCATGAATGGGTGTCAACACTAATAAGGGGGTGTGGACCTTGAATTATCACATCATATTTCGCGAAGCTTTTTATTTTGGCCTGACCTGACCTGAAGCTGATAAATCAGGATTCAGAGTGGTTTGGAGAGGAAAACGAGTCATTATCCGAAACAACTTACTTTATGAAGCCTGTGTCCACTTTGAAATATCCAAGACATACCTATTACTGGCAGCATTTTCTGGGGTTTCCCACCATGCATGTAGTTTTTAATTATAACAGTTTTAATGAAAAATTCTTGAAATGAACATATACGAATGGAAACCCCAGAAGATGCTGCCAATCACTACGCAGCATCGTGGAAGCTTTCGCACCAAATCCGAGAGATATATTCATTCATCTAATTCGGTGGGAAAGGCTTGAATGATACGTCATGATCCCTCATCCGACCCGCGTTGCTCGAGACATGCCTCGCCGTTCCCATCACCCTTTGGGTGCTCTCATTTTTTTTTCGTTTATCAGTGGAGTCATCTTCATTTTCGGAGTCTGGCAGCATAGCGAGAGTTATAGGCGGGGGCGGAGGGATTGAGGTTGTACGAGTGGAGGCATAGGCTCAGAGGTCAAGGGGCGGCGGCGGAGGAGCAGTCGGCTGACGTCAATCGAGTGTCAGGCGAATGGAGCTGCTTGTGGGGGCGTCAGTGAGGGAAGGGTGGGAGAGATGAAGAGACTTCGGGACAAACGTATCAGAGTGGCGCAGGAAATGCAACTCTAAAGGGATTAGTACTATTATGTAAGGTTATTATTAATTTTATCAAAGCTTCTTATTTGGGAAAGTATCGCACATTAGTGCAGTAAAGTTTTAAGTACGTTTGTGCAAAAGATCCACAGAGAAAAAATCATCCGTCTAGACCGGGATTCGAACCCGGATCCCCCGATATCCGGTCGAGTGCTTTAGCCAGTTAAGTTACCGAGGCGTCATTCTTCCCTGTGGATATTTGTGGACGCTGCCGGACAAAGTGTTGCTGGACTGCTGAGCATATGATGCCACAAGCAGTCCAAATCGTGCGCACAGCGCCACAGCCGGAGAGAAGGCCCGGACATAGAACACATAGAGGTGTTCGCTCTTGACTAGTTTAAAGTATACCGGGACTAGCCGCGGTGATAACTTATACGGGAGTCACCCGCTTGGACTGCTTTGGACTGCTTGTGATCCCGGTCAAGGCGGATGATTTTTTCTCTGAGGATCTTTCGCACGATTGTGCATTGCGGGTGACTCCCGTATAAGTTATCACCGTGGCTAGTCCCGGTATACTTTAAACTAGGTACATTTGCATGGAGGCTTTGGAAATTGTTTTTGCTATCGTTGCTCCTTCCGTGAACCACCCTCTTCAATTCAAAATAAACGCCTAATCCAAGTCATTCCATTTATAAATCATATTCTCTTTCTCCTCCTACCTCACTTATAGAACATTTATAGAACGCTTATAGAATATTTCCTCTATTATGCGAAACTTTCACAGAGAAAAGAGTCATTCGAGGCATTCTGCCTTTTTGTTTTGTAACTGTGTTGGCATTTTTATTTTAACAGTAGCCTTGATTATCTTTAATATCTCCTCAGTAACGATTTCCATGACTATGTCCCATTTAGACGATGCAGTAAATTTTTTTTCATCTTAGGTTATTAAATGGCAAAGACTCTAAAGATGTCTAGAGACTTGTCCGTAGAATAAATACGGAATCAAATTATTATTAATTAAATAATAAAAAAATCAAATTATTTCAAATTAACGTATTTATTGATAGGGTACTTTGCATTAGAAATGAAGAGGAAAGAATCGAGAGTCAATGAAAATTGAAACCTAATTTCCTTATCCAATCTTATTCTTCTCTTATCATTTAAAAATCCCCATTTATATTCATTAAATTCAACAAAAATGACAAATTACAAGATTTAATATCTTTCGGCAAACACCCTGTAGTTATGCTGCTAGGATATTCAACTCTAAATTATTTTTTTCTCGTGAATGTTGGTGCCTTAGAACGCTAGAAGTTAGATGTGGCTATCCAATGCTATTAATAATTTCTGAGAAGGTTCTTACCTATATCTTAGGGTTGAAAAAATTATTTTCCAATATTTGTCTAAAAGAAACATTGCTAAAGTAATAATTTTAGATAAGTTGTAGTACAATATATCTTTTAAGAATTTTCCCTTTGATCTTAAAAGACAATTCACCGTCGTAAGGATGTGATATTTCACTCTGATGAATCATAAAAATATTCTTCTTATCGCTATGCAGTTACACATTTGACTCAGGACAACCGGCAAATCAATTATGGTATTATTTCTTTCTTTCCACGACGTAGTTTCTCCTCAATTCCTTTCAAAGGTGCTCAATTTTTGGTCACGATTTCCGTCTGTAAAATAAATTCTGAAGGAGTCTCTTTTGGTTTACACTGCGGTCTTCCCATCATTTTCCTCAGCAGCGACCAAAAAATAAATTTCACACTTCCCTTTGAGAAATACTAAACCATTAATTGGCTTCCTTTGAAATGGGTTTCCATGGAGGGGTAATTGTTTGCGATTATTTTGCCAAAAATTCTGCGTTTTTTAGAACGCGAAATAGAGAAATCACTGTCCAATTTCTTAAGCGCTATTTCCTTTGCCGGAAATCGTTTCAATGGCATTTGAACCTATTTTCACGAACCACATTTTGTTCTCTGACGTACATGCTCTTGCCATACTGACGTACATAAATTTTGCCATGTAATTTCTTCACACATTGTCAGGGTTTAGTTGATCACACCCGTTTTTAACCTTTTCCTAGTATCTATCTACCAGTATTTCAATGTTCTTCAGCTTTTCCCGCTCCCCATCGTGTCACACTTCCTTTCTAATCCATTTGAATCGTATTTTACTTCTCTCACCGAAGCCTTAGCTTCCTTTTATCGATTTTTTAAATTTTCTCCTCCTCATTGACCCATTTTCCCTAAGGTATATAAGTATGTGTGTGTTGATACGTCAATCAAACCAGGTCTACCGTAATGAATTGAATTTTATTGATCTCAAGGTGGCACTTGCCTGACATTGATGTCATTATTTCTTCACTTAATTCTCTCCGTGGTATCGAATTACTTGTTTCCTGCATGTATAGTGTTGGTTCGGATGACCAATTATATCATTTTTCCGTTAAAACCCATTTTTTATGAGTTCAGGTGTATCTCGTAATGCTTTGATGATTATCTCTTGTATTTTCAGGCCTTCTTACTCAACAGTTTACTTGGCATATTTTATTGATTTTAGAGTTTCTTGTGCGTATTGGCAACTCGTAAAGGCGTGTATATCTCTTTCTGATAAATGAGATTTAAAATGTGGCTTATAAATACCTAATGCATTACCTATAAATGCAAACTAAAGCGAAGTGCAAACCAAAGTGCAGTTTTTATATAAATGGGTTTAAGAAGTTTTTAGAATTATTATTAAAAGCGTTATTTCTTCATTAAAAAGAGCAAATAAGGTTTTTGCTTTTTCATTGTAAACTGTCAACTAATGGCATTGGTATAACACATTTGTCTGTGAACACTAGAATGCCCAGCTGGGTCAAATTGACCCAATAGAGAATATTCATGCTGATAGTTTTGAAATTATGGTAATTTTTAGCCTCATATTCCTTGACTTTTAATCATTTTTATGGATTTACCTCTGTGTAAAATTTTTATCTGATAGTATTATTTTCAGGCTTTTCTCATCTCTTATACCTTCCATGCCCGAATAGGTCATTTTGACCCAGGCCTAACATTCATTCGAATCCTATCTACTATTCCTTTATATTCAATGTAACAGTGGTTATTGTAATGAATACCGATCTGCAGGCATTTTTTATAATTTTAGGGGTTTTTCAGAATTGATACATAGTTATTGAACTCTAAATCTTGGGTCATATAGTTTGTACTTTGTTTGACTTTCTTGCCTTCAATCTCTCCATGTGGCCTTTACCCTTCTTCTGTTCTAATGTTACCAATTGCCTGATCCTTCTGCACGTTATGCTATCATTACAAACTGAATTACGTTCTGAATTGGTGACAGCAGAATAATCACCTTCATAATTTACCAGTGATACATGTGTATTTCAACAAATTGAATAGATTCTGATCGGTCGCGTGACGTCCCCAAAGATTGAATCTGACTGTAAAGAAGACTGTTTCATGGAAGACTCAAGTGATGATAGCTACATACAGGATTTAGGACCTATATCTTCACGGAGAATGTTTCTAGTCAGGAAGAAATTAATATCGTTGAGGAGAAAATAGTGAAGAGGGACATCACTCAGCCTTGCAATAAAGAAAGAAAATAGAACTACCTTAGTTTTTTTATTCCTTCAATTCAAAAATTACAAATACTTTTAATGAACTCAAAGTTAATTTGAATCTTTCCCTAACGCTAGCAACCGAAGTCATTGCATGCATGTGGCGCTTTACTTCTTCTGCTGGGAAAAATAATGACCCCTGATGAAAACATATTCCTCAGAGAATGGCAAGGATGGATCTCAGCAAGTAGTTCGCGTAAATGAAGAAAATCTGGGAAGACATTTACAGGTTTTGAGTTAATTGTTTAATCCTAGACATATTGGGTCAGATTGACCCACTCAGGCATAATAGGGTGAAAGGTTTTGTTGGGTATGCTAAAGTTAAACAATCATCTGTCGTGTTTTTTTTACGATTCTTATTCCTTCTTTTCTATGACCTGAAAATTCGCAGTGCAAGCTTAATCTATTTTGTGCTAGGTATTCGTGAATTATCTTTCTGCCTTATTATATCTATATCTCTTCTTAGTAATGCAATTTATACATGTAATTTGACACATCTATAACAATCGGTAACACGCATCTATTGCTTCCGGTCGTATGTTATGTCCTGATTTTGAAAGTTCATAGGAGGATTCTCTAGATTCATGTCTTCATAATATTTCGTAAGGGCGAATTTCTATTCTCATTGGTTATTATTGTATCATCAACATTTGGTAGGCTCACTCAACAGTCAAATTAACAGTAAATATTTTCCGTCAAGGTTGACCAAAAGTTGTGAAAAAATCATGTCATCTAACGAGCATAACGTCATTATTTCCTCTCATTGGCCTGAGTTTTGGAATAGGTATATTGGGCTCCATGGCTACTGATCATAGTTTCTCTTACTTATGAGATAATTTTGTTTTAGTTATGGATGCGTGGTGGTAGTTTATTCCGCCTTCACATGTGTTCAAGCTTTACAGCTGTTTTTTTCCGATAAGCATGGAATGCAGTAGTAGAGTATTGCACGTTGGTCATTAATCACCCCTTGCCTAACTCCTACTAGGTGGCTCGCTGGTATATTGACGCATTAGTAAATATTACTATGCTTTGCTTTAATGTTTTGACATATCTTTCGTGCCGATTCTCATTCGACTGGAAGAGACCAAGGATATTCGGAAAGCAAAGGTGCCCGATCTCATCAGCTTTCTGGTCTTGAACTCCATTGTTCTTCCACAGATTAGGTGGCTTAAAGTAAGTTTCACTTAAACACACCCACCCAAGAATTCTGTCTGTTTCGTCCTCCTGTCAATTTATCTACCCTATATGGCTAAATTAGTGAACAATCCAACTTTGAAGTCCTCTCAGCGAGCCTAAACAATTTTTACGCGTGGAGTCAAGAGAAGGAACTAGAACTACGCCTGTGAAAATTCACGGCAGTAAATAGCTTGCTTAGGATGGCCAGCTATCCCCGTGAATACATTATGGATGGTGATACGATGAAGGTGTCAGATGCAGGGGCGCAGCCAAGAATTAAGGCTAGGGGGGGTTTTAGGTGCAAATAATACTAAGGTGTGTGGGGGCATTGCATACTCGCCAGGGTAAGGAGGAGTTGCGGGGGCCCTCCTACAGAAAAATTTTAAGATTAATTGTTCAAAATGACTAGTTTTACCGCTTTTTGAGAGATATTTTATTAATCCTAACACTATTCAATGAATAATACTAATCCATTAAGTAAAATGGATTTAACTTAAAAATTTCTTTGGTCTCTGTGGGGGGTTTATCCCCCAAAACCCCCCCTCGCTGCGCCACCGGTCAGATTAAGTCATGTATTGGAGTTACGATAACTTCAAAAATATCATAGAAAATACTTGAGCCACTGCCTTGAGGAAGATGGATTTCGTCGAGCGTGTTGCGGAAAGGTTTTCGGATTAAAAAGTAAAAGAGAGGTGTAATTTTGCGTTCATTCGGCCGCACCTTGAATATGCAGTGAGCATTTGGGATCCGCTGTAATAAGACTTAATTCCGGAACTAAATAAAATGGAAGTAAATGCTGCACGATTTGTAACAAACTGCTACGAGCGAATGTATGACGTGGCATTAAGAACAGGTATCGCGTTGTCGAACAGGATCTTCTTCAAAGAAGAAAGTCTTAAAATTTCCTTTTCATTTAAATGAAATTTTTGATGTTATTTCATTTGATTACCATAGTTTTGTGGGAAAAAATGTATTTTTTGGCGAAGTAAAAAAAGTTCATCAAATAAACCATTTCAGTAAAAAAACACCTATTTAGTTGAAAAGTGACATTAAAATAACAAGTTTGAATTGGTGCATGGCTCGCAAGCGGCTAGTAGAGTGCATATTTGACTAATTATTTTTCATATACATTCTAAGATTATCATTTCATAAATAAGAACTGGCGGCCTCGGTGGCGGTGGGGTAAAGTCGTGGGTTCGAATCCCGCCTGGGTATGTGATCCTCATCCAGGGTATGGATGTTTGTGTTGTACATTGTTGATTTTGGAAACCCTCTTTGTAAAAGGCCGTTATGTGCTGTTTACGGGGAAGTTGATAATATTTTTTTTAAATAAAAAAACAGCAAAACAATTTTTAAAAATCATTTTGAGCGATGTAGGTTTGAATTTTAATGTTCAAAATATCAGAATATTTTTTCTTCTTCGATATATTTTTTAATTTCTATATTTTTTCATTGCTAAAACTTTATAATTAGTAATAATATAATTGTTGAAAATCATTTACGGTAACATTAAAATATTTGTTCCTATTGTTAATAATAAATTGTATAGATGTTAAACATCGCATATGAACCACTCGAGCCTGGAACCCACGTTTTTCCCCCTCCCTCATCCCCTTGTCTTCTCAGTGTCTCCCCTCCCCTCCCACCACTCATACTGAGCGACGAGGTGAAGTCTGAATAATTATGAAGATAGCCGAGGGACATGAATGTGCCACGACCTTAATTAATACGGGGGAGGTCGGCGACGATAGCGCGGTCATTTGCGCATTCATTTTTTATATTTCTCCGACCGCTTCCTCCCTGCCCCTCGTCCATGTGCCACTGGCTACTCCACCCCTTCTCCCTTCACTTTCTCTCCCCCCAACCCCACACTCCCGCCGTTGCTTCCGCCCACCCTCACAGACGTCGAGGGAGGCGCACACTTTTAGCGCCACGGCTCGAGAGGGCGTTCCCAAAAGGCTCGCACTCGTTGAAACATTAATGCGTGTATATGGCAGGTTTTTATGGCACCTTCAATTCACTTAAAATTTGCATTTGTATGCGCACAAAAGCAGGTATTTCGCGGTGGTTTTTCTTCATGCTTTTTTATTTTGAAATAAAGACCGCAGTAATTGGGCCATTTCGTGAGTGATATTAGGTGATATCTGATGCATCGCAATTGAATCTGTCAGCCAGCGCTTTCGGAAGTTTTATTTATACAAGAATAAAATGTAAAAGAAAATGTTTCAGTGATTAGTAGCAGGTGTCTGATCGTAAAATGGATAAATACGGGTGTCTTTCTTTTTCACACACTATCACAGTTATTATTAAAATAAAATTGATAAACGAGCCAATTCAATTTTTCAAACCTTCACTTGTAAGGATTACTAGTTATCTTCCTTTTGTTAGAAGGACATCTGTATAATTTTTTAATATATCCAAATTCATGTATATACGATGTATTCTGGCTTTCCTTTCCTGTATTCCTTCTTCTTCATTCACGTGAAAGCTTTGTCTTCTGTAATCCATCTACGTCATCGAATCAATGAATTTATTTTCCTGGGATCATTCATTCTCCCCGTGTAAGTTATGTATCTTCTCTCCCATGAAAATAATTCCGGTTTCGTGGGAATCCGTGCGACCAATTGCTTTCGGTTTCATTTGCTGCCAACGACCGCGTGAAGGGCTGCGAAACGAAAAGATTTCACCGCAAATGATGCATGAGGGAAGAGAATCAATCCACTGTGCGCTAACCCGAAGACCAGGGCGAGTAAAAAATGAGGGGAAAATATGTGTATATGCTGGGACCCTTCGCTGAAATTCTTCCACCCTACCTTTGCACTCCTCCGCTTCATTTTTAACCGTCATCGCATTCGCGCTAAATTCTCTGTCCAGTACAAAATCGTCCCTTTTTATTCTGAGGGAAACCCCGTCCCCGTATCGTCAGGAGTGGACCTTGGACCACTTACATAGCCGACCCCTCGGGGGAATAGGATACGCGGAGGGTCGAGGGAGAGGGTTGACCAGTGGAGGGGGAGGATGGTCAGTTGAAGCAAAAGGCCGGTCGTCAATTCCCTCTCTTCTCTTCCGGACCCCTTCGGGGGAGGGGTTTGAGGGGGGGCTCAAACATCATGCACACCCCCTGGGGGCGACTCTCAAAAATCCCACTCACCCCCTATGTCCGTCTTTTGCGTGTCACTCTTCCCCTCTTCACCACCCCCTGAAATCTCCATTTATCTCCAAACTACCCCTATAACTCCCCAATCCTCCCTCTTTGTCACTTGCTCCCGGCGCAGAACTTGTTGCTTTATGAAAGGGTGGAGGGGAAAAGGAGTTCGCTTCACGTGGAGTCGAAGGGGACTTGGCATGAGCTCGGGCACCGCCTGAAGGTGGATTTCTAGCGGTCTTTTTCACGTAACCTCCTGCACTTGGTCACTTCAGAGGGCGCGCATGTAAGGAGATCTTGGCCATTGCTTCACAGAAGAATACTGAGGAGAATCTGGATCACTTTTAATATGCCAGGAGCATAAATTGAGTGAAAATGTGAAGAAATGGTTGGTGAGGCTAAGGAGTCTCATTGGGAATGTATTTGTTTTCCTTAGATACAAGAAAAATGGCGCAGAACAAGAAGAATGCTGAAAAGAGGCTGAATAAAGGGAGTGAAAAGAAGTGGCGAAGGGAAGAATGGAGGGGGTGGCGTGGAGGCAGGAAAATTATTTAGGAAGTGGATAACGTGTTGTAGGAGGAATGGAACGGCTCGAATATCGAGACTCAATCACCGATGGCGGCGCTGAAGGCAGTGACGTCATTTGCCAGCATGGCGGACGCATCAAGGATATTATTGTGATGATAACATAGGTGTAATGGCGCATAATGTAATCGTCGAGGCACAGCGAAAATTAAAGTATGAAATATCAAGGAAGATTTTTCTTTGAGGCTTTGAGGAGGTATTTCGAATCCTAGGAGCAACGACAAATAGGAATAAAGATTAAGGAATTGAAATATTTTAGCTGAAATATCCTCTATAATCTCACAACGATTATCCAAAGGGTTCGTAATGAATATAAATACGTTATTCCGATTAACAACATCATTATTAGCAGGATAGAAAAGTAAAATTTCAATACGTCGGTTATCCCAAGTGCGTTAAACATACAAACCACCGTCCCAGTAAATGATGGATTGTAGCAATGAATGGCAGCTAAAAAGACATTTTACATGAATATGAATGCTTAAAATATGTTACTTTCGACGTTGTGATAGCTTATTATCAAAAATATAATTAGAAAAATCAGTAAATTCCCAGAAATACCACTAATTTGTCAACGTGGTTTCCTTAGGGAATTGCTTTGTATCCTCGGAGCTCTACTTCCAAATTCGGCAAATAGTTAACGTATTGCTTGTCTGGATTCTCGATATTAGAGAATCCATAAAAAGGGAACACGAAACAAGGGAATAACAGAGGGAATACGTGTGGGGTTTGGCTATTTCTTCTTAAACTATGGATTACGATGACAAAAATTTATCATATTTACGGCTGCATTGTAAACCAAACTTTGAAATAATAGACGGATCTGTTTATAATCCTTTCCTGTGCCATTGAAATGGATTTCAGCCGAGGTGACTATCATCGCAAATTGGAGAATAATAACCCAATTACTACATTTTAATTGAAATCATTCCTTCTGCTGTATTTTTATTATAAAAAAATATAACATATTTTCGAGAACGAATAAAAATAAAAAATTGCGAAAAATTTTCACTGGATCATCTGCATTCATCGAATTAGACTTTCATAATGATTATGATGAAAAACTTTTGGGCTATGTCGCCGCGTCAATTCTTGGGTGGCTCTAACGTTTCCCGACCGATGCTGGTCGCTTTTTCAAGGGATTATATGAATAATTAAGAAAATAATCCCTTGAAAAAGCGACCAGCATCGGTCGGGAAACGTTGGGGCCACCCAAGAATTGACGCGGTGACATATCCCAAAAGTTTTTAATCATAATGACGAGCACCCGCGAAAGTTTTAACGAAGAATTGGACTTTCATGCTTGGGAAATGGAATAATTATTTTTTATTGGGTCGCCGTACCGTGGGAAAGTGATTCG
This sequence comes from Ischnura elegans, assembly GCF_921293095.1. Classification (NCBI taxonomy): domain Eukaryota; kingdom Metazoa; phylum Arthropoda; class Insecta; order Odonata; family Coenagrionidae; genus Ischnura; species Ischnura elegans. Next base: position 126,541,108 of record NC_060250.1, read on the forward strand.
TATGAATCAATATCAGTAGGGGAGCAGAAGAGACTCCTTATTTAATCAACTGCGGTGGATTTTAATGCTCATGAACCCAGAGTGGGCAAATTGATACGAATTTCACGACGGGGTAATTCACATTAACTCGGAGTGCGCACACATTGGGATTTAGATGTTCCGTTGACTCGGTGGGAGAGTGGGAGCCGCCGTGACTTCCGGGCAGCAGGGTAAATTCCCAGAAGTTTTTGTTTTGAAGGGAGGGGGAAGAGGGGGGGTGGAGGTCGGAAGAGAAGCACTGTTTTCCGAGAGAGAGAGGATGAAAAAATTATGCCGCATCCCATTTCGGCAGCAGGACTCTCCCACCCCCCTCAAAAAAAAAAAAACAATGTGTTCATGCATGCTCCATGCGTTCGTTTCTCTCCTTTCGAGTCGAGCGAAGAGGACGACGGAGAAAAGAGGAGCAGAGGAGAATGGTGGATGGAGAGGGGAGGATATGTTGCTGGGGGGAGGGGGATGAATAAAAGGTTTTCCTGTGGCTGCGGAGTCGGAGGATACGTGGAAAACTCATCCGGTGCCCAATGATTAAAATTCTTACGCTGCCAATAATTAAACCATCGTCCGGAAAGAGGGAGGAGACATACCTTGAGGGTGGGTGGTGGAAAATATTTCGGGGATGTTGAGGACTGACTGACGTTTTAGGGGAGGGTGGGGGAGGGAGGGGGGTTAGAAATGGGGAGAAAATGCTATGGTGGAATAAAAGGGATGCTGTGTTAGTGTGCGTCAACGGGAGTGAAAGGAGGGCGAAGGGGATGAAAGGGGGTGGAGAAAGGCAGGGGAAAAGACAAGGGGAAGCAAATTAATAATGCTACCCCGCGTGCGTGCGGGTTTTACCTTCCCATATTCGTATGTGTTCATGTGAGCGCGATTCTTTTTCGAAAGACTCCGTGGGAGAGGGAAGAGTCAGAGGGGGGTTGACCAGAAACCTCGATGTACACCCCAACCACGCATCGCTTCCAAAAACCAATTCCTCCCCCACGACTTGCCTCACAGATTCGTTTTTTTTTCCTAAATACATTTCTGGTGTCTCGTTAAATATTGATGAGTTTTTAATACCATTTTTTTTTCTCTTTCTCGTCGTCGCGGGATTTTGCTTCGGTCATGTCATTCGGTCACTCTCTTTCATGTTCCCTCGAGAAGTGTTCAATTTATGCGCTTTTGGAAAAAAATCAAGTCTGCGATAAATTCATTCGGGTCGCTCAAATAGATTTGAGTATCATTTTTTCGATGATGTAAAGAAAAGGGTCGTTTGATATCGTCCGGTCGCTCTTGATCCAGTGGTATTGGGAGCCATTGAAGGATTAAATTGGAAATATTTTCGGCAGCGAAACGGTTGAAAAATTAATCCACAACACTTCTTTGTGCCAAACGATGAGGAGGATGCTTCCCTCCGTTTGATAAGTTCATTAATTCCCTTTGTCATGGTCAAAGTTCGAAAAATTGACCATGCTTCTTATAAAGAGTGGATAAAATTTTATAAATATATTTTTCCCAAGTCTTCAATTCAAGAAGCACAGCTTAACGTACGTTAATCTTATTTATCATCATACATAAATCAGTAACTCAATGACCTATCCCTATCTTGCTTTTACATATCTTAGAATCGAGTCGCTCATTCATATCTGAAGTCGTATTTCGTTTTCGAAATTCGGTAGAGGGATGGAAAAGGCAAGTTGGAAATCTGGAGATGCGGTTTCGTATCCTTACTGAGCCTGACAATCTCAACGGTAAATACCACCGCGAGTGTATTAGCAGCTATGAATTGATCTATAAATATAAGATATTTTACAGTGTGCCTAGAAAATGTTGTCGCAAGTCCATGTGCCTCTCAAACGATTGCGAAACGCCAGGTTGTTTGAAAATCAGCTCGAAGAATGAAATTTATGGCGGGCCGTTAAAATGTTTCGCCGCCTGGAGCAAAGAGGTGTCGAATTTCGCATTCGGAGGACGTGTGCTCTCCTTTCAAGAAGTGTATCCTGTTTTATAGCTGGCATCCGTTCTCTCAGCTCTTGTAACCGAGAGATTGAGAGAAGTTGCGTGTGCAAGAATTGAGATGCTAGTCGATTTTGCTATCTAGTGAGATAAAACGCATTATCGTTAACCAAGCCTCTTCCGTCGGAAAGGTTCAGGAATGAGAAATATGAATTGATTGGGAAAAAGTAAAGCAAGAATGCATGAGCTCGGGAACGCCCTTTGCCAAGGTTTGAACCCCTGACCCGCCCAACGCGTTTCCGAGGCCAGTCACGACCGCGCGCTTTCTCTAATGAGGGCGGCAGTTAAATACTCGCTTCGCGAACGATACCAAAGTCACGTTTAGTGCAATTCAAATCCTCGGAATGCCATCGCGATAGCAATCGACCTCATAAGGTCGAATTCTTTGAGTTCATTCGTTCCTTTGCCGTGTTATGGTCTTACATGTGCTGCCAAAGGGATTAGGAATCTTTAAGGCCGTTCAGTGGATTGACTAAGGAATTTCCCGGAGAGTTTTCTCAGGTAGAACAATGCTAAGCTGTTGGCCATAATATCTATGCCGTGAGGAAAGCGATGTGTAAATTGAATCTATTGCATTGACTCCTTTGTACCATCATAAAACCTTTTTACTTCAACGCATCGTTATGTGGAAAATTAATCATCGGTTCACTGAACTACAATTCCTCAGTCATTACACGGATGACTACTCTGTGTAACGTGTAATTACTGATAAATGCTTCCAGTTATTTAAGTATTTTGCCTTATAGCTAGAATTTTGACTGCCTGCATGTTTAAGAATCACCTTGTTATCTATTGCGATCGTTTGCGAATCTTTGCGAAACAAAGACTCGGCATATCCGGGAATTAAATTTACCACGCAGTACTCTGTGATATTTTGAATGGTAATTATTCAAAAACTGTAAAATAATGCACGTGATAATATCATCGTTCTGGTGTTTTTTCATTTAAGTACATCTTTTGAACTCTATAAATGTAAATGGGAACACTTAAAAACCAAATATGAAGATTCTCTGTTTTTCAAGCGTAAACATGACGCTCTTCCGTAAAGAAGCGAAATTGAATAATTTTTATGGCATGCACCCATTTCTTTGTCATACCTTAAATCGAATACTTTTAGGTGGAAAGCTTAAATTAATTTTTAAAAATGATTTTGAAATAGATGCGTTATGGAATGAGCTATCACTATATTTACTTACTCTAGTGTCTCACTAATTATTTTGATAACGCAGTACCATTACTTATTAGAAATTAACTTTGAAGTTTTTCAAATCACTTTTACGGTTCTAGAATTGGTATTTGAGATATATTTGGCAAAGAAATCAAATAATTTGCTCCTCATTCATGATTTTACCCTCTTGACATGTTGAAATACTCGCATAAAAAATTATCTGTTAGGCCTTACTGTGAATTGAAGAGGGAAGTGCTTGATGGAAGGGGAGGCTGCCAGAATTCTTCTTTTGTGCTCATGGAAACCTACCTTAATCGATAGAATACTTTAATTATAATAAGAATAAGTGCTTTGAATGACTTATTTAGTAGCAATTAAACCTTTAATTCAGGTTTTTATTCGCAATTAACTTACTGATACAAAGCCAAAGCTATATAAAATATGTGAAAAGTTAGACAAGTTTTGCTTTTTAAGATTTATCCCTGATTCACCGCGAATATGACGTTTAAAAGTTCTATTTAATTGATTTACAGATAAAAAGATTAATAGTTTTGCTTTTTTTCAAAACTAAGTTGGTAGTGAGTATGTTCCTATAATTTTCAATGAAAGCATTTGCACCCGAAAGGTATGATAAGGGGGACGGAAAGTTAATCAAAACCAATTATAACTCGCCGTTTTGAATGACACAACACACGTACCCTCCACAACGCTAGCACACCACCACCTTCCCTACCATCTTGTACTCTCAATAACATCTTGTATATAAGTGTTACTTTAGCGTGAATCGCCATGCACAGACATCAATTTGAGCATCGGAAAGAAAGTTATGAATTTGAAATTAACAGCTGAAGCAAAATTTATGCTAGCCAATTAAACGTGCCCAAACGATAGGCTCACGCTTCACATCAGGAAACGTTGTGTATCCAAACGCGTTGAAGTTTCGTGTTTTCAATTTAGAGCCATGAATTATTCAATCGTATCCGTATTATAAGGGCTCTGAAGCTGTTTTTTCTGCTCACTCAATGATTTGAATGGGGCGGCTCGTGTGTTATAATTATTGCCCGGGGGAATTTTTAGCTTCTACGATAAAAATAATAAACGTACGTGGATGAACTACTGCCCAGTGAGTTTATTTTCGTAATATTGATTTGTACTCAAGAATTAGCTGCGAGGAAACGGAGGATAATTAACCATCCTTGAAACGACTGAGTTTGTGGCAATGGAGTCATAGGTATTTGGTTGTAAACCTGAATTCTTAATTATTAAAAAATTTCCATTGATAATGTGAATTAAAGCTATTTTCTTAGAAAAAAAATGCTAATGACTCCTATCTTATTTTGGATAATTTAAACTCACACCCGTAGTTTTAACCGGGTATGAGAACTTTAAAAAGATATTAAATTTGGCCATGAGATTGGAATGATGATCGAAAGAGATTTCCTCTATAATTATGTTGCGATTCATCGCATTGCAATGATGAAGATGTACCGGAATATTGGTAAGAATAAAAAATATTAGGTATGCCCTATCATTGCAAAATAAAGATTTTTATGTCGTGTACAATATCATGAACATAAGAAAAAGGATAATTCTGATTTAGGAGGAGCTCTCTTATTTGGATTTAAGAGGAGAAACAGTTCTCGCAAACCAGGTCTTAATACTGTATACGGGTCCAAATAAATAGTTGTGAATAGCCGTGCGAAATTAAATGAATAACAATATTTTATGTATATTATCTCGTTTGATCAGGATTCGTGGGAATCTTATTGATGTTGCACCATAATACGAGGAATAAATACTCATATAGGCATGCGTAATTTAGCCGCGATTATCTTTTCTTAGTTTATGGTTTCTTTCGTAATGTAAAATCATAAATAATAGAATATCCTTTACTGAATTTGATTTTCCTACATAGAATGGAAACCCATCCAGAAATCCTTAAATACTTTCAAGGCTTAAATAAAAGTATTTCTATCATCAGGAGTTGTCTTTGACATAGAAAAATTGAAGTTGCCTCTTGAAGAGCTGGATTCTCAAGCGTCGAATGATAATCTGTGGCAAGACAATAAAAAAGCACAAGAAATTTTAAAAGAACGCTCTAAAATTGCGGAATGAAAATCACCTCGACCGGTCAATACATGTATTCTGGCGTCTTTTTCAACCCGTTGCCTTCGATCGCGTTTCTCGTGTGACGTATCGCATACATTTAACAAATGACCTCCTTAATTTGCAAGGAAAACCAAACCGACGGAGAACCATTTGGGTGTTAATATGCATGCATGATGAACCACCGTTTCTCTCGCCATAGCTATTAACCACCTATCACGAGTTGTTGGAAGTGGGCGAGGAGGAAAAAAAACAGAAAAATAAACCCCCGAAGCTGTCCATTAGCGATAGCACACTCAAGCAGGGCGATAACTCCAGTCTCCCCGCTCAACAATGGACCCTTAATTCCTATGAGAAACCGTGCGCGGTGGTCGAGCGAGGGGTAAATCATCTGAGCTCCGACGGAACGGACTGCGCCTGCTTCTGTTTGGCGGAGCAGCGCGTTCCGAATCCGGCGGCTGAATAAAATCATTTCGCTCCGACCTCAAGAGGTTTCGAATTTGTGCGTGTGGGGGCAGGTAGAGAGAGAGAGAGAGAGAGCGAGAGGGATATTGTATTGATTGAATAGGGCGATAAATCATTTCGTCTGTTACGAGTGTCTCCTCTTGTCTCTCTGGCCCGATACTAATAGTTCTCTCTCCGGTAGCTTTTACACCCGTCTCCCGCACATTCCCGCTATCCTTCCTCCCTTCCCATATCACTCCAAAGGTCTCCCTCGTAAAACGCCCACTGCTTCCCACACCACTCATCTATCCTTCCACACAAACTGCGTTCCTCTCGCCAACTGTCCGACCCCACCCAAAATTTCTAAACGCCCACGCTCTCCAACCCCCCAATCTCCTCAGAATTACGCGCGCTTTTTAATCCCTACGGCACTTCTCAATCACCATAATCGTGGCATCGACAAGGATGCTTTCCTTTGGTGCTAAAATCGAGAGAAATCCCTTCATTTAGCAAAATCAATTGCCCAAAAAAACAATTATTTTATTCGAAAGTATCGTTGTTGTTCGGTGAGTCTCATGTGTGATATTGCTGTTAGAAAATAGTTATCATTTTATTGAATCAATTTCCACGGCATTTATTGATGCGTGGCCAAGTGAAATGTTCTGGCCACCCTTATATCAGTTTTAGTATTACTCCAAGGTGCGGCTAAATGAGAATTTCTACCGAGGTCCTCTTCCTGCTAAAAAAAACTTTCCACGGGATAAAAGCAGTTCCATTCTCTTCTCACCGCGGATGTGTTCTTAAGATGGCTACCTTATGTGACCGACACTTCTTCGCCGATAGGGCCAAGTACCGTGAAAGAATCAGTCGAGTACTCTGTGCTAACTCCGAATGTTTTCCAAATTATTGTTCTCAACACAACTGCCTGTTTTCTTCTTTACGGTTCGTAATGTACCCCAAACTTTTCGCCTCGACTCTGCTTGAATGTTGTGAGATTTTTATGACATATCTGAAGTTTGATGAATAAAGGATATTGGAGTCATATTAACATCACATTTTTGCACATAGTGATGCGTTTCAATGTGACTGCTTTCTTGAGCCATCTATTTTGTCAAACAATTCTGCTGGTAATAAGTGCGTTGATGGTAGGTATTAGGCGTTAGTTATGCTATTTTTACTTAAATCATTACTATTTGCTAATCGCTCCATCATTATTTATTCTGGATTTCTTGAAGAACTCATAGGATGTGGCGAATACTGACACTCTTCCTATCCGTTAATTTTAACTTATTGAATTTATTTACGATATTATTATTCGTGTTATTTCCTCTGACATGGGTAAATTATTTGTTGTTATTTGTCATCTACCCTAGTTCATCCACTTTGGTCACCTTCTCTAAGCATATTTCTCCAAACTACTAAATTTTCACAAATTTCTTTTTTACCGAAATCCATAATTTTCAGCATGGGTAAATTTATTATAGAGAGATCAGAGTTTGAGTGAGATATTTTGATATCAAATTCATTCCCTGCAAAATTTTGATGGAGGCTTCCGCGGAGAGGTTCAGATAGGCTTTCGGATTGTCCCTCGCGTCAATTCATCTCCATGACGACAGTTTCGCCGTCATTGAAGTAGGCGTCTTCAATTTTGAAGTGTTGTTTTTTCCCGTCTTACATGGCACTTGGTTTTGTCCAGGTGCGTCGTAATTGGACGGTTTGTGGAAGAGTTTCTTCGAGGCGGTAGAGAGCGAATAGCTGTCCTCTCTGTTGAAATTAGGTGTTTCGTCTATTTTAATAGCCTCTTGCATCAGACGGGGATAGATTTTCTTCTCTCTAGCGATGAGTCTAGCATTTCAGATAAAATGTTTGCATCCGACACTTCAAACCTGAACACACCTGCTGCAAAAGTGTCGTCATGTCTTGTGCGAAAAATACAGGGAAAATATCATTCGCCTTGATCGGGATTCGAGTTGGGTTCTCCCAATTTCCGGTCGCCAGCCTGAGCCAGTTGAGCTACAGAGGCATCACTCTCCGCTGCGGAAATTTGAGGACTATAACGGACAAAGTGGTATGGACTGCTGAGCATATAATGGGACAAGCAGTTCAAATCGTGCACACGGCGCCACAGCTGGAGAGCAAAGCTCGAACATTGAACACAAAGAGGTGTTTGCTCTTGACTAATTGAAGAGTGGTGGGACTAGCCACGGCGACAACTTTAAGGAGTCACCCGCAATGCACAAATTGTGCGAAAAATCCACATAATAAAAAAATAGAAGCAAATAAATGAGATTAATTTAAATTAAATTAAAATAAATTAGTCATCGCGAGGATAAATCGATGCGGAGGGCAACCCGGAAGCCTAACTGGGCCTACATTCCCTCCCATTCGATACACGCACCCATGCGGCTAATTGTCGGTTCATTCAGTGGGCCTGACTTTATTTCAACACATTGGAAGCATAAGCGCATATAGGTACAGCATTATGTCTGTATATACTGATTGGTTCACATAAATACAATCCTTATCTCTGTCTCAGTCACCCTCTCTCCCCCCCCTCCCCTTCTGCTCCCATTACTCCACTTTCTTCCGCACTTGGGTCCAACCCATATTTTCCCTCCATCCCGCCCTGCCCCCCGGCTGCAGCCGTGTCATTTCGGACCAAGAATTCCCTCCCCACACCAGAAGCAGCTTTCTCCCTCACTCGCACGCCTCTTTATTCCTCCTGCCATACCCCCCCCCCCCACATCTCTTACCCCCCCCCAATCGCAGGCCCCAACTGCCTCCTTGTCGCAATCTCACATTCTGCATCTCTCCCGTACCAATAGCAGCTACCCCCGCACGCTCGCAAACTCGGCCGGATACCCTGAGGGCACCCTCTACGGAACGAGTTAAAAACTCCTCGACGGCCTCCCCCAACCTTGTGTCCTCACCCTCCTCCCCACCTCAAGCGGCCTTACCGCTTTGGCTGCCCACCTCCGTGGCTTTTCCTCCCGCTCTCCGCGGGTCCGTCTCCGGTCGGTCGAAACAAGAGGTCTCCGCGTGTGTGGGACGTTTTCGCTCTGGGGGAAGGAGGGTCGCTCGAAAAATCTCGCGCTCGCGTTTGAAGGAGGAGGGTCGGCGGTGGGTTGAAACGTTTTGCTCTCTCGAAATAAAAAGGGAGCGGGCGAAAATGAGTTGGTGGCGATCTATAATAAATCTATCGTCGCTGTTCTCGCGCACGGTAGTAGTGGCGCCAGCCAGCCACCGGAGCAACGGTGGCATTCGTCCTGCCCGGTAGTAGTAATACATAATAATTACGGGCTGGGCAGCGGAGGGCGGTGGCAATTTTCACCCTCTTACCCCGACTTATTCCTCGCGAGAGCGGAATGGGTACCTATGCAGGCATTTCCTCTTTATTTACAGTCCCCCAGTGGCTGAACCAGTGGCGGCCAACTAGCATCCTTTTGGCAGTAATTGCTGAGGTGAAGAATTCTCTTTGATGGGCACTGAGGACTTTTTTTTTACCTCCCATCGTCTTAGCATTGAAATTATGGAAAACCGTGGAAGTAATCCCTGCGTGTGTAAGCAGATCAAAACAACCGTGCTGCTTGCTGACAGTGAGAACTGAAACAAGTAAGGACAGAAGTTACATATAGAGCTTTTTATAAAGTCTGAAATGCATTTTCATTAAGATTCCAAACAGCACTTTGAAGCCGTATTGCATGTCAGCTATGTCAATGGATAAATGCACAAAACGTGACTTCGTATGCGGAGACGTGCACGCATTGTCTGGCGCAAAGATAGGTGCATTGAACATTTGGGGAAATTCGCCTTGAAAAAACTAATTTGAGTTTCTCTGAATACGAATCAGATCAAACTTGCAACTTGCCGATTCGCCAATTTAATCGTGGAAAAATAAAGTATACGCCTTACGACGAGCAACGATCTATGAGAAGATTAGTTTCGAGTCTTCCGAAAAAACTAATGCAACTTTGTGATGTAATTTAGAGAATACCCGAAACGAAAATGGGTCTCTCTGGGTTTGAACTGACGTTTGAGGATAAATGTGGGTATTGAATTGCTGCGATAGCTTTAGGTTCACGCCGTAGGTCCAAAATCAGGGGCCTGGGCTTTGGCAGTGGGGATGATTTCTATTAAGGATTCCGATCCCTGCTCGGGTTGCGTTCAAAAGTGTCCAAGCGAACACGACGCTGTCCGCTGAGTAGTACGCCAAATCGTGAAACCCTTGGCGCCTTTCTCCAGGTCCAAACCAATGTCCATATAGGATTTTGCCACCGCTTTAGATGTGATAAGGCCATTCGGCTTAATTTGTGAAATAGAAATAATGAATTAAAAAATAGCTAAGTTATTTCATCTAGTTTTTTCCTCAAATTTACTCATGTTTGTGGGGTGAATAGCTATATCAGTGCGCTAAAAATGACGATGAGTGTCAAAATATGCGATTTTCACTCGTTGTTGATTCCTCAACTGCCTATGTTTTAGTCTAATAAGTTCTTTATCGTAGTCATCTATGAATCGTGTCTCTCGTACCTCATTTTTTATTACCTACATGTTTCTCGAACTATTTTTCATTATTATACTTCTTTGAGCTAAAGTATTCCTTCGCGTATAGCAGTCAGCATGCATTAATTTATGTATACATTTACTCAGTTGCTATGATATAAAAGCCGTATTCTTGGGTCATTCATACACCTAGATCATTAGCATCTGAAATGGCTAAATTATCATTCCTCGAATGAAATGAAAACAAATGAATAATAAATGACTCATTAATCAGTGCTTATATATTTTATTTTCAAGCAGTGTCTTTATTCACGTGTCGTCATGTAAGATGAAGTGCTAAAATTTTCCATTCTATTATCTCCAAGGAATTAGATTAATTTTTTCTTCCGAACGTAAACCAGTTCTGTAATTGAACCATGAGTACTTCTCTTTGTAATATAAATGCAACTTCGTCGACTGACTTCATAGGCGATTACTTTTTAGCGTCAAAATATTAAGTACCAATAAAATACTTGGCTACTGTTATAAATATATTACATGAAGTTTTAATATTCTCCGGGCTTGTCTCAAAGAGAACATAAGGTGCAGAGAGACAGCTGAAAACGCACCCTAAGGGGAGACTCAGTATTTTCCTATCGTAAATTTCACGACTTGAGCTAATTAATGATTTGATCCATAGCAACATGCAATATATTTGAGCTCCACCTCCTCGCAGCCTTTTTGAAAATGGTCCGATATCTGTCCGGAAATCTAAGTGGAGTATTCACATGCCCATGCTTGCTGCTTAACAACTCCAATTTTGGCCCTGGGCCTTTTGAAAAGCCGGCGATCAAAAATCTTGGACTTCGGAGAAATAAGGGTGGCTTGATGTCTGGACCGAAATTTGGACGACTTCCAGGCATATTATAATTATTGTATTTAAATTAAACAGATCAAGATGGCCGAAATAATCATGATGTATGGACAAAATAAGCTTGTAATGGATGAACTAATCGTTTGAACATCTCCAATAAGACTCGAATGACAGGTTTATCCCGTCGTAGAGGCAAACTTTATGTATTTTCTTTTGAATTCCTTTGGAATTTCGTGTATCTCGGCTGCTGAAGAAGTTTGTCGAGTAAATTTTAATTCCTAAGGGCGCTTAAAGCTGATAAAAATGCTGACGTCTCCAACGAGTTTTATTGGTTGTCTGAAATCGAGTGTGTAAACTTTGAGGCAAAGGAGGAATTTATAGAACCATTAGAATAATTTCGAAACAAGGACGAAGTGGAATTATTGCTGACCGACCAATTTAATCGTGCTAAAAGAAAGTATACGCCTTAGAAATACGACGAGCAAGGATCTATGAGAAGATTAGTTTCAGGTCTTCCGAAAAAAAATCACATCGGTGATAAATTAAGAGTGATGCATAAAGTGAACGGAAAAAAATCTCGCCGTGATAATTTTTTTCACGGGTCTATAAATCTAATTTTAATGGCCATCATTAGGTTTCACATGCGGGACTGGTTGAATGTCCGCACGCTTCCCCTCCTGGCTCCCAGCAGACCAGTCTTTATGCTTTCCCGTTGCTGAATTAACATAAGCAAAACTTGAAGGCATGAAATGTTGCACCCTATAAATCGGGCGCAGTTTTAACATGCAGCGTTGACACCACGTGCGAAACAAATATTCGCCCTCAGAGGTATTTCAAATGGAAGTTGGTTGAGAGAGGAGTCGAAGCGTATACTTTTTCATTTCCATTCTCTGCTACGCTGTTTCTCTCATATCCCTTTTATATAAATTGTTTTCTGCCCTTCAGGGATGAGACTATACCATCGATGTTGTTGTGGTCCTAGAAAATATAGAATTACTGATGATCTTAGTGCTTATAGGAAATATACATGACTATATTTTCGTACTTTTCCACTAAGTTATATTTTTTTTACAAAATACTTCGCCGCTCGAGATTTTTAGGTAAATTTACATTTCAGAATTCCGTTACATTTAAAAAAATTATTGTACTTACCTAACTAGTTACGTATGATTTATTTGAATAAGTAGTGGCAAAAATAATATATCCATATTCGCAATTTTTACGAATAAAACTGCACATAAAACTTATTAAAATGAAATAAATAAAGTAATGAGGTAAGTTGGAATTTAGCAAATTAATTCCACTTAACAATAAAAAGATGGCATGGCAAATAGAATTGGTTTCAATTGAATGCAGAGACTCATAAAGTAGGGTTATATAGGTACATGTTAAGAGGGTTGTGTTAGAGTCTACAACGAATCATCTCATTCCAATTTGTTCAACAGCATCACATTCAGTCCTTTTGAAATTTCTCGGACAAAACCACTCGTATTTTTTGCGTCAATGAGTTTTTTCGCAAGGAGAGAAATATTTTTCTGAATTATTTGAGCACCTTACAAACGTTCTAGTGCGAATCGTGAGTGCATAGTCAGATATAGGAAATAGGATTAAATATAAAAAATAGTTATCGTAAGCATATTTATGGTAAGCAATGTTGATTATACGTTTCTAAATAAAAAATCATTCTTCTATTACCCTCATAAAAGTGATAATCTTACTTAAGTGCCTCATATATGGTCGATTAGAACCTATTTAGCCAGCTTAGATACGTAAATAACAACAGTTCTCTTCCAACACGCATATTCGATTCCATGTATTAATTTTCCAATTGATTGAACGGTTGGACCAATAAAGAAGATTGAATTTACTTTGAAAACGTATTTTCCTCCGCAATTTCTGTAAATCAGTACATTCTACGAAATCTATATTCAATTGAAAATTTAAGACATCTTCTTAAGGCCCTTCAGATCAATTCCCCATCATAGTTTTTTATTTTAGCTTTTGCTAGTTTTATCCTGGGCAGTTACACAGCTTTAGGGTCTCGTATTGTTATCTGTATGATGATCTGATTCTGATAGATCAACGTGGTTATGAAAGGTGGTTACGTGGTTTCTTCTGAAAGGCAAACTTTTACCGATGATAGGATACAAATATATTATATTCCTTCCATAAAATCCTACCATCTTCAAGCTTTTCTCAAGGCAGTATGTCAGTATGGCCATAAGTTATATTTATCGACACTCCAAATTCCCATCATTTCACAAAGCTATTCACACTTCTCTCATTTTTGAATTCGCTGATGATAAAGTGCTAAAACCAATGCATTCTCCCGAAAAATGTCGGTATTTATGCTAATTGGATGGGTAAGAAGAGTATTCGTGTGCTGGCGTGAGCATAGGCCATTCCGCGCGTCGATACGAAATTGAAGAAGAACGTACCTCGAACGAAATCGCATTTATCCTTCTTCCCACCCTCCCCATTTTCATCCCCCCACCCCCACTCTCTCTCTCTCTCTCTCTCCCCCTCCTCACCTACCCTTGCGAAAGCTCCACTGCGTCCTCCAGACAGCTGGCGGATCGAGCGAGAAGCGACGACCCCCGGAGTGGTGGCGTCCGTACCCCTGCTCCTCTCACTACACCCCCTGATCGCAGACGTTCCGTGTCGCACGCGAAGTCTCCAGGGAGGAGGAATTCCGGTTCCGCCGTTATTGCGAGTGCCATCATTTCATTTTATCGGCCGCCTATTCGCCCCGGGGGACGCAAACCACGGCCAACATGCACGCGTAACCTCCCCCACCGAATCCCTCCTCTCCGACCAGCGCTCTTGAAACGCCTTCTCAATCTCTTCCTCGTCGTCTTTTTCTTCGTACTCAACTCCTCAACTCTCGTGGAGAAAGAGAAAACCCTGCCGCCCTCCGTTTCTGCCGAAATACTACCTTAACACATATTCCCTCCCTCAATTCATCCTTATTCATTCGCTTGTGAAATAGATACGGCATTATTATCATTATTATTTATATGTTCCTATTATTCCAAATTATCAGTCGTGGCTACTCTGGTTCTGCCAAGTTATAACTGATATAAGATTCATAGATGTTATTATTTCAAAGATTCTCTTGGCTGTATAGAGATGTAAATTTTCGTAAATTTTCAAATGCCACCTTATCTTCAAACTGAATTTTTTTAACTATGTCGGACCATCAAAGGAAGTTGACAAAATTGGAATATTTTTGGAATTATTTTAATCAAATCTTTTATAAAATAAAATCATGAATTAAAGAGATTTTAAAGTTTCTGATCAGCCATTATATCCATCCTCATATCTCCTTCCCTCTTTTGTACCAAACGCAGAGAAATTTCAAATGTTACCTTAGCTTCAAACCGACTTTTTTGAATTTTGGCGGACCATTTAAGGAAGTTGACAAAATTGGAATGTTGCTGGAAATCCCTCACCTTAGCTCAACCCAAAGATCTCACAATTCTGCTTTATTTCCCTTCCTTATTTTATGTCTTTATTCTTTAAAATTTTGCCGTCGCTTAACTTTGCTGCACGGGTGTGTGAAGGTCCTACCTAAAAATTATTCAAAGACGATGTCATGGGAAGAAAAGTTCTCTGTTGAAGTTAGGTCTATGCTTATTATTATGCTTTTGCCTGAAATCTGAACTAATGGAGTGAGTTTCAAGGGCTAGGCACTGTTAAATTACAAATAATAAACGTACATTTTGAAAATATATTACAAGAAATGAATAAGCAATAATAATACACCCAGATATCTTGATATAGCTGTGGAAGAGGAAATTTGATTAAAAAAATGATAAAGATGCAGTTTTTGATTGTTAAACAAGTGAAGAATGCCCTTTATAATTTATTCCATCAGTTTTAAAAAATTCTAGCTCACATTTAGGCCGAGTTGTTACATGAAAAGATTCTCACTAAAGTTTGGTTTATGTGGCAAACCAAATTTCCTTGAATCCCGTAGATTATAGATAAATTATTCATCAAACATAGAGAAGACTTCTATCAGACGCGAATTAATACATTTTTAGAGGTCAATTTAGTTTTTAAAAACTGCAATGGTTTCTGTCTTTAAATTGCCCAACCAATAAACCGATTTGAGGTATCTACTTGGAGTAGTGGATGCGGTCAAAGGGCTATCACTCATAGTACATAGCTCTGGCGGTGAAAATAAGAAGAATCCGGCGTCCCAAAATGCCTTATAGACCCCACTTATTTCACTATTAATTTCATTGCCCTTTTCATAAGTGAACAATATTTTTTCGGAGGGGAAGGACTATCTTTCGAAATTTAATGTAAATATTACAGAACAGTACTGGTGGGAGTAATTCAACCTATATGGTCCAGTGCTACCGTGGTGTAAAGCTAGGCAAAATGTAGTCCACATAATGGTTCTCAGTTGACGCAGATGCTCAAGACTATGACTGAGGGTATGATGTTCGAAAAACAGGGAAGAGCGGGTAGAGTGGATGGATTTGAATACCTTAAGGGATGAATATAAGGGATTATATATGAAGCTAGGTTTCGATCGGTAATAGCGTGTGTAAATACAGAAGATGATTTATTTGTTTTTTTTTCCTGGACTTTCTTTGAATTTTAAATTTTTAAGAAATATTCTTATCTTAGGTTGGTGAGAAATGCAGCTAGCTAATTCATATTGGGATTACTTTGGGATGTAAGTTTTTTTTTTTCATAGAGGTCGGATTTTAAAGTCCTCCTGCGAAGTCCACGTTGGCGTTTGTACAGCAGGCGCCCACGCCACTAGCTCTGCTATCAATCTCTTGCATTAATTCCGGGGCAGTCGCCCGTTTATACCCTCGCTGATAGTTTGTGGTCGGAATGCTGTTATTTATTGCGCAATTTAAATGATATCTAGTTAGCCATAATGATGAATTGTCAAGAAGAATGTGATTTCGCGGTTGACTGGCCATTTATATAAATATTTCACTTCTAAACGATGTATATTATTTGCTATTTCCTCGAAGAGGACCGTATATCATTGAAGCTATGATGTAAATAAAAGGCAGTGTTCAAATTCAGTGCGTTAGTTTCCCTTGAGTGAAATATCTCACGATAGTGCTAGTATTTATGCCCCCTTGGCAATGGCAGGTGAGACTGTCCCAGGTGTTTTCTTGCATAAAACTTATTTTTATTCAATAATTTCCACATTTATGGCTTTTTGAGCAAATGTTTGGGACTGAATCAGTTACAATTTACTACACAAAAACTCGTGATGTGAGTAATATTTTTCAATAAATCATACATTTGCTCTTTATCACGACTTTAGGTGATAATCAATATTTTTACTAATATATACGCCTAAAACGGTTGTCTGACGATAAATCGGGTAGTGAAACAGTCTGCTATGAAAGTGATTTTTGTATTCCTCCGAGTGTACCTACAATTGATGCCTCGGACTTAAAGCCATACGCTACATGTGCTTCATACTCTCATTAATTCAACCCAAAGGTTGGTTTGGCTTGGTTTGGGTATATAAATGCCGAGGATGATTTATCTGTTTTTTTTTCCTGGACTTTTTTCGCATTTTAAAATTTTAAGAAATAGTCTTATCTTAGGTTGGCGAGAAATGCAGCCAGTTAATTCATATTGGGATTACTTTGAGATGTGAGGTTTTTTTTCGTCCCCCCCCCGGATCAAGTCACATTCGTGTGGAATTACACAGCAAGTGCATATTGGGAGGAATAGTTCCTTTTTACGAGACACCTGGCACTGCGAGAAATCCTGTAATAATTATTTTGGGGGTGTCCGAGACTTTCAAACGGATTCGAACCCAGGATACGCAGCAAAGCACCATGACCACTAGGCTATCACTTCCCGGTATGCTTGACGTATTTTTAGAGAGACGTGAAAATCGCACTTTCATTTTTATTTTATCGCACTTTCAATAACAGTTTATCGCATTTTGTAGCGTCTATTTTTTTATTTTCATAATGAGGTAGATGACGATAAAATGTAGTGAAACACAGTTATATGACAAGATACAGAGTATTTTAAATAATTATGTATCATATCAATAATAAATTAAGGAATAAGACATATAGTGGCGGAGGTGTAGCTTGCCCGCGCCCACTTGTAGTTCGCGGCCACGTAGAATCCCAGCCGACTACCAGGCCAGTCGCTCGCATGCTTTAGCACTAGAACCGCGGAGGGGGTCAAATTGAGAAGCAAGAACAAGTCATCCTATCTCTGTATGGAATGTAAGAAAGTTGTCTGCGGTCCATGTACTTCGGCAATGCAAGCAATATGTCTATCCTGTAAGCCAAAAGATAGAAATTAGTTTCGCAATGTGAAAATTGTACAAGAATACCAAAGTAATCAATGTAGTTTACTTACCTTTTCTCTACTTACCTTGTTCAGTATTTCTCTTTTTACCCAACGAAACGAATTTATTCCACATTCTTCATTACTGTATGCTTCTTTGCACCAATAAAAGTGTTTCTTTTTTCTTAAAAAACATTTACATTTTTCCCCCATCCTCAGCCGAACATATAGTAAAAATGTGAAAAACGCATTATTTGTGCAAGGCGGGTAGCCTATCTAGCGTTTATACCGCCCATATATCATTCAAATTTCATTGTAAAGCTCAGATAATTCATTTCACATAGTGCAGTATCCAAAAGAAACCCAAAATACTAAAAATATGGAAAGAAAAGACGAGGGGTCAAAATGACCCCCTCCGCGGTTCTAGGTATACGAAAAAGTCCGCGGTTCTAGTGTTAAGCGGTGAGTGCCGGCGGAGCATTTAAACTGCGCTCGGCACAAAATGTACGAACTTTGCCGTCAAAAAGGCAAATTTGCGTAAAAATATCATTAAAGGCCAGTCATCGCATCTATGTCGCATTTATTTACGCACATCGCATCTATATGGCATTTGCGATTTTCACGCATCTCTACGTATTTTTAATGGGATGCCATTCTAGGAAGTTAGCGATATGAAGAGACTAATGTTCAGGTGGAGCGAGAAAGCGTTCGGTCATCTTCATCACCGGTCAGCAGTCCTAAGATTGCTTTGACTCACAATCAGCTCTCCACTCAATCCCTCGGTCAAACAATCTTTGCGCACCTACGCATTTCTCCTCTTTCGCATTCTTATTAACCTGATCCATATATTTCATTCACGGTCTTCCTTTTCCGATCTTGCCATCTACTTGTCCCTGGAAGATTATCTTCACCAGGCCATCACGTCTCAAGACATCGATTATGTTGTTTCGTCGTTTTATAAAGGTTTTCACGAGTATTCTCTTCCCTCCTACTCTCCTCAGGACTTTGTCGTTACTTATACAGTTGGTTGATATTTTCTCATAATTTTCATGTAGTGCCACATTTCGAAAGCCTCGACTCTTTGATTTATCCGCTGCTGTTATCGGTCATACCTCCCTTCCTTAGAAAAGCATGCACCGAATGCATGTTATGATAAATGCTTTCCTTACTTCTATGTTTGGCTTTCCAGCTTCTCTCCGCTTTCTCGCCTATTATCAGAGACCGCCCGCCCAAATGTTCTTTCCTCCCTTAGGGGGTGAAAGAATAAAATTTGTAGGCAGCATCCCTTATCCAACGTGCGAACAGTAAGCATCGTAACTCGGAATTCGGGGGATGGATGGAGGGAGTAGAATTTTATTCTTTGCGGGAGATCTCACCTGTTGATGTCCCGCCCTCTCGTCACGGTGCGAACTCGCGCGGCGGAAAAGAGATTTAATCTGTGGCGACCGTGTGGGGAGAAGGCGTTTCTCAGAAGCTCGGAAGGAGTGGAAATGGTGGCTCATGCGGGCTCCTCAACTAAATGTTATTTGTGTCCTCGGGGCGATCTTTGGTAAAGCGGTAGTTACGGTTGATTTTTCGTCTTAATCCCTGTACCCACACCGAAAACATACCTTGTACATTATGACTCACGCAGTAACTACCAAACAAAAGAAGCGTGAGAGTGACTTCATATCGATAATAATACAATACGACTCGGAGCTTAAAATGAGTGGCCTCTTTTAGATGGTCTGAGGGTGAGCGCTTCGCCACTGACCTGAGGTACTAATCCCGGCGAAAGATCCACCGAGAAAAAAAATCATCCGCCTTGACCCGGATCCCGATCAAGGCGGATGAATTTTTTCTCTGTGGATCTTTCGCACGATTGTGCATTGCGGGTGACTCCCGTATAAGTTATCACCGCGGCCAGTCCCGGTATACTTTATACTAATCTCGAGTTTCGGGTTAAGCCTTCGGAAACTTTATGAATAATATCATGGGTTTGTGGCAGCCCTTGGAGAGGAGGGAAAGGGTTATTTGTATAAGGGATGGACGGATCCAGGATTTTTTTCGGATCCGGATTCGGATCGAATCCTTGATTTTCGGAGCCGAATCTTTCGGATCGGATATTTTCGGATCCAAATGCATGTTCAAGTTCTTGACGCTGAGATTCCCCCGATGATTGTTCAATCTCTTGGGAAGAGCCACACTATGTGCCAGTAGTATTTTGCCTTTTTATTTTACGCGGCTGAAATTTTCATACGTAACCTCTGCGAGAGATTTTAAACAAAACGGTTCATGAGTAGGACAAGAATCGCATGCAACGGCGCATTCGAAGATAGAATCGGAACTCTTTCCACCCTTATTGCGCGTTGCATTCATTGAAGCTATTATTTAAAATTTTGGATCCAGATCCGATATCTTCCGCGACTTTGGAATCGATGTATCCGATGAAGGGCAATATCCGCGGATATTTGGATCCTAGGTATCCGATCCGACCATCCCTATTTGTATCCGAGGGAAAACTTGAAATAATGTGGTAGTAATGGTTGATTTTTTTCCCTAATCCCTGTACTCACACCGAAAATGCACCTTATAGAGTAAGGCATTGGATGATATGAGATGAGAGACTTTTTAGCGGTGAATGAGAATGAGGAATCGTCTTCGGGCCTCTGTTTGGGTGAGGTCATCTTACTATACTTCACTCGAAAGGAAACAAAGAATCATATTGGCAAAAATAAAACCGTAGTATCACCAAAAGGCAAAAGGACTCACAATTTTTAAATACGTTACCACGTAAGGAAGGTTTAAATGAGTCTGTACGACAGGAGGGATGTGTGTTAAATTGTTGGGTAGAGCACCTTGCTACTGACCGTTCAGGGTTCTCATCCCTAGTCAAGCCATCGGACACTTCCAGCAAACAAGTGAATACATGAAGTGCTAGTAACGCAGCGGAAGGAACTGCCGTGGATTTCCAGCCCTGAATGTGGAAATACACAAGCCCAGTGGTCTGGGGTGAAATTTACCCTTACCTATATAAACCAGCCTTAGGGTTAAATCTCTCGTGAGTGATGCGACAAATATCAAAGCATATACTTTATTCAATGTCATTGAAAACGTAATAATACAACATCGCTTCCTCCAATGTGCGGTTAAGTTACACTTACAATTAGTGGCATTATCAGAAGTCAGTGAACATATTTTTAGAATGGCTGTGATCGTGGTCACTATCAGGCCCACTTACATTCACTCAACGTCATTTGAATTCAATAACAGCATTTATTTTCTGCTAAAATCAGTGATGTGCAGCACGAAAGTTATATGCTTTCACCGAATCTACTCCCATGATTTACCGTAGGTATATGAAGTTTTTTTGTCGGAACATAACTTGAATTCTAGGCGTTATATAAATTGTTCATTTAGAGTTTGATATCTTTAACGCAATTTAAAAAATCTCCAACTGCTAACTAGAAGTTGATAAAGTACCTTATGGGAAAGGTTATCACTTTTATACCCACTGCAAGAAGTGAAAGGGATGATATCTTCTGGCAGTAGGATGAATTTTTGAAGTGGACGTGTCAAAGTCATCTATTAATCATCATTTCGTCACCACAGCGTTTAAACACGACTCGAGCCTAGTTCTGTTTTCGAATTCAAGGGATTAATTTTAAAATTTTCTGCAAAAATTTAAGGAAGTACTTATTTTTCAATTAAAATTTTAATTGTTATGGACAACGCTACATTTCGGTGGAGGCCAGTTTGTCCTTATTCCATAGCTCAGTGTAATTTCGAAGATTAGTTAGAATAATTTAACTACAACTATGCTCTGATAGATGTAATGTTGGTGGATTTGTAGTGTTTATTCATATATTTTTACGCGTATGCCTTCTGCTGGGAAGTATTGGACACTAATTCTCATCGTCTCAGTCCGTTGTTTTTTTATAAATTAAATGATCTTTCTGAGCTATCAGCGTACGATTTTCAGATTATTCGAATTAAAAGATCGACATCTTATCACCACTGGGAATTCGGGAACTATCATGTAGAATAATACCAACATTTTTGTTTCCTTGGGTCTAGATTTTTCATTGCACGATATTTCTTCTACTGCCGTATGGATCTTCAAGAATTCTTCTTTCACTCAGTTACTTGCATATTTCGCGTGAGAGTATTTTGTCTGGCGTTCCTTATTTTGGATATTGCGGTCCTGCATCAATCATACTGTACCCATCATCTCTATTGAAGTTTCAATTTGTTCTGAGATAACACTTGTTTTGAAGTAGGTACGCATCCATTGCGAGAATAGTGGAGTGATCGATGTCTGTGTGGCATCCTTGGGTAGTGTGGTTTGCCTCCGCAGACTTCCCTCCAGTGTGTTTTATTTGTTATTTTCGTGGTAGGAACCCGACGGACTATAAAAGGAAGAGCTGGGATGAACAGAGCCCAAGAGACAAGAATACAGAATATGTATTCTGAAATACAGTGCATTTGAGACACCTATTTCCGATCACAGTTCAATGGAGACCGGTTAATAACCTAGTGCCCACAAATTGATTATGAATTAGGTGGAGAACTTATTAGAGCGCTAAGAAGGTTATCATTTTTGTAGCGGGTAGGTGGTTGTAAAATGACTTTCCTCGTGTCTTGCACGTCTACTTAACTGCTAGGAGGGGAAAAAGAGAAAAGGATGGAACTGTTTGAGAGGTGCCAGAAAAATCTTCCAATGAGAGAGAGAGTTCGATACAAGCGTGAGAGGAGCGCGTGTCAATTTTGGAATTTCATGAATTCGAAACGGATCTTATTAATCTACGGCATCATCTCGCTTTCACCTTGTATTATAGTTTTTGCTCCAACGTCGTCCTATAGCCATTAATCACTCGATGCCTTAAAGGATGCGCATACCTCCGTAGTTTACTCAGGAGAGCTCAAAAAGTAAAGCGCGCAACTAATTGGGGATTCGCGGCACCGATGCGGCGATTGTGGCGAGGAAAGAAGAGCCGGATAAGACAGAAAGAGGGAACGAAACGGAATGGGATGGAGGTGGGGGTGTAGCTGAAGATCGCGATTGCTGGAATACTAGCGGGAAGATAGGGATACCCCGCGGAAACAGGAATGGAGACTCGCGGGGCTGCATTAAAGATGCATGAGCCACGCTCCGCAAAAGGATAAATTGCTTTATTACATCGCTATTTGAGATAAAGAGATGAGGAAGCTGGGGAAAGCTAGATAGGGGGAGTCGAGAGAGCGAATGGGCGACTGATTGGGAGTGGATTATGAGTGGGTGCGATCGGAGACGAAGGTGCGCCTAAGAGTGGCTTCCAACCGCCGTCGCCGCCAAGTCAAAATACGAAAGGGCGATCGGACGAAAGATAAAAAAATGAGGCTGGTGGATGTGGAGCTATTGTAAGGAAGGAAGAAAAAATCATTGCATAGGAAGAAAAAAGCCTTCCGCTAGGCCTAAGCTGTTGCGATACCGAGCAGTTGTCATTAACATGTGAAAACCCTAATTTAGGCCAAAAAAATTATTTAATTTTAAATTAGGCGTCATTTAAGCCCTAATTTTGGTCTTGGAAATGGCATTTTGTGCTTAAACCTGGGTCGGTTGCAATAAATAAGTGTGGAAACTATTGATTATGTTAAAAATATAATTTATTTCTCCTGCCTTAAGTCTGAATATCACGGTACGTGACCATACGTACAGTAACGTTATTGCACTAGTTTGTACCCATGATATAGGTGAAAGTAGTATCGTGCGATACAGGGTTAGTGTGCAGAGAATCCTGCGTCCCATATTGCTAGTATCCTACACTTGTTGGTGCGGTGAATGCCTCGTTCTTGCTTCAAGTAGGACCTGCTATCAGTAGCCGTCCGCCAGTCAAGATTACCAATCCAAACTTTCGCATCGCGGTTGTAAATTGCTGTTATCAGCAAAATACTTCGACTATTTTGTTAAATGCTGGTTTAAAATGTAATATTGCGTATAGATTGGTTTTTAGTGAGTCCCGTCTAATATAATGCTTACAAGAGTAACTTAATTATTAAAACAAAATTATTTGCAATAAGTGGGTCCTAGTATAATATTTGTTAGTAGGTCCTGGTATTTTTCATGTAAGCTATTTCAAAGGGTCATATCACTTGGCTATTTCATGAATGATGGCAGTTATTTATTGGCATAAAAGTATTTTTACTGCTATCGTATCGGTCCAGTGTGGCGTATATACAAGTATAAGTTAGTAAGTAATAGGAGAGGTTGCTTTTTAAAAAAATGGCTTCTTGATTTCCATTGGGGTCATTTCAAATAGTTAGTCAATTTCCCCCTGTAATACTGTTATAAATCGCATTTATTAGGTTGACCTAAACATCAAAAACATGAAATGCCTTCAGTATTACATAGCATTTCGATGCTTATATCATAACGGTCAATATTTCTGGAAGCCTTGCACGGGCGGATGTAGAATCGATGATGGAATAATTGTTAACATGGCGATAGTTCCATTGGCATATTGGTGTACCTTTTGTAAATTTATACAGACAGCCTTTCGTCTCCGTAGTAAAATGGCATTTTTAATTATGGTTATTAGATGCATAAAAGAATTAAAATGCTATTTTGACTAATGGCAGGTCTGCTTTATATTTGTGCCCATGGGGCCATTTTTAATCTTATGATTTGAAGTGAATCGTAGGAATGAAAATTGGTCCATAAAAATAATTATGTAGAAAGGAATGTCCATAATAAGGTGTATTGAAAAACTAGTACATATTTTAGGAAAGCTGATGATTAAGTCACAATAGGTGCTAATGTATGGTATAGAATATAGAAAATTATAATCAATGAAATATTCAAGCTTTTTACCTATACCCACCGTTTATGGCATTCGACAATTACGCTGCCATTATCGATTGCCTTTGATGGCTAAAGTTCCTGACACATGATTGGTGGAGGCGAGTAAAAAGAGAAAAAAATATTAGTATCTCTTGTGCTATGAAAACGGATATAAATTGCTTCGTCGAGGTTATCTCCTCTGTGCCCCAATGCCTGGAAGCAGATGGTTGGTAGCCATCACAAGGGTTACATTTTTTTAACCTTGAAATCTGTGTCTCCAGTGCTTGTTTAGTTTGAATTCATGACCATGGCCTTGGTCCAGTCTTTATTTTTCATTTCATCCGCATTGAAATAGACGCAGTCCTATGCACTTGAAGCATACACCTTTCTAACCACCGTCACCGTGCCTCCGTTGGATTGATTGATAGCCAGACTTCCGCCGGTACTACTTCCAGTCCGTCTCCGATCGTAATGGAATAAAAAAATCCCGACTTTTATCTCCTCAGTCAATTTCTCACCATTCTTACTTCGATCAGATTCCTCCAATTACCGTAAATTTTCCTTTCTTTGTGAACCATCGACTGGTGGGGTGGGTACCTTTATCCTCTGCCACTTTGCCCTATCGCCGTTTTAAAGAGAGAATTATTGCCCGTTGCCGCTTGCAAAGGGGAAAAGGCGGTGCGAAAATAAGAGAGAGTGCGATGGATTTTAAATCACTCGGAAAAATCTGCGGCAGCGAATTTTTCGTGCGATAAAGTTCGCTTGATTTATCGCCGAATGAGTGAGTGCGTGCGTGCGTGGAACACGCTTAGAATTTCGCTGCGCGCGAGCTGCGTTGAGAAATGTCCAGCAGGCCACAAGCGAATCGCCTTCAAATGTTTCAGCTTCGCCCGCGACCGCTTAATCGCATGAACGCATCATAATTGCAACAATCGATTGAATCCGCGGTTTCAGGGGTAACAAATTAATGGATGAGTTAACTATGCCTGAACAATAACACGAGCAGAGTAAATGCAAACAACTAGCCTACTGTTCGCCAGTACGAATAGTTATGCATTTTGAAGTTATTAGGTGAAATTTCGTCATTATCTGTGGAGTAATAAGTAATAAGATAATAGTGATGAAATCAATAGTAGTATAAATATTGATGATGGTATTAATAATGATAAACATGAACGACACCTCAATGTTCTCAACGAACCATTTGTTGATAAAATGTCATCAAAAAATTTGTTGTCATTGAGAGAACTTAACGGAGAAACTGAAGGATGCATAATGGTTGTTCAATACCAGGTTATCCGCACTAATAACTATGCAAAATACATGCTGAGTGATAAAAACGTAACTGATACACTACTGCTGAGAGGCCACTCTGTCTCTGTTCTGGATCCGGCACTAATGAGAATCCGTTTTATTTACAAAAAACTCAGTGAAAACTGAAAAAAATCAATGAAAAAGATAACAGTGAGAATAATACCACAGCCATATTTCTCTCTAAATACGTATTAATTTGAATTTAACAGAACAAAAAGAAAATGGTGATTTTAGGCTCCCAGATGATTCCATTTCTTGACTGGGGGTTGTCGATCCTCCTGTAAATTGGTTGCAGTTCAGCAGCTTTCTTTTAGAAAAGCTATGGAATTATTCTCTGGCTTAAAGCGATATGAAAATAAAAGTGTTCCACCACTAGGGGAAATGAAAAGATGCACATTAGTCACATAATGTAAACCCAACCAGTAACTCTTCTACAAAATGAGGGGGCTACGGTATCACATAAATATTTGTAGATTTAAACGTTGGGTTTAGGTGGAAAAATTTTAGTACAAATTCATGGCTTTAAATTAAGGAACTTGTTATATTTCATATTAATGGATGCCGTTTTGATGGCTCTGCAATTAGTATGTTATCTATTATTTTGATTGGAGAACTTTTTTCATTTAACCATAAAATTTTAAATACATCTCAATGAGATTTAACTCATTGTCACGCAATCACAGTGACTCAAACGCATTCATGACGTCCTTGATCTTTGAAAATTTTCTCCCAGAAATGATTTTGTTCAAAGAGTTTGAAAGCTTGCAGCGAAAGCAAATGGAAGCTCAAAAATGTATTCGCGAGCAGGAAAATATATTTCCTACACTTATGTGGCTTTTTCGGCCACATTGATACACAGTCATAGTTGCAGGATTGAGTTAAGGTGCAACAATTTGAATGAACCTAGATTTGAAACCTTATCTAGCAAATAACGCAATCATTACTTATTCTCAAAATCTACTTATTGGTTTCATCCTAAGGCAATATTTATGGAGTAGCGTAATGCTAGCAGTTAAGTGAAGAGTTTGATTTGAAATGGTTTAACAATACACTTTGGTGAAGTCATCAATCTCTATGTTCACCCAATATGAAAATTAATTGGACGTAGGTGATGGACAAATGACGACGAGCGCATTGCGAAGGGTGGTGGATCCCAGGTAACGCTTCAGAAGTGCTGCGCGTTGGAGGTCGGGAGGGGGAAGAGGATGGAAACATTGTGCCCGACTCGAGTGTTAAGGCCAAACTGTCAGATCACTCACTGTCTCATAGAAAGCGTAGATCCTTATCCTCCGATTGGGGGCGAAGGATAGGTACTCAAGACATTTCCTCGAGAGACGAGGGACAGTTACATGAAGGTTCCCGAGGGCTTCGCTTCGGTGGGGAGATGTCGAGAATGTTGTAGGACGGCGAAGAAATAGTAAAGGGAATGGAACAGGGAATGAAGACTTCCTTGAGAGAAGTATAGGCGATAAGGGAAGGCTGGTGACCGGAACATTCAAGGAATATCATCAAAGACTAGTACCTACCTTCTTGTATTTTTTGTTGATGTCTGTACCGAGCTAGCAAATTTAATTTATGTTGATGAAACCGAGTGTAATTGCCAGAGAATAAATCAAGGAGATCACGGCAATGCGATTGTTAATATACTTGGAGCGTAGGTAATAGATTTTATATCGGTTGATTCCCGGGTGTTGTGATTAGCAAACTTTTATCTTGTTTTCAGTGCAGCATATTTTATCGAAGGATGAGGGTAAACGTCGACAATATCAGATAAGCCAAGAGAATTCTTTCAAGTCTCGATAATATATTCTATTCATTCCTTACATTAGTATTAAAAAATATAAAATGAATGAAGTGGCATATATATTATAACAGAAAACATTTCAAAGCCCCTCTTCGTGAAATTGCAATTATGAATTATTCACGAGCATAGAACTTGTGAAAGCCTTTTAGAAAAGGTTAAAGCTTTTTAACATTTGCGAAATTTTAAAGACTGAAATTAAAGTACCTAAATAGAAGTCGCTACTTTGTAGTATCGTGGTGGGCATGAGACCACGAGCCATTTCAATCCAAAAAGGAAGTAATAATATTGTATACCTGTTTGCAAAATTTTGCTAGTTTTTTTTTTTTTAATTGGAAAGAGGAAATTTTTGTTGCCGGACTTGTCTTTTGGGGAGCACGGTTGCTCAGTGCTGATTTTATGATCTGAGATATCCGGGTTCAATCCCTGAGTGAAGCTTTCGTACACCACTGACTAAAATCCTCGCAATGCAAGGTGGCCTTGGGAAAGGAACTGAATGTGTGGTTATTCACTAGCCTGTGACTGAGTCCGGATTGAGCTCTACCCACATCTATCTAATTCGATCTCATCTATCTAGGGGTTGAATTAGTGGTTGAGTTTTAGATAGCTTGATAACCTCTGCATTCTTATAACTTAAACTTAAACACCTATCTTAAGTCTTCTAAAATATAATCTGAAAAGTTATATTCTACAGTTATACTTCATTATGTACTTTAGTATACATTTGTATACTATAGTATGCATAGGCTAAGCTAACTATTTTTTCATGGCGTGATTTTGTGTCTTTAGTGTAAATAACGTTTTACCAGAGCGAGTAACTGCGTATAAAGTCACTCGTGTCATGCAGTGCCTTATAACCTGAAAGGATTTGTAAGGATTTTATAGCAGAAGAGATGTATGGTGAATGTGTGATAAAATCATGGCAGTTTTAGAATTTAATGTATAGCCAACGATTTCATAGTATAAATAAATTCATTTAATTATTTAATTCACTTTTGAACCCCTTGACTCCCCCTGAAATTCCTAAATTTGTTTCATGTGCGTGGTAGTATTCCTTCAATTGAGTCAGCTACTTGACTCGGCGCCCTTAAGTTTAGGATATGGAGGTTGGATTGGAAGAGGGTTGTATCAGGGAGTGAGTGGGCACTCACCCCTTTCCTCTTTATCATTGGCCTCTCATCCCCACAACTGACCCTCTATTATTCCCACCTGCGTTCCCCCTCCAGTGATTTCAGAGCAAGGTCCACTCCTTTTTCTGCATTGCGAAATATCCCTCGCTTTCGATATCCACCCGCCTTTTCAAACACCCCCTACTCCTTGGATATTTTTTTAGGGGGGGAAGGAGGTTCCCATTCGTATCTAAGTTTCCCAATTCCCACCCTCCGACCAACAATGGTGGATTGACGACTCTCAGCCGAGAAAAGCAGATGTCCTGCCCCCGAATCTCACCCCATTGCTCCTCTCAACTCTTCGCCATCAACTCACCGAAAAATCTCCTCCTCCTCATTTTTCTTTTAAATGCATCTCTTCTTCTTCTCGTTTGAGAGCGTCGCCTTGTGTGGACGTGGGGGAGAGATTGCCGTGGACGCTGATCTTCGCAGCTTGTGAAGTCTTGGTCCAGGGTTTATCCCACGGCCAGCCGACTATGAAGGGGAGGCATTCAGTAGGCGGGTTTGTGTGGTGGTGAGGAAGAAGTAGAAGCAGGAGGAGGTGGCTCTCTACCATTTGCTTATTTTTTTTCGCAGCCAGCGGCGGCGTCCCTAATCCTGAAACGACGCTTTCTCCTCCCACTTCTCCCTCCTTTGCTCCCCAATATCGCAACTCCGTACGCAATCTGTACCCTTCGTCACTTAAGTAAGCCCGTGGAAATACATTGATTGAGTTTGCTTTCTTTCTCTTAACCTCAATTTTTAACGTTGATTATTACCTTGGAGTGTAAATAATCCGAAGATCCAAGCGTGTTGGAGTGGAATCATTCCTCATTGAAATGAACACTTGTAATTTTCCAGGATTATAAAATGGTATTCCAACCAAGGTTTCGTGTCGACTGGTGACATTTCATTTTGTGCCTTGAAGATGTTGTAACATCAAAACCTTAGTAGAAACAACCTTTTATCATCGTGGAAAATTGTCATTGTTTATTTCAATCCTAGAGAGTGGGTCAGCGGTAGATGCATAGGGGGGGGTGCAGGGGGTGCGCGCCCCCTCCCTTGCGGGGCTACCCGCATTGCCGAACATTGCACAACCACAATTGTAACTTTTTTATATCATTGTCTTGCATATGCTTTTAATCTTTTTAAATAAAACTATCTTAAATTTTTCATGTAACTTGATAATTTTTCATTACGATAAAAGTACAGTTAGCTCAAAATATCTTTTACGCTCCCACCCCCTTGGGTTTTTTCTGTATCCGTCACTGGTGTAGGTCTTTAACAATTAAATGCAAATTTTTTTCAAACATGTCGGTATAATTTTATATCTTCATTAGAACATTAATTTGTATATTTCAAGGAATAACTCATTCGTGATCCCTATACCATTTATATTGCTTTATGAGGATGAATCGATGATAACTAAGTGAATACATGGCGTTCTATTCTGAGATCTATTTTAACACTTTTCCAGGGAGTGCCGCGACCGAAGAATTCAAGCCGAGATTCAGAGGTGATCTCGTTGATTACGTATGCCAGTGCAAATTATTTAATGCAGTAGAGGCCTAGGGTCACCCATCTGCCCGTTGAAAGTCGGACGAGGTGAGTTGTTAAAAGTGCAAAATTTACTATGGCCTTGTATCCCACCAACAACGATCACTGGTAAAAATTCACTTTTATCTCGCAGCCCCGACACCATATCGTTGCGCGCTACATTGGAAAACTACTTAAGTGAGGTATTTCATTTTCATGTAACCTTATACCGTTATACCTGTAGTATATTTGAAAATTTAATTATAGCAGCCGCTCCATTCAAGTTATTCTTTTGCAATGCGTAGTGAAGGTATCTACTAGATATCGGAAATGGCTGTGTAAAGTATTTAGAGATTTTAAATATGGTTTTTTACTGTTTCTCACTAATATAAAACTGCAAGCAGTTTGCATTCGAATTTGGTTTCCGAATCCTCAGTAAGCTTCTTTTTCTTCTGAATCCCTATCAGTTGTCATTTGATCATCAGAGTTAACCTGCTGATAATGACAGGTTCTGATGGAACATTTCACCTTGGTCCTACTCCCGTTCTGTCATGGAATTTTCCTTTTTAATTTTGTGTAAGGTGAAACAATCATCATTGCAATTATGAAGATGCCACGGGATGGTTGATTAATGCAATTTATTTTTTTCTGATGCATCCATTATTCATGAGATAGTCCTAATCTAATGCTGAAGTTCGTCATGTTAATTTCATAGTGTGAATTACCAAATGCGAGGCACTTATGTGGAGTGACTAGATATGATATGAGACGTTAATATCTACGTATACATCTACATAATACCCCGCTAGCCAAGTGATGATTCCATTTTGACACTTAATATGAAAGCCAAATAAACTCCAAATGACAGATTTATATTCGGTAAGAAAAACTAGGTTGGCTACCCTGAATATAAAACTGGTGGTGGAGGAATGGGTCGAAAGCCACGAGAAAAAAAGGGAAAGGCTTAAGCTAACTGGCGTAAGGAGTGATGAGGGAGGGTACTGGTGGCAAGCAAGAGAGAATATGCTGGAGAAGGAGTGAGGAAAGAAAGCGAACGAGCTAGCGCACAGAGCACAAGGAGGACAACTCCCAGCGAAAGAAAACAGGGAATCTCGCATCTTTGAATGGGCTTAAAGAACGCCACTGAAGTCGTGTCCGAGCAGCGATGAGAAACATGAGCGACGAGAAAAGCAGTATAGCAAGCAGCGAACCAACAGTGTGTGGAAGGGTTGAGGATGAAAGGGGAAAGGCGAGGTATTGCACAACCACGGCCAACAATGGCATTAAAAGAGAGATGGGAGAAAGGGGAGAGATTTTGTATGGGCAGGAGGGGGAGGAGAAGGCGGCTTTGCAAGGAGGAAGAAGAAGAAGAAAGAGCATTTGTGAGTATGTGTGTACCACGGGCGTAAGGGAGGGGGAGTTGGCTGATCCGATGGCGGTGGTAGGGAAAGGGGTATTTTCAGGATGGATGCTCGGTGGGGCGAGAAAAGGCTGGTTCATATGAACGTGAAATGTGGAGGGGTGAAGGAAATGAAAGGATGGAGATGGTGCAGCGTGGAGTAGGAACAGCAGGCGGAGCAGGAGTAAAGAATAAAGATTTTACTAGAAGAACCTAGTTCAATCTACTCTAATTTCGGAACTTCTATATATAATAGAATTTAAAAAAACTCATTCACAATTTTTTTTCCGATATCAAATCCGGCGTACGGATATTTACCATGAAATATAGGGTAGAGATAAATTAGGCTGCGAAATTTTTTCCCTGGATAGCAGATGCCTGTTGAAACCAACATTATGAATGATAATTAGCTCGAAAACACATCATTTTTAAACTACAAAAACTTTGAGCCAAGCGCACCGATTAACAGTGAGTTTGCCCTGTTGCCTGATACTCTGGAAAACCCATGAATTCGAATGCTTTGCCTGCTGTGATCGCGATCTATCCAAGACATGCGGCATCAGGGAAAATTTGCGGCTGATCGAAGCGCTTGGCTCAAAAGTTATATGGTTTAAAAATGGTGCGTTTTCGACCGAAAATCCATTAGTAATTTTGGGTACTACTGGCGTCAGCTCTCCAGGCTTAAATTTTTGTGACACTATTTCTCTCCACCCTGTATAATTGAATGACGAATTGCTGACGGTTCGTTTTGTGAAAAGAATTCTCGCAAAGTGATGAGAATAAGCAAGAGAAACGGGCTACTTTACCTCCGTGAGACTTCAGTGCATGCTACCAGTATGTGAGTTCCTCGTGAAATAGTGTTAATTATCGAGCTGGAGCGCGTGCAGTTGATTTTTGCTTTGGTCAAATTGTCTCCTACAAGACAATTTTATACAATGCGCGAAAAAATAAAGTTCTTATATACCGAGGCAGGTAAAATGTGCGTAGTACGAATGAGCCGGTATGAACACCATGTTAATTCTGCAACTATGGTAGGGGTGGGGCAGAGTGGTGTGGGAAGAAGGTAGAGGGAGGAATTGATGGGGTGGTGGGGCGTCGAATCTAGTCGTCTTCCGTCTCTCTCGCCGCGGGAAGCAGCGTCGTCGTCCACCTGGCCTCTCTCTCTCTCTCTCAGACTTCCCCCCCCCCTCCTCTCCGCGGCGGTCTTCTCTTCTCTGCTGGGGGCCCCGCGCAAATCGGGGGAGGGGGAGAATTTTGACTCGGCCGTGGGAGCCAGCGGAGGGCAAGTTGGAGGGTGGCGTTTCTCCCACCCTCCCCCTCCCACTGCTTGTCTTCTGCGACGCACATATTTCTGCTGGAGAGCGTGGGATATGAAGAGGTGGAGGTGGTTTTGGCGGGAATAGGAAAGGCTGTGAGTCGTGTCGTGAAGCACCCCATCAATTCAATTCACGCAATTGTAATACATGAATTAGAATTTTTTACTGTGAAAATATTTGTAAAGTCATTAGTATTTCATCACTTTTATCGGTAATGTAATAGGCTTAATAACAGAAACCACGTGAAATTATTATGTTATTCTGAGGCTCATCAACTCACAGACTTTCATTTCTTGAAATAATAATAACAGATACTTTTAGAGTAAGGAGAACATCATCTTGGGACGTCACTTTATTTCCAGATCCAATAATAGCGATAATATAAAATACATATACTGTGTATAGGACTTTTTTCCTCAAATAATAGGGGGCTTTAACTTATAATAAACTGCAAATAAATGGACATTCAAACTAGCGATAATATAAAAGAATGTCCTAATGGAGAAATATAGGAATTTTATTCCTCCAACAATAGGGAACTTTAACTCATAATAAACTACAAATAAATGGGCATTGAAACTCATGGCATTACCAAGTGCATAATTTTAGTTGGATAGTTAATAATTGGACATTTTAAATGTTACATTATTTTCATTGCATGGCTAAGAACTTTTGTAGCAACATACGACTACATGATAGCAATGGAGAAATTGTCACTATTAAATATTATACTTATTAAATTATTTTTTTATGCTTACATTACGAAAACTCTCTTGGTTTTTTACCCCTTTAAGCTAATAGTATCCTATGGAATAATCAAACTTGTCTCTTTGACTTCTTTATGATTTGTATTGCTCTCATAAGGTGAGAGGAGAAACTTTTTAATTAGTTTGAATATCATTACAGCGCATTGAGAATGTATTTAATTGTTCCAAAAATTTCAGATACTAAAACAGCAATGGTAAAAAATGAATATAACCTCATCAGTTGCCGCTATGGACGTTAAAGTTCAATGCATTGTCACCTTAGGGGATTTAATTGATCAAATAAATGAATAATTATGTGGAATACAGACAATTCGAAAAGTGGATTGAATGTATGTTGCAAAGTACTTTAGCGTGGGCTTAAAGATTTTGGGGATGGCATTTTAATGATTAATCACACAGTTAATCAGTTTAATATTTGCCTGTGGTTTATTGCATAAATATGTATTGCTGCTCCCCTATAGAAATTTGGATACTCTACTTCATCTTCCACAAGGCAAAATATCCAGTCACAAAGAACCTATATTTTGACAAGTATCCTTTATGGATTCCATTGTTCAATGCACACGTTTCTTATATATGCAGGGAGGTTGAACATGGCCTGTAAGTCGATAGTCCATTGATCACCCTTTGTGGTTCCCACTTTTGCTATAAAAATGCATTTTTTATACTATTTTACTCGAAAAAAAACAGGATAACTCGTGGTCTTTTCCTCAAGCTTCCCTCTACACACTAAACCGTTATAACGGTCGCTGCAAAGGCGGAAGGGTGGCTCTCTGCGTAAATCACCTCTTGGCTGGAGGAGGGAACCCTTTTCAAAGGTTTTCCCTTTTTTCTTGCGCCGCTTAAATCACCCCTTCTTCTTCCATCCCTCAGCTTGGGCCGAATCCACCCTTTTCCCCACACTTTTACGACTGGCTTTTAAAAACTCGCAATCCCGCCTATTTTGGCACCCTTTTCACGTAAGATTTTGCCCCAAACGAACCCAACTCCCATCCTCAGAGCCTTCGGCTCGCCTCCCTCCGTCACTCCACTCTACGCGTAGATCCCTCCCGACAGTCCCGTAAGACTCAGTTCCCCATTGAAACTACCCCTAATAGGTTCCCTGCCACGCAGAAAAACCCTCGGAAGATCCCACCCTCTTCCTCCCTTTGGTTTTTGGCGGGAAAAAGGGGGGAGAATGTGTGGGGGGGGGGTTGTTTCCCCCTCCCCCGAGTGTTATTCTTCCCCTCCATTCTGTGCCTCCCTTGAAAAGGAAGGGCTCTGCAACAGGTAGTGGCGCGGTGTTTTGGTCCGAGGGAGGGGGGGTGGTGCGGAGGGGGTTGGCGAGGGGGATGGGAGAGCAACGGGACCGGATAAGAAGAATGTTAGGTGTGTTGAAGAGGGGGATGACGATGCTACGGGATCCGACGCTGTGAAAGAGGGGAGGAAAGCCTTTGCTGAAGAAAAACTCGATCAGCTGTGTTTTGGGTGGTTCGGTGAGAGACGGAGCCATTCCTATCCGCCCGCCTCCACCGCTCTCCAGCGAGTGCGATTGTGTAGAAGCTCTGGCTGCGGAAGTCCCCAACAGCACCTCATCTCCCGACTCCTCCCCCTCCCTCCACACTACCTGTATCCCTTTGAAAAGCAAAAGGAGGATGACGAAATAGGACGGAACTGGTGGAGGGGTACGAGGTTTTTCTCTTTCCTCTGCTCGACTCGACAGGGGATCGGGTGAAAGTGAAGGTGGAGGGGGAGGCGTTGGAAGAAAGGTTTTTTTTTATACATGTAGTAATGGTGATAATACGAGCGAGCTTTCGGATGTCGTTTTTTTAAAACTATCCCTTTTCCCAACACCCTTCCAGTAGTACTAGTGGGGATGGGGTTGGTGTGATGGACAGAGTGTTGCCTTACCCTTCAGTGGGTCCGGGTTCTGATCCCGGCGGTTGCGGAGATTTTTTTAGAGACTGCCCGATTCCTACATGAGTGGTTTTTGGAGGACTGTTAAAGTAGAACTCTCTTTCCGACGGATGGTACGTGTAACAGTGGTCATATTGGCCCCTTTCGTTAAAAGCAGGTAATGACGACACCGGGTTTCTCTCCATTCTCCCTTCTTAATTCTTCGATCCTCTCAACCCTGTAGGTCTTGAAACAAGACCTTCACTCCAAGACAATGAGTCAACATTAAACAGAAAGGTCAAGAGAAGAAAAAAATGTCAATTATTATTTTAATCAAAGTTTGTATGTCTCATATCTGTGTAATTCACATTTATTTTGAAAAATAAAAAATTCATTTCATTTTTCTTTCATCACATGATTATAAGGAAGCTACGTCCTGGGTGGTTTTGCTGCCTATAAGGTTGGTATTTTACAAAAACGCCCCATAAACTGAAATACAAACCCATGTCTTAAAAAAACCTAGCTGAACTTACCAGAATAAAGACCCTTGAAATCTATCATATTATTTTATAATGATCCAAGGTAAGAAATATGAAAATTGACAAGAATTTTAATAAAATTTTAATTTAATAATAATAAAAAAATCTAAATATATATCTAAAAAAATATAAGTTTTTGATCGCATTATGCTTGGGAGGTTTAGTCGAAGGAACTCTTCAGCAGGATTTAAGGTGGAATAATATACGGGCTGGCAGCTATGTGGACAAACACTTCCCAGCGGGATCGTTGTCAAGTGCGCGCGGAAGCGGCGATGCTTATTCAACGGCAAATACTTACGTGCAACCCTGCTTTTAGCAATCTCTTCTTCGTCCACGTGGAGGCCCAACGGTTCCCCCCGTATTGCGTCGTCGTCGCTTGGCTACACCCGAGAGAGAGAGAGCAACTGGCAGTTCATCTCCCGTGAGCTCCGTCGCTGAGCAAAACCACCCCTTCATCCCATCCTCCCACCCCCCTCGTGCGAGTCGGTATTCTTGCGACGACATGAACCATTGCGCAGGCGGCGAAATGAAAAGCCGAATGGCGAGAATACTGCGGAGCAACGAGAGGACGAGAGCGAGGTTTCACAACGTGTAGGTGTTCTCTAGTGTGTTGGCATCGCGCAATGGGACGGGTCTAGCCCGGACTGGCTTGCGTGGGGCGGGGAGAGGAAGAAGAAGGCACGCATAAAGCGGCTTATTAACGATTTCTGCTGCGACACGCTTGGTGGAGTTGGCGCATTAGCATTGTCCGACCAGGAGTGGCGGGCGGCGGGGAGATGCGGAGGGAACGCATTGGCGATGCAAGATGAGTGATTGCGGGGAGAGGGATGGGAAGCCCAGTCTCAGATAGATCTACATAATACCCTGCTGGCAACCTCTAAAATGTATGGCGGGGGGTGAGATCCCAGGAGCATGTACGATGCTATACACCGTATTGCTATTCAAAGGATCACGTAAACACGTGCACTAGTGAACATGAACACGCTGGCAGGATCTTTGCTAAGCAAGCATTACTCCTTGATACAAGAAGACCTACGATGGCTTAAAATTTAAGGAATTGGACCAAATTTTTAATGCTATTGCTATTAATATTAGAGTCCCATAACAGGTATCGGATTACTTTTGTGACAACAGTCTTTCTCCTTTGCATCCGTTTTTATCTAATTACATTTTCTGGCTCCCATATGATGGCAAGTAGAATGGAAATGCCATTCATTGCCCTTTTTTGATCACCAATTACCTCCAATTTGAGGATCCCTATATTTTTCCTTTTTAAATAAATGTGCTTATCTATTGCCTCTTCGTTTTTGCTATTTCTCTCTCTCAATGTCCGCAATTGACACAAATATGCATAACCCAAGGGTAAGTTTCTCTTTATACAAGTTCATGCTGGGAAAATAATTTTGATATATCATTTTTGCGATATGAGAAATCCTTATAGTTAGCTTCGAAATTGTAATTATGTAGTATATACTTACAGAGAGAAGGCACGAATATATATAATCGAAAAATAAACATGAATTTCCGTCGTGAGCACATCTATATAGCAATGCTGCTGTCAATGTGAAACTGCCATCCTCAGAATTCACGGGACGATAGAATTTCTTCAGGTTCGATTCTAAATGGATTGCAATTCCTGTCTGATTGCTGTGGTACTTATATGAAAATTAATTTGAAGTAAAATTCCGCAGGGACTCCATATCCACACAGTTGAGTTAAAATTTAAAGAAAGTTATCGTGTATTACAGAAAGTTATCGTGTATAATATATATATGTACCAACTTACTTTCCTTCCTTACTTAAAACCTTATATTATAACATTATAAAACGCTATTGTCGATCTTGATGCTACAACGGTGAGTGAAACCTCTCGATTCAGTAAATATGTTTATATGATATAAATGTAGTTGTACGCAACGCTGTTACTGATGATCAAATTTAGTTACTGCAGAAGCTGTGGCTAACGATCTTGTGGTAAAATAATTTTTGTAACCGTTTGAGAGATCTCTGTGGCACAATGATCATCGTTATTGTTTGAAGGGAATTTATTTGTATCGTCTGTACGAAATCAATTTTTATATATTACCTATCGTAAACTTCGCTGGGGTTTCTGACATGACCTGACTTATCCAATTCTCCTTCTATTAGTGACATTCTTGTGCCCCTTGCATAAAAGGATGTAGCTTTTCCAAAAAAGAAATTAATTATACTCGCCATCCCATCTTCGGTCCATTTTCATGGCTATTTTGTCTTCTCCCCAAAGCCGTAAAAACTCTCGGTTCGCAACCGGTAAAGCGTCCAAAAAAAGACAGGATCGTATATCGTTTGTAACGCTGGCGCGAGGGGTTGCAGTGGAGTGGGACGTAGAGAAAAACCATTTATTGCCAAACGTACGGAGATGGGAACGGTAGGTTTGAGTACGCTTGGAGGGGGCTTTCGAGGCTCTCCTCTTCACGTGGGGTGCTTGCTGGAAAGAGGTGGGAGTGTGAGGAAGGCTGTGAAGTCCTCTCCTTCGCCCATGCTCTCCAAGCCCCCTCAGATCCATCCATTATGCCACTCACCCCCCCCCCTCACCTTGCGAGCGAGGTCCCCGTATCGTGGGAATGCAGCTCTGCGGGGGGGCGATCGCACTTGGCCGGTAGTGCGGTCCCTCCCCGGAAGGGAGAAGTGAACGGGGGGTGGAGGGAGGCGTTGGTGCCTGCGGGGGTATTAGGGGGTGCGGGGAGGCGGCGTCGGTGGCTCGGGAGGAGAAAGGGTTTCTCAGGGTACAATGAGGACTCGGATGGCGTCGGTATGACGCAAGAGCGACGACTGCAGAGGGAGGGAAGTGGTGGGGGACATGGAAAGGGAAGCGGCATTGGACGATTTCCCGCCGTATTTCGCAGTCGGACGGCTACTCGGATGACCCACCTGGTTACAACATCTAACATAAACGACGTTTCGATTAAAATGGATAGTTTGAGGCGTGGCTTTGTCAAATTGCTTCATGTTGGCTCAAAAAACCTTGATTTAACAAAAATAATTTTAATGTCGACCGGTTTCGTCACTATTTCATCGATGTGTGGCATAGTAGTGCCGCACATTGCCGAAGGAACCGGTCGACATTAAAATTATTCATGTGAAGGTTTATCTACAAGGATTTTTTATTCGACGTTTCGAATCACTAATCTGGTATCATCCTCAGGGATCATTGTTGCTCAATTCATTTGTGTACCTTTTTTGTTTAATCGCTGAGCGAGCAATTTAATTGTTTCATACAATTTCTATTCTAATATTACTATTCCTCAGTCCCCCATTTCATTTCTCAAGCCAATATCATTAGTTCGTCGATGTATTTCTCCTTGTTTTCATCAAATGAAATTTTCTTTACTCTAATCTTGAACTCTCTTAAACTCAGATGTTAAGCGAATTAGGCTGGGAGCCGCTTGAGACTCGGAGGCTGTGCACTAGGCTTAGATTGCTTGAACAATTGAGAATGGGTATCTTTATATTATCATATAGAGCCACACTATATTTCCAGGTCCGATAGAAGCGATAAATTAAGAGAGATGTTTTGCCAAACGGATAGATATGGGAATTCGTTTTTTCCCCGAACCGTAAAGGACTTTAATAAACGCTGGTCCCAACTTCGTTAGAGCACTTCATTTTTTATGTGGATATGGCTGGTGTCCTAACACCCCCTGCCACACGCCTTTTAGGCGGCTTGCGGGGTATTATGTAGATTTAAGTGTAAATGAATGTTTATCCCTAAAAAGAATAAGATATCCCTCAGTAAGCAAACACTCGTTTTTCAAGCTTTAGAATATTGGATCATAAGAGTCCTGAGGATAAATTTGCGAATTAGAGGTGTTGGAAAATATAAAACGGGATGCTACTATATAAACCTTGAGAGTCAGAAGACGATTTCTGGATTTTTGTGGGAGAAATCTGAAAAAGATCGAGCGGAAGGATCGCGCGCTCATTATGGGAGCCATACCCCTCGTTTGGCCGCATGAATTACTCGCTTAAAACTTATGGTTTTATCTTGAAGTTTTCAGGGTATTTAAAATGCACCCAAGTGGGAGTATGAGGAAGGCCTGTACATTGAATTTGAAAGTTTACCTCAGTTAACCCTAAAATTAAAATGTTTAAATATTTAGAGAAA
This sequence comes from Ischnura elegans, assembly GCF_921293095.1. NCBI lineage: Eukaryota > Metazoa > Arthropoda > Insecta > Odonata > Coenagrionidae > Ischnura > Ischnura elegans. The sequence goes on from NC_060250.1 coordinate 126,581,148, forward strand.
CACGTAAATATAGACAAAGGTCTACTCTGCGTGCACTGAAAATTTCATGATGATTGCTTAAGTTTTTTTAGGAGTTATTGACCGCCAAAAAGACAACATACAACCAGTCCAGAAGGTGTGCAGCGCCATCTCACCAATGAAGTGACCCCACCAATTCCCATTTGCTTTTGCGTGCGTTCAAATCTCCACAGGTATCCATGGCGACAAGCGAGCCACCCAAAGCCTTTTCAGCACAAAAGCTATCTACGCGGAAGGGTGTTTGCCGAACGCTACTCATGGATTGAATGGGAAAAAAAACATGAGAAATCCAAGAGTTTCCAATGTGAGCGTCTTTGTGGGTGCACTATCATTTTCTTTAACTCTCTGGGGATTCAGTCTTAAAGAAATGCATATTGGGAAAGCGGGGGTGTGTGCGAGCTGTTCCGCGAGACCAGTTCCTTTTCTTTATATCCACAATTCTTCCTCCACCGAGCAAACCTCCTTTCATCGTCTTTTCATCGTCCCTTGTGTACGGGGCCGCATAAACCTTTTTTCATTCGCTACTCCCACGTCTTTTCACCCGCCTGCATCCGGTCCACATGGAAACTGTAGTGGGGTGTCTCACGATCACTTCTTTTTCTTTGGTGGGTACCCAAGTGGCCTTGACACTCTCAATTACCCAGTGCATCTCCTCTAAAATTTTCGGGACAGTTTGAGAAGGGGGTGTGCAACGAGTTCCATGGTTCACATTGAGCAATAAGCTGGATTCATGTAATTTGACTTGATTCTTATCAAGAGTTAGGCTAAAAATGAGGATGGTTTTCACGTGAGTCCCCATATTTCGTGCAACTCCCAACTCCCAACGGATTGGTTCGTGAAATAATTAAATAATGTTAAGAAGAGCTAAAAAATACAATTTATCGGATTGAATTATTTAATATAAAAATGTATACAATTAGTTCGTTCTGCGGACAGCTTTAGTTTCCCTTTTCTTTGTTTAAAAAAGTTTCAGCTTATTTATTGAAATCAATTAGTTTGTATTAGTATTAAATGTAAAGTGATTATGACTCATTAATGCTCTACTGATATTTTTCTCTAAGATCACTGAGTACTTGCCATGTTTGCGCAACATCTCCGTTATTTGCGTTACGTATTCTTTCATATGAATTATCAGGTTGGCGATGGATATTACAAACTTAGCTGTCCTGCACACTTCCCACGCCTTCGCTCCACAGTCACTCTCTCTCCGATTCAGCGATGACAGTCTGCACCCGTCCTTCCGTCCTGCTCCAGGTGCCTTCCCACGCAACACCACCCCATCAAAATCAGAATGACACTCCCTTGGACTTTTTTCCCTCCGACGTTCCCCCGCTACCTCCTCGTATTCCTGCCTCCCCAAAACCCTGGCTTGCGTCCTGGGGTGAGGGAAATGGGATGCTAATGTATACATAGGCAATGAGATGCATAAATCATGCAAGCCGACCATTTTTTGCCCGACCAGTTGCACAAAACCTACACGTTTTCATTCTTTAAATCCCATGTTTAAAATTATTCTGTTTTCTATCATATAACAAGGAAAATGACCCAAATTAATCATAATACACGCAGTTATTTAATAGTGATTTATCAGAATTTGTTTTTATTGCCGCCACTATTCGTCGTTAGCCTATTTGATTGGCATGTGTCACGAAGTTGCGAGAAAAAATTTTATCCAAGTAATGAATTTGCTGCTGGTAAATCTTTGGGATTTTTAATTCACCTTAAAAAAATATACAACAACCGTACAAGGCGTATAAGTGACTTTTTTTATTCTTCTGGCAATTTTCTGGAAAGTACGTAAGTCAAACTCCTTTAATTGTTATTATTTGTGCTCGGAAGATATGCTTCTTTTGAGTCATTTGAGCACAATAATTTGTGATATTTATTTTTACAGTGAAAATTTATGGTTACATTTTTTCTACATTGGAATGAAGAATTTGCTATATCCAGCACACCAATTTAAATCCAACGTGTTTACGTAAAAATCAGAAACAGTATACTTGTAGCATTTTTTTGCATTATATTCCCAATTTTCTGGACTTAAAAAGCCAAAGTCGGAAGTAAAAATCTTTATTTTTCTTTCCATGTAAAGCAAAAAAATTAAATTTATTATTGGCATTATCGAGAAAAAACCCATATTGAACTTTTTCATAAAACTACGTTGAACTTTTTCATGCCTCGTGGTCAAACCGTGTACGTTAAACTCACGAATTAAAATCGGTGTGTCGGGATAAGCAAGCTATCTGAGGTGCAGACAGACGGGGGTGCAATGTAGAAGAAGAGGAAGGGGTGAGAACTTCACGGAAGGTCTTCAAAATGTCGCATCTAACCCTCCGGTCTACTCACCATCGTCCTAAAAATGTTTCCCACCACGCCCCAACTATACTCCTCCGCCCCATCCCACTCCTCCTTCCCAAGTGCTGCAATGCGGAAAAAATTGCCCCTTCTGGTCTCCTTAAACCTTTTCCCGCCCAGAGATATCTGCTTAGGGTCCGCGAATGAGTCCAGAAGCACTATGCGCTTATGTAGGAATATAATTCAAAATGATGCTATGGGGGAAGTGCTCAAACGAATGCTCAACTGAAAATATGAGGAGGGAGACCACTATCTCTGTGGGTACACAATACGCCTACTATTGTTGTCGGTGTGGAGAGCTGGATTGAGCAAGTAGCATCTCTCGACCGAGCGAGTTGAGGAGGGGAGGAATCCATTTTGGTGGTGCGTCTGAAGAGAGGAAGCTGAGCAGAAGGCTAGCGGCGACTCCCATGCTCCTCAAATCGAGACTCACTCATCTCATTAATCCGGCGTCGCGTCGGTAGGAGTGACCATTATAAGCGAGCCACTGTATGGCAGTTGAAATGCGGAAAACGGATTTGAACATTGGCCTCTGCCTACTCTATCGTATCATACACATCTGCATAATACCCTGCGAGACATCTCTAGGGTGTTTGGCAGGGAGTGATCCATCACCAGTATGCAGCATGCAAGAGATGGTCATAAAAATATTACACATTTTACACAAAATTCATGCACACTCACTCAAAGGCAAAACCTGTCAATGGTTAGTAATTCCAATAGAAAATCTATGCAAGGCTAGAACGGCGGAAAAACAAAAACACGCAATGAGTCGTCCTAGCGAGCGACGCCATTAATTCTATTAATCGAAACCCTGCCCCTATTACTAGAAAAACGTGGACCATATAGATCTAGAATGGATATGCCTTATACTTTTACACCTAGAAAATTACTTGGTGATTCTGATTGTTTCACTAAAAAAGATGTAGTGCATTGAAGCATATAGAAAAATATAGATAACATATAAAATACCTCTACCTATAATAGGAAAACGTGCAGTCAGTCGTCCTACCGAGTTCTACGATGTATTTCATTTATTGCGAAGCTTTTGCTTTTCCTGATAGTTCGAGAAAGAAAGACACTTGAAATCCCTCATTTTAGCAGTTTATTTCCTTTCTCTTTTTCTCGTTACCTATTCTACCAAACTACGCTGTGACGTGAAGGATATTTTCACATCCAGGAAAATGTGAGAGAAAATTTTCCACGATTTCACCAAGTGCATATCCTATATTTTGCTCTATGTGTCTGTAAAGATTCCCAGCATAGCTTGCCAAACGGAAGTGAAACTATGCAGTGTAGAACAAAACAAATCATTAATCTGGCCGCTGTACGCTGCACACTCTCAATTTCAGCTATCAGCCCTACCTAAGTAGTAAGGCTCTCTCACGCCTACAAAATAATTGAAGCCTTTATTAGTCTGGTAGCTTCTCTATTTAGCCTTTATTTCACATTTCCCAAGAATGTTTTAAACAAATCTTAGTGTACGATTAGCTTTCCCCACATATTTAACTTTCGTGACGATTATTAATTCGTGATATATTCTTTCTGTTACAAGCATTGATGTTTGCTTGCTTTTTTTCTCCTGACAACAATTCTTTACGATTTCGCACGCATGGTACATCTTTCTAGATGGTGTCATGTGGACTTTCAGTATTTGACACATGGAATGTTGTTTTGAGCCTTCAAAAGTTGTACCTGGATTTTCAGTAGGTATACGTAAGCCATACAAGCTTCCCTTCCCTGTTTTCTCAATATGACAGTCAGTGAAGCAGCAAAGTATGACATTCGCCCGTTCCTTCCGCATTATTATTCCTCCAAGTGGCATTTCTCTTCATCTTCCCGCTTTAACCATCCTTTCCGCGTTTTAACCTCCAATTCAACCCTTTGACGAGCGACTACAGCTTGGTATTGATCAAAGCAAACACTATAGACGCTGCACTCCAGCCGAGCTAGCCAATGAGGAGATCATTGTTCGCCTGCCGTTCGGAAGTTTCCCTCCTTCGATCTGGCATCATCTATCTGACCCCACAGTTCGTTCGTTCGTTCCGAAACTCGGGCAACCTTAGTCGGTAGTCTTCCATTCTGCGATGAAAGGAAGAGGAGTCCCTACGTACGAAAGCTGTAGGAATGTGTCCGGGACACTAGGTTAAGGGCCCCGGGGAAGAAGGCATCCGACACCGGGCTCAAGTGGGGAGAGAGCTCTGGCGGGCCATGATGGGGGATTCGACGTAAGTTTGGGTACGCCGTGATCGGTGGATTGGTGATGGTGGTTAAAGGTGTGGAGGAGAGGTGGGGGCTGCCAGGTGAGGGTCGGGATGATCCCTAGGGTCTCTGCGTGTCGAAGGGTACGTCACTTCTCTTTTTTAAATCCCCCACATTTCGCCCTCGTGCTATAGGGGCACCTTTCCTCTCCACGTCCGACCATTACGTCATCGGAGGTGGCAGATGCATTTTTGCGGTATCCTCCCGTCAATCTGCTCAGGACCCATCGTCATCCAACCCCATTTCTCTTTACTCTCCCCATCGGGTCCTTTAAAATTGGAAAGAAAAGAATTCCTTCGGGGAAAGTGAAGGCATTTGTTGGGGTCGATGATTCTTTGTGGAGAAGAGCATGGCTCGTTCCTTAGGTCTATGCGCTCTGCTGCTATCCCCAGGAAGTTATATGCTTGCATGGAGAGTCTCAGCTTACCGGGTGTTCACCAGATGCTTCAGTTCGTCTTACTTGCTATTTGGTGACTTTAATTTGAAAAATTCACCCATTCAATTGGTTTTATTCAGTTCATGTTAGTATTGTGCCAGAATAATTCATTTTAATTTTATATGCGATTGCAGATACTTCAATGGCATGAATATGATTATTAAAACGAATTGTATCCATATTATAATATATCCTAATTCAACAGATTTGCATAAATTAAGACTTTTTTCTTCGGATTACGATTTCTCTCCCCGAATTATTTTCTGGCCTTGGTGGCATCAGAGATAAGTCCTCGAATAACAAACCGAAGGTCAAGGGTTTGAGTCCCACCTTGATATCCAGTATGGGTGGTTTTGAATGTGTTTAGATTACTTGCCTGTAAATGTCCTATACTGAATTGTTTGTAATTGGGAGCACCTATATGCAATATAGTTATTATTATTTCATCAGGAAATGAAGAATATACGCACACTAGCCATTGGTGATGCGTAATGGTTAATTTCCATAATTCTACTCCAATGAGCAACACCATTTATCAGGAGAAAACGATTCACTTAAGAGTGAATGAAATGAAGTCCCATTAATGTACTCCACCAGATAATAATATGAAATATTTTTACTTATTCCATTCATACAATTTATTTGACTACTTTACAAGATTCAACCAACTTTAGCGCAATCAGGACTCCAACTGCTTATGCCGCTAAAACTACCGAAGCTGAATTAAAAAGTCGCAAATCATTTTATGTAACGCAATAAGTAACGTTGAGTGAAATAAGTGAGGAACTAGGTGCAAATTTGGGCGTTCATGATTCTTATCCTGGTCAAAGTAATGGAGCTTTTCGCTGCAAAATAAACGTACTCTCTATTGTATCCGTCAATATTGACAGAACGATTCGATTGCATTGAAGCTCAGGTCAATCCAGTAATGTGTAAATAACCGTTTCTAATATCGATATATTTGGTTAACAAATCCGAATGTATTCAATTGAAATGGAGTGGCCTAAGGAGGGAGACTTATGGAGTGGAAGCTACGGAGTGATACACGCAGGATCTCTCACTGATAATACTGGATCAATGCTTACAAAGAGCGCCGGGATGCGTGTGTAAAGCCACCTAAAGTTTAATGAGAGGATTTTAATGGTAAAGATATAAACAAAACCCGTAGCTATTGTAACATTGAAGGTTTAAATGCCTAAATCAGATTATGAAGATGAAGGAGGCGTTTACCAAGATGTAACGGGAGTGATCAAACAGGTAAGAGGAGAAGAAAATCTTATTATTTTCTGTCTTTGGAACGCCTTCGATGGTGAAGATGAAGACGGAAAGCATGGGTTTGGGAACCGAAAAGAGAGAGGAGAAAGGCGACTTGAAATCTGCACTGCACGCTACCATTGGTTGTTTATGCATTATTAAAAATCACATGCGGAGAAGTTTCACGAGGAAAATATTTGCGGACCTAAATAGATTCCAGATCGTGTCAATACTATTGAAAATATTCAGGAACCAGATGATTATAAAATTAGGACAATGCTGTGAAGAAGCAAGAATTATGGAAGGAGTAGGCTGTGCTTCTTCAACTGTAATTTTCAACGTTTATATCGAGAAAAAACATGAATGAAATCAAATAAAAGGCGTTCGGAGTTGAATAAATGTGGAAATGAAATACCACGCTTCGATAATATAGCCACCATAGCAGAATAAAGGATTGTAGGGTTATTCAGGTAAATATGATTGGGATAATCCCACCATTAGAAATACCCACTCACAAAACAGGAGATTTTAAGCATACAAGTATGGAAACAATCAATCAGAATGTGGACCATGATTCTTTACGAAAATGGACATGGAATATTCGGATTAATCATGTGTGGAGGCCTTCGAAATTAGGTGCTACTGATGAAAGATGAAGATTAAATGAGCAATCAATTAGGAAATCATATTAGAATTGCAGAGAGAAAAGCCTTGATAAACAGATGGGAAAACTTAAGCAGCCATATATTGAGACATGATGGCGTAGTGAAAAAAACCGTCCAAGTACAGGTAGAGGGCAATAATGGTAAACGAAGATCTGGAATAAAACATATAGAACAAGTGAAGAAGGATGTGAAAGAGAAGAAATCGTAGATGTTGACAGATTAGCTGGCAGGAGAACTGAGTGGAGAGCTGCGTCAAACTTACTAATTTAAACAAATGTAAGGATTGTTGACGAGTGATGATTGTGCTGATTTATCCTTTTTTAATTTATTTTCCATTACTTTATTCTTCATTTTACATTTTATTTTACTACAGCATTAAGTATCGGTTTAAGCTAAAATTTTTCATACTTTTTCCCATTATGCTATTGGTATCTTATTTGGGTAGCTGTTAGCTTATGGTCGACGGCTTGCTTGACAGGTTAAAATAAAGTGGATTCCTGATATTTTTATCGGTCTGATGGATGAAACTTGAGCACAATAAACTTTCATTCATTCACCTGTTCGGGACAAATGACTATCGCTGACGTCGCGCACCGAAGCTGTGTATATCCATGTATGTAGATAGCGTGTTCATCAATCAAACTCGATAACTTGTTACTGCTTACGAATTGGTTTTCCGAAGCCAATAACCTCCGGGCGTACTTCTGTAAGAGTGAGTCGACTGACGTCATTGTTGTGGCAGAGCCATGCCGTCGAATGAAAATATTACCGCCAATATATCTCCATCATACTTCTCTTTATAACGGCAATATAATAATAAAACTATTCATCATTTCTTGACCACCCTGGTAGTATATTTTTTACACGAGGGAAGAAAAATTAAGCTATAATAAGGTGATAATGAGTAATGGCTGAGTTAATTGTCGTAACTTCCATTTTTCATCCTTTGTAAAATCCCAAATTTTAATTTGGATTCACAATTCTTATAGAAGTTTTGTACATAACCTTAGAAAAAGGGCTAGATTTAAAAGTATAGGGTATTTTTATTCCAGTTATTCCACACGGTCAAGCCCTTTAGGACCTATTTAGTTAAATACGAACATTCCTCTCGACTCTCAACATGTGAATTTTATCTTAGCTACGCTTGTATCTTAGCTAATGGTGAGCTCCAACCTCACTAATCCAAATCATTCTTTGGGCTGAATCACAGTGTGAGTGGAAGTTAATTAATGCTACGAGAAATAAATAAAAATGTTGTCGCTGAGATACTCTCGCTTTGAATAGAAAATCCATGCGAAGGTCAATGAACATGTGCTGAAATCTCTACCTAGGTTTTGATGGCCCTCAAAGCTCCCGAAGAAGGTTATGCGTTATAGTATGATACCGTATTAGTTAAACATCACTAAATATGGAACTGTGGAGTGAGAAAGTGATAATTTTTTCCGTTGGTGAATCTTAGGTTCTTCCAAATAACTGATGAATAAATAATTTTTGCCTATAAGTGCAGCTTCATAGTAAGAGAGACGCATGTTTGCTAAGTTCTTACAGCGTAACTGCTCATATGCTGAGTCCATCCTATCGATGCGGTTTATTTAAACTTTTGTCCTATTTTTGTTTTACTGATTGTTTATTCATTGTGCACCTTAGCAACTTAAACAAATAAAAATTAAGTACTTACATAAATCTTGATTTTAATGTAAATAATAATTATTAACATTGCATAAGTATCAAAGTTCTTGAAAACCTTGCGGGCAAATGTCATAACTGCATACAGGTGTTGTCGAAAAGGTTGCACGCCAGGTCCAACGTGCTAATGTACTTATAAATCCTCGATTGCCTGATGACTTATTTGCATTTTCTCCGACATCTGGTTTTAAAAAATATTTTCCTTTCTGATCAACTCCGAATGTGTGGAACTCGTCATCTAATGGGCCATTGTGGAGTGTTGGCCATCTAGTGGAGAATTGGAGCTCAAGGAATTGAACCTGGGCGTTTTACACGGAGGTTAATTGTAATCAAAAATGATTTCGTTACAGAATACAGATTTAACCTTACTAATGTTGCTTCGTAAAGGAAAGATTGTTGGTAAAAATATACCTCATGTAAAAGTAGCCAAGTTGCAGTTTCTTCAGCGCTTGTTATTTGCTTGAAAACCTCTGAAATTCTTCGAAGCTTGGGTCATTGTTCTGCACTCGGCCGGCCTCGTCACCGTTTCCTTTCGAGGAGACAAAATTCCCATGGACCTCTTTCCCCGAATCAGATCGATTGCGGTTACCAAGTGGGAGGAATTGCAGCATGTGAATGCAGTGGGAAGAATAGGGAGGGGGGGGGGGAAGAATCACGTGAGTGGGGGAAGTGGAGACTCGCATTGTTCCTCGCGGCTAACTTTTCGTGTTGGGAATTATTTCGAGATAAGGGGGATGCTGTAGGGGAGCGGTCCAGGTGCTTGGGCAGGGAGCGGGGGAGGGCGGTGGTTGCAGCTTGCCGCTCCCCCTTCTTCCGCGTCGAGGCGTGGGAACGTCAGCCGGCCCCGTCGCGGGAGGAGTTTTATGGACAGCGTTTCGGTGGGCCCATCACACCCCCTTGCGGTACCCCTCGCCAATCCTTTCGTGCCCCACCCGCCCATATCTCCCGCCAACACTTGCACCGAGCACAGCCGCTACTGAGCATTTGAACATTTTCCTCATTCCTAAAGGAACCCCTCTGCAAGTTTCCCCTCTGCCGTAGTCCACCTTTAAGGGACAAGCGGGTGAGCAGTGTATTATGCTGCGTCGTACTCTTGACCCTCCATCCCCTTCCGATAAATCCCTCAAATGCTTCAACCCCTCTCCGGAATATTTTGTTTCAGGCGCGGGGTAACTGCCGGAACACCTTCCCGACATTCCCATGGCCTGGCTCTGTTCTTTCCCGCTTCTTTCCTCTCTTTCCCGAAAACCGTATCTCCCCTTCTCTCTTGTGGAATCCCGCCGGATCGCACGCTTTACGCCAAAGATAATGGCTCTCCGCCCAGCTGAATTTCCCCCTCCCCTTCGTGCTCCTTTGCGGAAGCCAAGAGGGGAAGACAAGAGGATTTAGAGGCAGGGATACTAAGCTACATCGCCACCTGGTGCGTTGCTACACTGAGGTCTGCTGAATCTGGTGGGGAGCGTAATTTTTTCTTTCTTATTTCTTTGGATGTTTTCTTGCACCTTTTCCCATACTTCTCCCATTCTTTACCATTTATGTGTTTTTGCAGAATGGGATCTCCTGTGTTACTTAACCAGTGCCTTTATTGCATATCCATTGCTTTTATAGACGAAAGGTTTTGGCACGTAAAATATATATTCAAGTTTTATTGACCATTTTTTTAATTCAATATTTTACACTCAACCTTTTAAAATGTTTTGATTTCTCCTAAAACTTATTTCACAAAAAATGCATATAAATGAAGGAATGTATTGTGATTTTCATTTTACTGAGAGCTTATTAGAGATTAATAAAATTTGATTTATTATATAGAACATTGGGCAGTAAGTGGTATTCAGACGTAAACATTTCTTGACTAATTTGAGAGGAAGGTAACTTCGCTTCCCTCATATTTTGTTCAGAAGTTTAGCAAAGGAAACTATCGTTTATTTTAAATATCATTTAATTAGCTACCATCCACGTTAATCACACTTTTTCCAGTTCAGGGATTTTTCTTCATTATGAAGCGAGAGTGAGTCTTAAGTGCTCCCATCTCGTGATTTGGACTTTTTTTTTAGCGACAAATTTTAATTCTAAAATAATAAGGCCTCTTTGTCAAAGTAGCACATATTGATTTGAGTTTTGAACACCATTTATTCGTACCTTTGGTTTTAAAAACATAACACTCCACTCATAATGAGCGATTAAGTTCTACATGTAGGTATGACATTGAATTTATTACTGGTATGTTTTTACTAGAAGCAGGTGAAAACTTTGCATATTGATGTGATTCGTAAGGTTAAAATCTCAAATCTTTTATTCTTCCAGTTTTAGATATTTTAAGGATACATTCCGTGGAAATAAAAAAAGAATTCTCGAGAAAGTTTCGATTCTTTCTTTACTAAAATTGTGTGCTGCATTTTTCTAAGAAGCGAACCTTTCTTAGTTCTATTTAGTTTGCACTCCGAGGCAAGTACAGGTTTGATGCCCAATTAATGCCATTGCAATGACAACCATAGGTGAATATAAACATATTTTACATGTAAATTAAGTCAAGTTCCGAAAGTAAATGTCTGATAAATGGTAATAAAATCATTAATATCATTTTATGTCTCCATAGAACAAAAATATATTTTAATTTTTCTCTCTAGTACGAAACGCAGGAGATGTCAAAGGACTTAAACCAATTATTTCACTATCTTGCAAAATTTATCATTGTGAATTACGAACCCTGTTGAAAGCTGTTAGTTTGCACTTAGGACCATGCAAGAGGTTCCAGTACATATCTGATTCTGAAGGAGGTAGTGCAAAGTTTTTTTTTGGACTGATATTTTTACAATTTTTGTCAGAGACAGAATTTCGATTGAAATAAAAATGAATCACTCGGAGATCCTTCCGTAAAGTAGTTACAATTCCTCTTATAACGCTCGAAGAATATTTCCTGCTTCAGAGCGTAAGCCTTGTCTATGGATATGTGTGTCCATCTGGCAGGGTTGGGGATAAATCTTCTTGATGCTCGAAAATTGCCTCCTAAATGTCGCCGTGGGTGGTCCTTGTTCGGTAGAAATTGGTATTCGTCTTAGGTGTCCGTTCAAACCTATCATATACATAATGACACACGCGTGGCAACCACAAAAGCTTGGGATATTCATAATATATGGCCATTATTATTGATTGCGTTGCTGTCGTAATTATGGATATTTGACGATTGCAAAGGGCATGTCCCTTCTGGAAAATACTCCATCAAAACTCGACTCCAATGAAAGGGAGAAACGTCATGTACTTTAATGTACGCAATTATTCAGTAGATATCGTATTTTCTCAACTACGATGTGGAAAAAAATGCGGCCTCCCAAAATCCGGACGATAACCTAGCTTTTTATTAACTCCTGACGTGAAAGTGAGTACGGAAGTTTGAGTTGTCATGTGAACTTTGAGTGAAAGGGGTCAAATGAGTGAAAATAGGGATGATATTTTACATAAAATTGTTATTTTCAGAAGGTATGTATGGTGGAAATATTTGTGGCCGCTGGAATACATTTTTGTATGTTGATTGAAAGTTAAAAATTTCAAATCCTCTCGAATTCTTCTGATACCCATAAAAATGACGTAAATTGTTTTCGCCGTGATTATTAATTGTTCTTTGGATTGAGAAAAAATTAATTTTCTCATTATTAGTGAACAATAAATTTACAATTTGGGTACAGAAATAAAAATGACCATACACTAAAGTTAGTTATTACTAAATTCAGCGAAGTTTTTTCTTGTAGGATATAACTAGGCATTTGTGATAATGCCTTACTATACCACAAAATTGAAAGAGTGACTTTTTTTGTGCACGAATTGCTTTTACTAAATAGTCATTGACCTGGTTTTCTACCCATGAATGTCATTATCAAGGTAATAAAATTTGTCTATTTACACCACTATTATGTGTAATTAGTTTAAAATACTAAATGAAGTTTAAACTCGAAGTTAACCTTTAAAGGCAGCAATATTTATAAGTAGAAACTATTTAAGTTGCTTCATCTGTGAATCAAGTAAAATACAAAGAAGGCTGCTGAAGATTCGCAAAAAACTGCTACAGACACACAAAACGCATGTCACAAATATTAAAAGTGTTACGCTGAGGGCCGCTACTGATTTGGAGGCTACGCGATACGCCTAGATTGCTTGTGCGATTAAGAAAAGTTATCTTTCAGACCGACACGGAGAACATCATATTAGAACCTCAATTTATTTCCATATCCGACAGAAACGATAGATTAAGAGAATTAGTGTTCCCTCGAGCAATGAAGGTCTTTTTAATCAATGATAGTCGGAGCTTCGTATGTGAAATACGCACGCTTTGAACATGGCCAACTGAGGCGGCGTTCAGGGAAGTATGTAGATGAAATTAGGATCTCTTTTTCAACATCCGCAACCGCCCGAGAAAGTATCGAAATAAAGGGAGGTGATTGAGGGCGACTTGTGGGGTTGTTAGTAAATATGGATGAATAAGCTCAAAGTGTTGAGATTTTATCGCGAAGTTTCTTTGCTAGTACTTAGTATGGTATGGAGTAATTTAGGAGTTGATTATTATATTTCACATTAATTGGAGTACTGCAGGCGCGCTTCAGCCGTCCCGTTGAAACGAGTTCACCTCTACCGGCCAGTTAAGGAAACAATAAATATTATGCGCCTCTGATTATGTTGTGCATGTGTGTTGTTTGTGTTAGTAGAAACATAAATATTAATATGAAAATATTGGTAGATTCACATTAATGCCAGAAAGATTATATTTTGTTCCAGGTTTTATTATAATTTGTTCTTTTTTCTTTTTTTTATTTTATTGTTTTTTTCACTGCGAACAAGGAGTGAGGTAATTTTTATGTAGGAATAGAGAGTTTTACCATTTCTATCTATCTCATTGCTGTTCCAGTAGGGTTGTTTGGCAATCCAGTCGCCGTAAAAAATGCCGCTGGGAACGGAAAACAGGGGATTCAGATCCTACATGGAGATGATATTCGATACACTGGTACTTGATACGTTAGTATTTGATACACTGAGTAAACATTGAAGGGACCAGCGTTGGTGTGAATCGAGATACTAAGAGCTTCAAAAACGTTAGGAAGTGGAGAATTTTTGAGAGGGTGTGAGCAAAGTTGTTACGGAGGGAGGACTGCTACTCCTCCGCCTCGCGCTAGGCAGTCTAGTCTGTAAACAGTGCGGAGTTGAGATTAAAAAGAATGGTTTGGCTTTAAATGCGTTTATTGCAATAGAAAAACGTGAATGTTATGGTCGAATATTAATACAAACATATATACAAATAAATTCACTGGTAAGGAAAGAAAGGGGAAAGAAAGGAAGAGGACAATCGTCCTCTTTCCATTATATGTTCCTATCCCTTTCTTTCCTTACCTGTGAATTTATTTGTATGTTTGCGCTTAAGGCGCCGTGTGAATGAATGAAGTAATATAAAAATATATGTAGCTAAAGTGACGGAGCGAGTTCGTGGGAGGCATCAGTCATGAGCAAGAGGAGGCACCTATTGGATGCTGCGTGGGGACAAGGAGTAAGATGAGCCGGAGTGCCGTGGTGTCTCATCCCGCTTGCGTTCCTCCGGCTGCGTCGTCGGCGGATCGAGCGTGATCCCCAAGCAGCAGCTCCTTCGCACAATGGAATGGGGACAGGTAATAACGTGAGCAGGGCGTTTCGCTCGTGTATCAATGCATTGGATGTGCATTTATGTATGTAGTCGATCGCATGGTACAAACCGGTAGTGGTGGTGGTGGTGGTAGTAGGTAGTATGCGTAGTGAGTGATTCAGGCGAACGTTTTTAGCTTTACGACTCGGCTAATGCCATCCATCGCGCCTTGTTTCGCAGCGGACACGATCGCGGGCCAATATTGAAGAAAGTAAGAGCCGTGTATTGTGCGTCTGATCACGCTCCGTGTCGAAGGAATTGCACTCGTGTGCTGCTCCGCGTGTCGGACCGCGCTGCTCGATATGCCATCCACCTGCAGCTGCTTCGCTCTCAGCCTCTCTCTCTCGTTTGTACCTTTTGATCGCTACGGAGGATCCGAATTTGGTCAGGGACTTCACTTTCTTTAGCGAGCCAAGCGTCATCGGAAGAAAGATATCCATGTGCTTCTCGTACGAAAAGGAAATTATTCCTTTTTGTTATATACTCTATGTTATCTTGTCGCTGCCCCGCGAATGTTCAAGGTGAAACTGTCTAAATTGTATAATTCTATATGCATTTTATTTTGATTGGAGGTGAAATTCTCATCTGATAATAACTTTTTTGGTGATCTTGGTACGCTAATTACATCTTCGACATTTCGTTGAAGTTTCTTTCCAATAGAAAATAAAATATTTTTACTGCCCAGAGAGTCATAGAAGTTTGTAAATTTGGAGAACGTTTTTATTTATTTCTGTTATTCCCATCTTTACCTACATACTGTCCTTCACGACGCCACAATAGCTGTGTGTGAGGAATGTTAGAACACCAGCAATTTCAGCCACTGTTGAGAAAACAAATGCAATAAAATACATTACTCACGTTCTGTTCATGGAATAGGATGATTAAAGTTTGCTTTAGTTTAAGAATTTTAAATAATTTTAACTGACTCAGGTAATTAGCTTGTAGTGCGTATTAACTAAGTAACTCTGCTTTTAATTGTTTGAGGATTTCACTTGATGCCCCGACGAAGTGAAATTGGTAAAGTCTTCGATCGAATGCAATGATTATCAACTACCAAATCAGAAATAAATATTAGCCAATTCATTTGCATTTGCTTATTTTTTGAGCTCAATATATTTCAACGAAATTAATCCAAGAAGTATTCTATGAAACAAATCTTCCAGTTATTATCAGAACAATGTCAAAAATACATCTCAAATCCGATTTTTAATTTTTCGATAACTTTCCTCAGACTCTGTGACAAAAATTTGGGTGAGACAGGCTACGGTCATGATTACAATAATAATGCGTTGATGCACTTGCGATGGAAAAAATGGGAACCAACAGCCAACAAAAAAACTCAATCGCGTCTCTTTTCATTCCATAACCGAAATCCCTGCGAGGATTCGTCGTCCGCCTTCAAAGGTTTTCGAGGGCGACTGATGATGCCGTCAATGATATTTACCCTTCCCTGTCTCTCTACCTCTCTCTATTCTGTGGACTGGGAACCTTCTTTTCAGGAAGAGAGCGACACCTGACCGCTCCCTCATTAATGAACCTCTCCTCGAACGTTTTATCAATTAGCAAGTATCATTCGTCGTCAACATTTCCATTGCCGATCCACTCCACCCCTCCCCTCACCCTGATCCTCACGCCCACTCCAAAATCGTTTCGCATTTGTTCGCATTCTCCACACGATCGCGCTTCGAACGCCGCCTCCCCCCTCTCCCTCTCTGTGTCTTATATGTCCTGCCGATTCATTGTCTCCTCCTTTTGTTTTTCCAGTGGAGATCCTTCCTTCTCGGCGACCCCTCTTATGGGCTTTGTTTCCATCCTTCAGCCACACTCGGGTTTTCTTCGCTCAACGACCGGGGAAGGACTTGCAGAGGAAAGGATTCGCTTATTGAGGACGAGTGGAAGGGAATAATGGGTATTTTGAGGAAGGGAAGGAGACAGTTAGATACTAAAAGGACAACAACCCCTCATGGCCAATACACCCGAATAGAAAGGAAAGGTTGCGCTTATGTTTAATCGCCTAACTCGTCGCCTCAATTATGCGACAAGAAAAATATTATCATGGCATACATTGTACTCATTATATCTGTTGAAATTGCCATTTATCAAGGTTAATTTTGTGAAGCTTAGTACCTCCTCGTATGTAGGTTTCGAGATAACTTCATGCGAAGACATGACGTATAGATTCTGGGAGATATGGTACATCGTCATAATCTACTATTGTCTATATACTAATCGTCATCGTCATAAGTACTATTCTCAAGAAAACGAATATTTATATCCAAATTTGAGATAATGTTTTGAAATATTCCATTCATAAGACGGGTTATTAATAGGTTTACAGCTCGCAATTGAAAATGATCAGGAAAAACAATTCTCATTTTGATTATCATCAGCAACAGTCAGGAGCGAATCCAGGATTTCTTCCTGGGGGGGCACAAGCAAGACCGTATCCAGGATATTGTTCTGGGGGGGCATAAGTATACCTCGTAATACAAAATGAGCGCAATGATAATGGGGACGTATTAAAAATCTTGCTTTTTTTAAGGATCGGGAGGGGGGGGGGCACGTACCTATGGCAACAGTTGAAAATCCTAAGGCTGGTTCGACGTAGCTTTCTACTAAATTCTCATAATAGCTAACATGATAACGCTTAATAAAGTCTTCTGATTTGCATCCATCATTGCCTGATCCATTTATTTCATCGAAGGTCTTTGTTTGCCACTTTTTCCTTGCACTTGTTCCTCAGCGAATTCATCTCACCATTATGTCTCAACTTTTTGAATAATTGTTAAAAATTTTATCTTATTTTATTGTCTGTCCTCCATATGATAAAAATCAATCCCGTAGCTCTAAGGACCTCATCAGTGTATCGAATGTAACACCTCCAATTATATAGAAAGTCAATCGATGAAGGAAACGGATTAGTTCAGTTACTTCGCGCGTGTGGACAGCTCTAGGTCATTTTTATGTTTTTTTTTCCGTGCATCCAAAAGTAGGAATTGTGATCCACTTTTCGCCGCAATTCTCTATAACTTCATTCAAAGACAGACATGAGGATAGCCTGTAATCTATATAACATGAAGCCCCTTAACGACCACTCATTCATTCATTCATTCACGTATACAAATGTTTGGGGTGAACGAGACGAGATACGGCAAAAAGTCTAATGAAGACCCCCTCTAAAATTGTCTGAAACCCCAGGAAAAATTATGAAAACACTAAATTTACAATTATTTATCCGTCTATTCAATTAAAAGTGAGTATAGGGATTAGTTCAAAAAATGGCTACCAAATTCCAATGGCGGCGCGGCAGTCATACAAACGAATAATCATAGCAACATATTTGTTTATGCAAACTAGAGGAGCTAAATTGGGAAAGAAGATAAAGGAAATGAAACGAAAAACTGATAAATATAAGGTAGGAAATTAAGAAAGTAATAATGGAAGTGTCTATTTCTTTGCGTCTTCTTTCCGCAAGAACAAACATCTGTTTAAATCAAAGCGCATTCAAATCAAAAGCGGAGAAATGTAATGTAAGAAATTAGTTGTTGTTTTTGGTATATTACATCGAGAGTGTGGTGGTTATTAATTTCAAAGTTGTGATTTAATTTCAAATGATTCGTGCTGTTGACTATAGTTCATATCTTGTTGGCGATACACGATTGTAGTAGAAAGACTTTTAAACAAGTCTTACATAATATAGGTTGGTAAAAATGATTTTATTATCGTGTTTTGTGATGGTGATAACTTTTTATTTTTGTTCACGTTCTTTTTTCCGTTAATTTCCTTTTTAATGTACAATGTTATCCGTGAGCTGCAGGAGTGAATAGGCAGTGAATAATACAATATGGAAGATAAGTGCAAATAAAGGTATTTCTTATTCAATTATTTGTCTTGCGAAAATCACGTTTCCTTGAGTGACTAAGTTATTCAACTGTGAAAATTATCGAAATCTTGACATTCACAATGTCTTGTACACCAAAGGCTGTGATCCGTTACTCACCAGATTTATTGCGCATTGCGTTGGATATTAAAGCTGAGATATTTGTGTATCCCGATTCATTAAAACTTTAAATAGAGGTATTTCTGAAGTGAAATCATTCGCGATCAGGATCAATAATATTTCGATAAAATTCGTCATACTAGCCCCAATTCATGCTAAGGCGCATTTGTTTCTAGATATTGATATTCAGTCCCTACGTAATTCGCTTACGAAGCGGGGAACAGCTGTTACATCTTATTCGTATATGATATAAGAATTTGGTTGAGTTTTGTGGAAAATAATTAATAAACGTGTTTTTCATTGTAATTCGTAAAGTCGTTATGCTATGATATTACGTATGCATTGGGTGTTGCAGTGGAACGTGGTCTCAACGTTTTTTGCATTTGAATTGAATAAGTTAAAGAAACTCGTAGAAATTTATTTTACTTTTTTAGCCCCTCAGAAAAACTTTTCTCTTTATAAATATTTACATTCATGTTGTAGCCTACGTACCATGCGCTCGTTTTACGTGAAAGTGGAAATATCGCTTATACCTAAGCTAGCCAGCTTTAAAGTAAACGATCCTTAAGTAACAAGGAGCAAACAAAAAGTGTAAGACCTCCCACAACGAGCATAACAGGCCGTAGGCCTTTTTCGGGGGGGCCTAGGGGGGGCTCTGCCCCCCCAGCGAGCATAGCGAGTACTAAGGTATATAGTTGGGCCATACCAATTTTGGAAAAAATAGTGTATTACCTCTCCAACCAAATATTTTATCTAGCCAAAGTCAGAGGGCCCTATATTCAGCTAAACTCAGAGTAGATTTTACAATGCATACTTAAAAAGTATGCGAGAGTGAAAATAGCAATTTACGGGTGCTTACATGTAAATATGTCGCTAGCTTAAATTAACGTTATTTGCTTTTCTGTAGCTCTCAAATATTTTTAATTTAAGGCCACGGCGGTAACGGAAAATCATATTCCAGTCACCGCTAATCAGACATTTTATTACCGAACCTTAGAGTTGAAGTTTATCGTAAAGGAGAGAGAAAACAATTTTTATGATTGCTGGTGGTATACTTTGAAAGTATGGAAAGATAAACCAGGAATTCGTCTGAACGGTAACTTTTAGCCGTCGTAGTTCCTGTAAAAATGCATTTAAAATGTATACATGCCTTGAGAAGGTGGGATTGTGATACATTTTTAGCACTAAGCCATAAACATATTAGTATGGCATGGGTCGTGGGCCCAAAAATACCGTTCGGTTGAAGTGAACGGTGTGTCATGTGCTCATTTATCGAAGTGGTTGGGGATGATAGGCAATCTGCAGGGTTGAGGGGGGGGGGGGGCAGAGTTGGCATTGTTGCGCAACAATGCGAGCGATCCCTCCAATCGCCCTACTCTTGTCACAGGTGGCTCTCAGGTCGCGCCATCTCGAATCTCTGCAGTGCTTACTCGCACTTTGGAGGTCAGATCCTCCACCCCTTTTTCAATTGTTGCGTCTTTATTTCTCATTCTATTTTCTGTTGTGCTACAGCGATCTAGAGGTGTGGGCCCCTGAATCATTTCACCGTTACTATTTCTCCCCATACAAATCTCTCGATGACGTTTATTGCACTTCAAACCTTACGGCCGAGCAAATGAATAGTGATGGGGTCATATCGGTAGATTACCCAATGTAAATCCACCGGTTAGCGTCGGCCAGTAATAATTCACATGAATAACAGCTTCAATTGAAGCTGTTTATTTTTTTCATTCTAATCACTAGTCATTCAAATATTTTAATAAGTAAAATGAATGAGCATTGAACCATTCCATTACGTAGTTTCGCCCTAGTTCAAACGTGCTCAACATCTTGAAAATTCCACGGAGAAGAAAATCAATTGTCATGATATCGCCTATTTATTTAACCAGGCTCTTTCATTTTCACCTCTGACTTATTCGCGGTATTTTCTTTCGAGTTTGTAGAGTGCGTTCAGTTTTTGAATCTATGAAAGTGATTTCGATGAGATCCTGGGATACCAAAGGCATAGAAATACCCCTTGTGGCGTAAATGTGGCAGCTTTAACTATTTCTTCCTGTGATGCTTTAGGAATCAATGGGGCAACAAATGCATTTAACAGCAGTTTACCGGTGCTTCCATGTAAATTTGTCGCTAGCTTAATTAAACGTTGTTTGCTTTTCTGTAGCTCTAAAATATTTTTTAATTTAAGGAGACGGCGGTTATGGAAAATCATGTTCCAGTCAACGCTAATCAGGCATTTTACTACCGAACCTTAGAGTTGAAGTTTATCGTTAAGGAGCGAGAATTATTTTTATGATTGCTGGTGGTATACCTTGAAAGTATGGAAAGATAAATCAGAAATTTGTATGAATAGAAATTTTTATTGAATTGTAAGTACAGTAACTATTTATTAATCGCGTTTTGTCAGTTGAACGCTATCCGATAATTTTGAGAATTTTTATTTTTCTCTGGGTTAAGGTGAATTAATTTTTCTCTTTGTTATATATTGAAAGTCTGATAGAATGTAATGAGTTAATCAGAAGAGAATAAAAAGCACTTATGTGGGCATTGAGATGTGGGTAAGGAAATATTGGTAACACAGTAACATGTAAATATTTTCGAATCTATTAACAATAATAAATACATGTTCGTGATTTAACTCGCAATCTTTATGTTAAAATAAATTGTATTGATGAAAAAGATTCCTACCAAAAGCGGGGTTGATAGGTAGATAATAAACCTATGGATAATTTGATGATTGAATTTCTCCTGTTGCAAAGCAGTCGTGCAAAGTGTGTGAAATCGCAAAATTACCCGTTGTGTTTTTTATGCTACTGTAAAAAGAATAAATTTCAGGTCCTGCGTTGGACATATATTGTTTGCTTTAACATTTAAAACTCTAAAATGAAGTGTGGAAATAATTTCCAATTGAAGATAATTAACTCACGTAAACGGAATATTTATGGTCTTCCATACTTTTAAAGAAATAGTTAACAGTTGACTTCCGTAATTATATGATGCCTTGTAATCAGTGTATGGATTGTTTACAAATTGTTAGACATCAAATATGTCGCGGCTTTTTCCTGCATTCAAACATATTACGGTTTCAACTTATTTTATTGCGCGAATTCCTTATTTCGACTTTAAGCTATTTTTGAATCAAATTGAAGCACCGAGAAAAAAATAAAATATGAACGGATGCCTCTCTGTTGAAAGGGGCTTATTAAAGAAATGAGCTTCCATGAAGTGGAAGCGTGCTTCCCGTTTCAAGAACTGCAAAGCATTGTATTTTTTCTCCCCAATGACTTTCTTGGATTGAGTTGTTAAAAATGTCTGATAGCAGTGTGGCCGGCAGATGGTTGATGCATGCCTATCTTTCGGGTTGCATTGAAAAAGGTGAAACACTTAATCCCTGCTTGAGAAACGTGTGTACAACAGATTGGAAACGCCGATTTTCAATGTCTTCGTAATAAGTTGAGTTTTTTTATTTCTCTTGGCCTCTGCGTTTAATGTAGAATCAGTGCCCTGGAGTATAGTTCTTGAAGAGTTTTAACAGCAAATTTTTGTCAAAGTTGGGTATATTCATGCTCCTTCATCATGACTATTCATTCATAGACCTGTTGAAGGTGTATAAACATACCGAACATATTGATGAATACTTCTCGGGTTCTCAGCTGGGTTAAGTCTTTCATATAAGCCGTCGTTTCGAGAGAGGACTTGCCTCCCATCTTCAAGGCCGTGTTACTCTTTGAAAGTCCAATTTCACGCTGAACCGATACGACCGTTTACCGAGGACAAAAATACGGCTCGGGTGTCGTCTGATTGGCTGTAGGTCTTTTGAAATTCTTCACGTTCTTCCCTTATGTTTTTTTATACAGCTGATTACAATTCTCCATGTATTGCTAAGATGAAAGCCGGTGCCTCGATTGAAATTTTTTGGACTAAGGTGGATCTCTATTGCTTCCTTAATTATGCGGTCCTAGTAACGTTTTGCGTGGCAAAGGATTTTGGTTTTTTTTGCCACGCACAAGGTTACGGTCGCATCGGTTCAGTATGAAATTGGGCTTCCATAGAGTAACACGGCCTTGGAGATGTGAGACAAGTCCTCTCTCGAAACGTCGGCTTATATAAAAGCATTAAACTGGCTGAGAACCCGAGAAATATTGTCGTATGCCTGAGGGGCGACGATAATTAAGGGAATCTTATACCGCAGGGGCAGTCATAATAAAGAAATACACACCCATTCTTAAGCAAAGTCCATTTAATGACTATTATTGGAAATACATATTGAATAAGGTTTGGCTTACTCGTCAAAAAACATTCTGGAACAGTGGCTAGACGGAGAATTCGAAGACTCGGCTTAATATAGAATATAGAAAGTGTGAGAAAAGCGTGACTCCGATAGTGGTCGGAGGATGCGAAAGAATATGGAATGTAATGGGCGAAGGTTGCCAAAAACTAGCGTATAGGAGAGAGGGCCTTAGCAACCAGTCGGCACACGACAATATTCGTCGGTAGTATTCACCAGGAGAAATTAAAATCGTTTATACCGAACATACATTTGCATACAGTTGGCATGCGTTTGCATTTAAAGTTCTCTTTAATGCTATAAATTCTTTTATCGAGGGAATATCACCGGCAAAATATTTTACCACAATGTTGTTAGTAATTTTTTTTTCATAATTATGTTACTAACTTATTAAATAAGACGCTATCTATCAAGTGTGGTTAGATTGATGTAAGTACATTTTAAATATGGAGAGCAAACTAATCTTATGATCAAGCCTACACAGGTCATATTACTCCCATAAAAAATAAATCTGGTCTGCTGCTTAACGTTAGAATGCACCGCAGTCACCGCAAGTAAAAAAAAAGGCTGTACAAATTGGTAATGGTCGCCTTGATATTTTATGTGCAGCAGCTTCAACTAGCTCTGCTTAGGGTGAAGATAGCAAGCCTTGATATACCCGACTGCTATCCAGACGTCACTCTCTCTGGGAATTAAAATACTGCCGCGCACTGTAGACATGAAGATCAGACGAGCAGCCAATGCGAGTGCCACACGGGGTAAACAAACCCCTGGCTCCCTCGCGATACATTCGGACGAACTCTGTTAATGCATCGAAAAAAACACTTGAGAGTACAGAATATTCCCCCCTCCCTCTATCTCGTAATTGGAAGTAACTCTATACTTGCTCGAGTCTCTCAGAGCCATCGATTTGCCTCGAAAGCAATAGACCAGAGCGAGAGATAAAGGCGCATAATTAAGCGTGGGAAAAAAAGACGTTTTTGTTACGGCGGCGGGCTGGTATCAGAAGGGGGGGGGGG
This sequence comes from Ischnura elegans, assembly GCF_921293095.1. Taxonomy (NCBI): domain Eukaryota; kingdom Metazoa; phylum Arthropoda; class Insecta; order Odonata; family Coenagrionidae; genus Ischnura; species Ischnura elegans. The sequence continues at coordinate 126,604,796 of NC_060250.1, forward strand.
GCTAATCGGAGACCAATGCCGACTCAAAGGATGCGCCGGGCGGGAAGGGTTGGAAGATGTCGGAAAAAAAATATAAATGGTCAGATTGGGGTGGGAGATAGCGTTTCCTTCTTCGCAAGGAAAGGGTTAGGGAAGGATCGTTTGGTGAAATGAGGATACATAAGAGCAAACCAGCCATGCTCACGCACAACACACATTTGTGTGCGGAGAGGAACACTCACATACACGCACAAACGCACGCATTTGAGAGAGGTGGAGGCCTCTGGTGGCGATGGAGGGAGGCGGAGGAAGAAACTTGAGTTTAGATGTTGGCACACGGGGCTGTCGGCGAGTGGTTTTAATATAAGCAGATTATCTCGGTTGATATGGGGGACAGCTAATCAGGGAGAGTCTTAAATCCTTTGATTCCATCTGGTGGCGGTTTTCTCTCTCCAAATGGCAATGTGAACTCGTTGTTACTCTCTGTTGGACGGGAAAAGGGTTGGAGGGTGGAAGGGCATTCTTCCCGACTCTTGCGTCTTCGCTTTCGTCTGCCCCCTCCCCTTTCCACCCCCCCTCCACCTCTTAACATGTCGTACTTCTCAACATCGACAGATCATACACCAGCCGAAGGGCTTAACTGCCCTCACTTAGGTGGTTACCACCTAATTTATCACCGGCATCATCCAATCCTTGAGTGACAAAAAAACACCTCGGCGTAACGATCTTTGAGACATCAAGCATACATGCATTCGATATGCCGGGGGAAACTCCCGTCCTCATCCTTTGATGGGGCTTATGTGTTTTTTTCCAACTTGCCAGTTACTTACCTCACTACGAATGCCGGATTTCATGCGTGGAATTTTCGATGCAATAATAATACCAGTTTGAGCTGTCTAAGAGAATCGAAGATTATCGAGAATCCACCTACGAAGTGCGCACAATGTATCAATGGAGGCTCACATAAAAAACATGGTGCTTATCATTCCAGTAATAATATTATTTAAATATGAGTACATAACTTATATTTTCCTTCAGCCATATTTCTCATATGCCGTCATATCTCCCTCATAAATTAAAATATACTATTTTGACTTTTTTATGCACCATGACGCAGAATAAGTCTTGAGAATGTTGAAATTGGCTTTTAATATAGATAATAATATTGATAAAATAATATAATGATATTGATATATTTAAAAAACATCTTTTAATGACGAGCAATTGTAAGATTTAATTTGCGTTTACTATGCTGAATACATTTGGGTAATGCTTGCAAGCTTGGATGCGAAAGGCAGGAAAGCGAAAGATTCAACGGTTTATTCATGGTTGTCTGGATTACCAAATCGTAAACATTTGTTTCTGGCGTATGCTTTCACTGCTGTTAAAAAACTGGCCTATAAGTACTTCATTTTATATTTTTTTCTGGCTCCCATGCTCCCTTTTTATTTAGATTATTTTAGATCCTTAGACCACGTAGACTATTAGCAGCCTTATTTTTTAATCCATCGAAACTGAAAATGAAAACACTTTATGTGGACGGGCGGCTACATATGAAAAAATACGCACTTCGAAATATTTCATTCCTATCGCATAGAAATCGAAATAAGGTATGTGTAATATTTTTAAAGAGTTGGACTTTTTTAAACCTCGGACATCTGTTTAACGCCTTATGATGAAGGGATCATTCATCCTGTTTGAAAACACCAGACTCAGACCAAAGCGATACGCCCTATCCATCATGCTTAAAATGAATTCAACATGAATATGTCAATGTCCTCCTGATTAAAATTTAATGACTAAAGCTTAAACTATATCACAGTTTATTTTTTAGTCCTAAAGAAGGTGGAACCTGATGCAGAAGCTTTATATTTCGGTGGAAGGTAATAAGCTTAACTCAGCTCAAGATATGGACTTCCACCGCATAATAACTATTACTATTAAGTGTATTTCATCATGATGTCCATGTTTTGGTGGTTAAGCACATCATAATCCTATTTCGAAGCAAACAATCAAGAAATAAATCATAGATAAGACTATGGAAACTTCATACTAATGCCGTTCCGTAATGCCTAAGCAGTCCATTATCACAGAAAATCGTCATCGCATGATTCAATTTAAAAAAGTGGAGATCGTAGTAACAGCTGTGCATTCATGAGTGGCACATTGCTTGTTGTGTAGGAGGAAGAAATTCGCTGGAAGTTCTCCACAAAGATACCAGCTTTCTCTTTGAGTGGCTTTCGCTAATCGCGCTAGCCAATTTACGCGGGAACTGGTCCGATTTTAATCTCGGCAATAAATTCCTTGCCTTAAAACGGACAAAAAACCCTCCGTCCCTTTCTCGATTGCACATCTGTTCTGGGCTATCCTATTTGTCGATCTGTTTATTTATCTCTTTTTGTTTCAATCTTAAAAAAGGCCTCGGAGACTTTCCTGTAATTGCATAGCATTGAGGAAATTCGCACTTGAATGCACAAAAAGATCTCCTAAGCTGCAACGATATATATGGCTTGAAAGAGTGAAAAGCGTTGACAAACAACAGATAGTCTTGTTTGGCACCACTATCTGATGTCCATTTTTTAGCAACCAAGTGAGTTATTCGTAAAAATAAGAAGCTTTTTTGCATCATGAGGTATTGTAGATTTTAGTAGGTATATTTGTTGAATTTTCACTGCAAGAGGGAAACTGCCGATCGTTAAGCAAAAACCTGCTGAAATAGATGAGCCCTCGAGTAGCTCCTAAATAAAGTTCACTATCGTTGATAAGTAATATGAAGTTTTTTATGCACTAATTTTCAACCGTATAAAACCATTTATATAAATCAACGAGTAACTGCAAGCTGAGTCCGTCGAATGTTCAAAGACACTGTGGAATATAGCTAAGTTTATTTGCAGTCATCAGGTCTCGCCTCCAACTTGTCAAATATTACTTCAGCACGAACGCAAACACGTTTTAGGCCTAAAAAGTATCTCCAGCAAAATTGTTACTTGTTTCTTGTTAATATTACTTGTTTCTCATAGTTTTAGCTGTGATTTATGTCACCTCTCTTGCAAGCTAAACAAAA